>NW_026047573.1:4295000-4609000 GCF_023864345.2 Schistocerca serialis cubense
ACGGTAACAAGGACAGGGTCAGCAGCTGCGGCTGTAGCTACATGACGAAAATCAATCGGAAACGATTCGACCACGTCATCAGTTTCCGCATCAATGAACATGCAAGCAAGTTCGGAAGAATCGAATGCTCTATCCTCAGCAACAGGCAAACGGAGACAACGCATCGGCGTTTCCGTGCTTCGCAGTGACCGATACAAGATATTGTAGTGGTACTGCGAGAGGAAAATAGACCAGCGAATGAATTTCTGCGCTGTACGTGGAGGTACAGGCTTGTTCGGATGAAAAAGCGATGTCAAAGGTTTGTGGTCTGTGATGATGGTAAAGTGACGACCATACAAGAAATCGTGAAACTTAGTAACACCAAAGACGAGAGCAAAAGCTTCTTTCTCGATCTGGGAAAAATTGCTTTGCGCAGACGAGAGAAATTTGGACGCAAAGGCAATAGGGCGATCATGCGAGCCCTCTTTGTGCGCAAGCACAGCACCGATCCCGAAATCCGATGCATCTACCATCAACAAAAGGGGTTTCTGGGGTCGAATGGCGTAAGGCAAGTAGTGGAAAGCAACGCCGATTTCAATTGGCGAAAGGCGCGTTCGCATTCCGTCGTCCAGACGAACGGAACACCTTTACGGCGTAAGCGATGAAGCGGAGCTGAAATGGAAGAGGCATGCGGGATATATCTGTTATAGTAATTTCCTTTTTCCAGCACACTCTGTAGCTGCTTCAAATTCTGTGGCGAAGGCAAGTCTTGTATGGCGCGGAGGTGCTCTGGACTAGGATGTATACCTTGTGCATTGATTACATGTACCAAATATGGTAAGTCACGAGCAAAAAACACACATTTGTCCTTCCGCAGGCAAAGACCATTTTCTCGCAAGACCTGAAATAATGTTCTGAGATTGGCTAAATGTTCTTCTTCTGTCTTTCCGGAGATCGCAATATCGTCCAGATAGTTTGCTGCAGTAGGGACCGAGGCACAAACAGTTTGTAGATATTGCTGAAACAATTCGGGGGCGGATGCACACCCGAATGGCAGTCTTTTGAACCGATACAAACCAAGATGCGTGTTAACCACCAAGACGCGCTGAGAATCGTCGTCCACTGGTATTTGCAAGTATGCATCTGCTAGCTCCAACTTCGAAAAATTTTTACCCGGGCACAGTTTGTCAAAAAGATCTTCCAGGCGGGGTAAAGGAAAAGTTGTAATCACTAGTTGTGGATTCACCGTTGCCTTGAAGTCCACACAAAGTCTCAATTCACCGGAAGGTTTTGGCAAAATTACTAAGGGTGAGGCCCAGAGAGAAGCCTGCACACGTTCAATCACACCTTGTGATTCCAAATCGTGTAATGTTCTTGCCACCTTATCACGCAATGCGTGGGGAACATTGCGCGCTCTGAAAAATTTCGGTTGCGCGTTTACTTTCAGTTCCAAATGTGCTTTATAGTTCTTAGCGCAACCAAGACCCGGTGCAAAAATGTCTGCAAATTCTTCACACAGACGAGAAACACTGTCTGAAGGCACAGTCTGATTCACTGATAGGACCTGATTCACTATAGACAAGTTAAACAACTGAAATAAATCTAAGCCAAACAAGTTCACTGCAGAAGAAGAACGAAGGACGTAAAATGACACAAGTTTTGTTTGTCCCTTCTATGTTGCAAGAAGGTTGCACTGTCCTAACACAGGGATATGCTGTCCTGAATAACTATGTAACTTAACATTTGCGGCACGCAACGGAGGTGTGCCCAGTTGATTGTACGTGTCTGTATTGATCAATGAAACTGCAGCGCCGGTATCGAGCTGGAATGGGATCACGTTGCCATTAATGTCTAAGTCTACAAAAAGTTTATTGTCCTGCCGACGACAAGAGCGACTGTCTCGTGCAATTTGAACAGACACTGGTACAGAATCACTTGCTAATTGACGTCATTTCCGGCGACGTCGACGCACACTTTTTGTGGGACGCACACAGTCACGTTTAGAAAGATTGGCACTGGGCGGAGTGGAATTAACTACATGAATTTCCATGGGCGAAGGTTCACGAGCCTGAGTATTCTGGGTTCAATTCCGGCGCAAAGCAAAGGGCCTGGAATGGTTGTTAGTGTCCGATCTGAGCTTTTTCTGGCAAACCCTCTGATCATGTCCTTTTTTATTACAGAAAAAGCAAATAGCTTGGCGTGACGGGCAATTCTCACGTGAATGTCTAGTAGCACACCGCAGGCATGACCTTAGCTCTACATTTGCTTGCTTGCGCGGGACACGGGGCTGCGCGGATGTGCGTGAGTGCTGTTTACCGTTCCGTGCAGCTCGCCCGGCGGGCCGGTTAACGTGACACACGGCTGGCGAAGTTTCAAATGATTCCTGAGCAAAGTCAAGTGTGTCTTGCCTATCCAATATGTCTATCACTTGTTGAAGGGAGGGATTCACTAGTTTCAAAATTTGCTCCCGTATACGAACATCAGAAAAGTGCTGTGCAATTGCATCACGTACCATAGTATCTGAATAAGGGAGTCCACATTCACACTCGAAAGCACAATCCCTAGTGAGGCCTTGCAAGGTTACAACCCACTCCCGATTAGTCTGACCGGCCGTACGTTTTGTACGAAAGAACGTATACCGTTTTGCAACTACATTGACTGATTCCTTGAAATATGCATCCAATGCAGACAAAATTTCTTCGTAGGAAAGAGTTGCTACGTCGCGGCAGGGAAACAATTTCACTATCACACGGTACGTCTGCACGCCAACACATGATAATAAGTGAGGCTGCCGCTCACTACCTTGAATTCCGTAGGCGGCGAGATGAAATCCAAATTGGCGTGACCACTCCGTCCAACTTTCCATTGACGCATTATACGGACGAAAAGGTGGTGCAACTGCATGTTGTGGTTGCGGTAGCGGCAGGGCAACGGCGGCCGCATCATTTTTCATTCCACGTTCACCCTGGACGAGCTGTCCAAGGGGATTCAATAACGCCTGCGTCTGCTGATTCTGCAAGCGATAAAATTCGGACAGTACATCTGGAGATTGTGGCGAAGCCATGACACAAGAAAATTACAGCAATACGACCGTTTGTATTCGAGTCGCCAAAAATGTTGTGTCTAGGCAAGACAGCCTAGACACAATGAGAGGAAGCCGAAAGGAACACGCTTAAACTCACGCAGGCTGGCGTGAGGTCAGAAACAGGATACGTAATGAATGCTATAAAGGAAAGTCCGTAGCTGCTGGAATACTTAACTTTAATCCACAATTCGTGAACATTGGTCTTGTTGATACAGTATTATCATCTCAATATAACTTTGTGAGGGCACCTTGCTAGGTCGTAGCAAATGACGTAGCTGAAGGCTATGCTAACTATCGTCTCGGCAAATGAGAGCGTATTTGTCAGTGTGACGTCGCTAGCAAAGTCGGCTGTACAACTGGGGCGAGTGCTAGCACGTCTCTCTAGACCTGCAGTGTGGTGGCGCTCGGTCTGCGATCACTGACAGTGACGACACGAGGGTCCGACGTATACTACCGGACCGCGGCCGATTTAAAGCTGCCACCTAGCAAGTGTGGTGTCTGGCGGTGACACCAATGAAACGTTACTCGATTCAGAACGAGACGGCATGGACCCCAGAGTATATCATAGCGACGCAATTTCTGTGTTAATTCGTCAATATGAGGGAGCGAGGGATGCAGTAAAGTACGATTAGTGCATCGCAGAAGAGAAACTCGACTCCCAAAAGAAAATCCTTCTGTTGACGTAGAAACGTTACTCGATTCAGAGCCAGAAGTCATGGAAACCAGAGTATATCACAGCGACGCAATTTCTCTGTTAATTCGTCTATTTGAGGGAGCGAGGGATGCATTAGAGAAGGAGTAATGCATCGGAAAAGAGATACCCGACTCCCAAACAAAAATCCTGTCATTGTTGTAGAAACGATACTTGATGCAGAAGGAGAAGGCATTTAATCCTGAGTACTTCATAGCGACGCAATTTCTGTGTTAATTCGTCAATCTGAGGAAGCAAGGGGTGTTTTAGGGAAGGTATAATGCATCGGAAAAGAGATACTCGACTCCCAAAAGAAAATCCTGTCCTTGCCGTAGAAACGTTACTCGATTCAGAAGGAGAAGGCATGGACCCCAGAGTATTTCATCGAGACGCGATTTCTAAGATAATTCGTCAATGTGAGGGAGCGAGGGATGCAGTAAAGAAGGAACAATGCTTCGGAAAAGAGATACCCGACTCCCAAAAGAAATTCCTGTCTTGGTTGTAGAAACGACACTTGATGCAGAAGGAGAAGGCATTTAATCCTCAGTACTTCATAGCGACGCAATTTCTGTGTTAATTCGTCAATCTGAGGGAGCGAGGGATGTTTTAAGGAAGGTATAATGCATCGGAAAAGAGATACTCGACTCCCAAAAGGAAATCCTGTCCATGCCGTAGATACGTTACTCGATTCAGAAGGAGAAGGCATGGAACACAATTTGAAAGCGGTGAAATTTCTGTGTTAATTCGTCAGTTTGAGGGAGCGAGGGATGCATTAAGGAAGGTATAGTGCATCGATAAGAGAAATTCAACTCCCAAAAGAAAATCCTGTCGTTGTTGTAGAAACGTTATTCGATTCAGAAGGAGAAGGCATGGAACCCAGGGTATTTTATAGCGACGCAATTTCTGTGTTAATTCGTCAATGTGGGAGAGCAAGCGACGCAGTATGGCAGGAATAATGCAACGGAAAAGAGATACTCGACTCCCATAAGATAATCCTGTCGTTGTTTTAGAAACGATACTTGATTCAGAAGGAGAAGGCATGGAACCCACAGTGTTTCATAGGGACGCAATTTCTGTGTCAATTAGTCAATGTGACGGAGTGAGGGATGCAGTAAAGAAGGAATAATGCATCGGAAGAGAGATACTCGCCTCCCAAAAGAAAATCCTGTCGTTGCCGTAGAAACGTTACCTCATTCAGACGGAGAAGGCAAGGAATTCAGAGTATTTCATAGCGACGCAATTTCTGTGTTAATTCGTCAATGTGAGGGAGCGAGGGATGCAGTAAAGAAGTAATAATGCATCGGAAAAATTTGGCTGAGACCTGAAGTGGAAGACTCTGAGATATTTAGCGAATAATGTTACATATATCAGAAACGTGGATTATACGCCACAGGAGTTTTTAATGCAGTTCACGAAAATATTGTCTCTACTGAGGTCAAAGTTGGGTGTGACGGTAACGTTATGTGGCCGCGTATTAGTGGTCGAGGTGAAACCATGTTATTTGTTACATGTTTCACCGGCCATCCGATTCCGCTGAGATAGTTCTAGAGTCATTCAAAGAACGTCTACGGCCAGTTGGACGTAAATACCCAGATCACGCAATAACTTTACCTATCGAGTGCACGCTGAAACGTCTATAGGTTCTTTGCATGGGGTACAGACAGACAGTCTTGCGAAGTACTTTTGATCACGTATGCTGAAATCAATCTTGAGCAGTTAGTCTGATAGACCACACGCAGTTGAAATTTGTTAGACATCGTAGCTACAAAGAGGCCGGACCTTATCGTAAGCGTCAATACAGAGGTAGGAGTTGATAATCAAGGTGTCATTATAGCAACTCAGAGACAACGGTGTCGTCGGAAGTACCCCAGGGAAGTGTGATAGGGTCGCTATATTTTCTGTATACATAAATGGTATGGCGGAGAGGGTGGGTAGCATTCTACGGTAGTTTGCTGATAATGCTGTGGTGTACGGAAGGCGTCAGAATTGAGTGACTGTAGGAGGATACAAGACGGCTTAAAAAAATTTTCTGGTTGGTGTGATGAATAGTAGCTGTGTCTAAACGTAGAACAATCGAAGGCAATGCACTTGAGTATGAAAAACGAACCCTTAATGATGTGATACAGCATTGGTAGTGTCACAGGTCACAGTCACGTCGTTTTGTGTCTAAACGTAGAACAATCGAAGGCAATGCACTTGAGTATGAAAAACAAACCCTTAATGATGGGGTACAGCATTGTTAGTGTCACAGGTCACAGTCACGTCGTTTAAATGTGTGGGGGTAATGCAACAAAGCGATATGACTTGGAACGAACATGTGCGGATTGTGGTAGGAAAGGTGATCGGACGGCTGCTGTTTATTGGAAGAATCTTGGGCAACTGTGATTCGTCTCTAAAGGAGACCGCACTTAGGACGCTAGTGCAACCTATTCTTCAATACTGCTCGATTGTTTGGGATCCTTGCTGTTGTGGATTGGCAAGAGGGCCAACCCACTAATGTAAGAGGAAAGGCACGCGTTTAAGCTCACGCAGGCTGGCGTGAGGTCTGGAACAAGACAAGGAAATTAGAACTTAGAAAAACGGACGTAGATGGTGGAATACTTAACTTTAATCCATTAATGTTGAACGTAGTTCTTGTCTGTACATTATTTACAATATCAATAGCAACTGATAATAGCGCCTTGCTAGGTCGTAGCAAATGACGTAGCTGAAGGCTATGGTATCTATCGTCTCGGCAAATGAGAGCGTATTTTGTCAGTGAACCATCGCTAGCAAAGCAGGCTGTACAACTGGGGCGAGTGCTAGGAAATCTCTCTAGATCTGGCGTGTGTCGGCGCTCGGTCTGCAATCACTGATAGTGGCGACACGCGGGTCCGACGTATACTAACGGTCCGCGGCCGTGGTGTCTGGCTGTGACACCACACTTGCCATGTGGGATTAACGTCAGAGATCCAAGCAGTTCAGAGGCGGGCTGCGCCCCATGTTGCCTGTAGGTTCGAACAACACGCAGGAGCTACGGAGATGCTTTGGAAATCTAAAATAGAATCCCTGCAGGGAAGGCGACGTTCTTTTCTAGGAGCGTTATTGAGAAAAATAGAAGACTGCAATCTGAAGCTGATCCCACAACGGTTCTACTGTCAGTGATATACATTTCATCTATGGACCACTAAAATAAGATACGAGAAATCAGGGCTCGTATGGACGCATGGAGACATTAATTTTGACTCGCTCTATTTACGAGTGTAACAGGAAAGGAAATGACAAGTGGTGGTGCGGGGTACCGTCCGCCACTCACCGTACGGTGGAATTTGGAAATTTGTGGTAAGGAGTGTGGGACCAAACTGCTGAGGTCATCGGTCCATAAGCTTTCACACTATTTAATCTAACCCACGCTAAGGACGACACACATCGCCCATGCCCCAGGGAGAACTCGAACCTCCGACGGGGGGAGCCGCGCGGACTGTGACAAGACGCGCTCAGACCGCGCGGATACTCGGCGCGTCATTGCAATATGTGTAGCACACTCTCACACTATATATGGTAAAGGGAAAAAATCGCAGCACCGAAAAGTAATTAAAGCAGAGAACTGAAAGTTCTCGGGAATACATTTGCCATATGGCATGTAAGTGATTAACAACGCAAAACAATAAATTAATGTACGCATGGCCGAGGCCACTGCAGAAGTGAAACGCTGTTACATTAATAACCGGTGTACCTTCCAGAATGTTGAATATAAGCATGAAAACGTACCTGCAGTATGTTTTACAGGTGCCGATTGTTGGTTTGCGATGTTGAGATCCACGTCTGTTGCACTTGATCCGTAAATATAGGTTCGGTTAACGCTGGTTGTGCATGACGCTCTCGTTCAAAAACGAAGAAGTGATGACAGTGGAATCTTAGTCGCCTTAAAGGCATTACTGATAAACGTCGAGTCACCACGTCCAGTCTTAAAGACAACTAACGCCCATGACCGTTACAGCGTGTATTCAAAGCAAACCTGAGCAAACCAAACGCAGTCCTGGACGAAACCCCACGTCCCGAAAGGTTTACCAGCAGCTAGAACTGATTTGCATCCTTACAGTGGCGTTAGTAGCGCCACTCCTAAGCGACTGGCGCGAAATTTAGAATAAATATCATCTTTCAGCTGTCGAAACACGCCTACTAACTTTCGTTTATGTCGCAAATTTCTTCTTGGTGTTGCCATTTTTTCCGTTTTTATTTAACTTGAGAAAACTAAGTATCTTGGAAACGACTCATCGCACGAAAAATGTGTTCTAGGTTAAAAGTTTCTATTTGTAATGTTGACGTCTATCTCTGCGGCAATTGGCTTTCTCCTAATCATTCTTCCTACGTGGAAGGGGTCAACTTCATCATTTTAAAATGGGATATCCCATTTTTTAGCACATTCGGATTCTACGCCAAAAAATACGCACGGTTTACTGAAGGGATTGTTTCCCATTCGTAGTAGATGGCACCGTAATCGAAAAATATCATGTGTGCCTGTTTTTGCAATTAGGAACCGATGCATTGGATTCTACATTTCGTTTACGATGTAAATGTAAACCTGTATGTTCTGTTGGTTGATGCTTATGTTCAATGTTACTTGAGAGTTGCATATGTAATTGTACAGCATAAATAGAATGGTTAGGCTTTGACATTTCTGGCAGATAAGCTACTTGTATGGTGACGTAGTTTTATGTTCCTGTAGGGTTGGTTTTGGTGAGTCCCGATACCATCGGAATGATTGATTTGGGAGAGCGCCTGCGAACCCCACCACCAGAGTGACTGATACCGGTGTGTTTCCATCCAATCCCCGTAACTTTGCACTGGCAGCTGTACTGCTATCGATGTAATACGAACCACAACCTCTGAAATAACGTAAAATGTCCATGAAGTGAACTTGACAGGCTCATGTGCCATGGATACTCAACGAAATGAGGCAACCCAATGGTAAGAGGCATGGGGATTCACCGAAATCAAGCATTCCGATGGGAACAGAGAACTATTACATTGACTTCTTTGTTCCGCGATCATGCTAAACTTAGCTTCTAGGCAGACTTTGAAACGGCTAACCGTATTGTACTGCACAAACAAACATGGAACACAAGAGTAAATTTCGAACGTAAATACGAACTGTTAGAACACAAAGGTTTTCATTTACACCTTAAATGAAATGTATGACCAAGTAATAGCAAAAAAGCACACTTTATATTTGTCGATTACAGTGCCGTCTATCACGAATGGAAACAATGGCTTAGAAAAAACCGCAAGTATTTTTTGGTTTAGAATCCGAATAGGAAATAAAAATGGGTGAGGGGGCTTCTCATTTGAAAGTATAAACTAGATTCCTCACAAACACGAGAGGTGGTTAGGAGTAGCTAGTTTTAGCACAGACAAATGTCCCCTTTACTAATATTACATTTTCACGTAGAAATTTTTTCCGTATGATGCGTGTTTTACGAGATATTTAGTTGTCTCAAGTTAAAACAAACACCCTGCATGTATGGATATATCGTGTTCGGAAATAGCCGTTACAAGTTCTAGGACTTGTAGAGGGGAGTGAGTACAAACTCGTATTCTGAATAGGAGCTAGTTTCCGGAAGCGTACCGTGTCCGTGCTACAGCCGTTTAAGAACATGTTTGCTAGGTAGGTATGCAATAGGGTATCATGGTGGGGGGTACTTACGTAGGATCGACTGAAGTCATTTGACGCCTGTCTTACCTCCCTGACCTGATCGAGCCTCATTCACATGTCTCTGAGTGTTAGAGCAACATGCTTGAGTACACGTCTGCAGAATACATAGACATCATGCTTCTGAATAGTAATGGAAGAGCTGCCCTTCTCTTTTATCACGATTTTTTGCAAAACGTCCGACTCTATCGCATACCCTTTTACTTACAACTACGCAACGGCTTAGAGAAATGGTACCATCACCGCCAGGAGGCATGACTGTGGTGTTGTAAAACAAGTGATGTGCTGGGTCACGACTAATCAGTCACTTGTAAAAGTGTCCGCGTCACCAATATGTTTTCAAATGGTTTTGGCACGGGAACGGTACATTTTCAGACATGGGTTCTGGATGAAAATGTTACCTGTCCACTCTCCTGCATAAGAAGTACTGGCAACCTGCAACGTGAATTTTCGAACACCCTGTGTATACAACCAAACGGAAACGATGACACTCAGCGACTAGTCCAGAGCACCCGTAGTCACTTGGTGTAGGGTCCTCAGATCACTGTAGAATGCACTGCTTAAAAAGGTGTTCTATAGTTTGCTCCTCTGCTACGAAGTTGCAGTCAGAAACAAACGGAGAGACCACTTCTTGAAGGTATAACTAAATCTCCCTTGACCTGTCCTAATCTTGGGCCATATTTAACATAGTATTTGGAAATTTTAAACCTTCTTCTTGAACCAGGTGAGCATTGTTGGCCGGATGTTCATGCAGCGTCGTCCTCACATGGAAGTCGTAAGAACTGATACTTTCTGAATTAACCGGGGTGGCATGCGTGATTTCAGACCGTTTGTTGGTAGATCTTGTAACACATCGTAAATGGGAGAGCAAGTTTATCTCATATGCTCTCTTGCTTACATTTTCTGTTAGCAATGAAACTTACAACAGATAATTGATGCACGAAATTCCGTCTAACTAAAGGCTTATGAAAATATGGGATAGTTGGTAAGCAAAGGAAACTGGAATTAACAGCTGGGAAAGCTGAGATGAGTCTTACATTTTCTTCATTTAGTCCTTAACATTGTACGAACAAAGGGAAGGTTGACAAACTATCGATATAGGATCAAGTGATTACTTACTTTTAGAATACTTTAACTAACTAGCATAATTAAATTTATTCCTACCAAATGACGTGATTCGGCCGACATCGACCATCCTCAGATCATAAAACACAGGCAGTGGTTCCATCCCACCGCTGCGCAAACCACGTTGTCAGTGGTGGGACTGAAGCACCTTTTGTATTTTATGATCTGAGAGTGGCAAATGTCGCCCGAAACAACTCTTTTTTCTGTTTATTTGTTAGAAAAATATGTAATTGTTTCAGATAATTAAACTATTCTAACAAGTGTAACATGTAAGGTAGACTTGCTGTTATTGTTGTGGTCCTCAGTCTGATGACCGGTCTTATGCAGCTCTCCAGGGTGCTTTACCCTGTGCAACGTTCTTATCTCCGAATAACCACTGAAAAGAACATCCCTCTGAATCTGCTTACAGTATTCATTTCTTGGTCACCCTCTGAAATTTTTATCCCCCACGCTTTCCTCTACTACCAAATTGGCGATCCCTTGACGTCTCAGAATGTGTCCTATCGACAGATTCCTTCTATTAGTCAAGTTGTGCCACAAATTACTTTTCTCCCCAGTTCTGTTCAATGCTTCCTCATTAGGTATGTCATCTACCCGTCTAATCCTCAACATTCTTCTGTAGCACCAAACTTCTAAAACTTCTGTTGTCTTCTTGTTTAAAGTGTTTATCACCCATGTTTCACTTCCATACCTAGTTACACTCCATACAAATACTTTCAGGAAATACTTCCTGACACTTATATCTGTATTCGATATTCACCAATTTCTCTTCCTTCGAAACTATTTTCTTGTCATTGCCAGTCTGCATTTTATATCCTCTCTACTGCGGCCATCATTAGATATTTTGGTGCCCAAATAGGGAAACACATCTCTTACATTAAGTGTCTCTTTTCCTAACCTAATTCCCTCATCATCATCTGATTTATTTCGAGTTCATTCGATTATCCTCGTTTTGCTGCTCTTGATGTTCTTCTTATATCAAGACACTGACCATTCCATTCAACTGCTCTTCCAAGTCTTTTGCTGTCTCTGACAGAGCTACAGTGCCATAGGATAACATAAAAGTTTTTATTTCTTATCTCTGATCTTTAATTCCTACTAAAAAGTTTTCTTTGGTTTTCTTCACCGTTTGTTCATTGTACAGATTGAATATCATCGAGAGTAGGCTACAAACCACTCCACTGTCTTATCAGTCACTGATTCCCTTTCATACCCATCAACCCATAACAGTTATCTGGTTTCTGTTCAAGTTGTAAATAGACTTTGGCTTCACGTATTTTACCCTGCCACCTTCAGAATCTCAAACACAGTATTCCAATCAGCGTTGCCAAAAGCATTCTCTAAGTCTACAAACGCTATAATCATAGGTTTGTCTTCCCTTACCCTGTCTTCTGGGAGAAGTCATAGATCCGGTATTGCTTCCTGTGTTCTTACATTTTTCCGGAATCCAAATTTGTCCTCCCCGAGGTCGGCTTCTACCAGTTTTTCCATTCTTCTATAACGAATTCGTGTTTGTATTTTGCAACTATAACTTAATAAATTGATAGCTCTGTAATATCCAAATCTGTTAGCTCCTGCTTTCTTTGAAATTGGAATTATTATATTCTTCTTGAATTCTGAGAGTACTTCACCTGTCTCATATATTTTGCACAACAGAGGGGGGGCGGGCTGTTTTGTCATAGATGTTCTCCCAAGGTTATTAGTTGTTCTGGCAGAATGTCGTCTACCCCCTAGGCTTTGTTTCCACTCAAGCCTTTCAGTGGTCTCTCATATTCCTTTCTTCCATCTCATCTTCATCTAAGTACTCTTCTGTTTCTGTAATACTGCCTTCAAGTTCATCTCCCTTGTACGGACCCTCTTTATATTCCTTCCACATTTCAGCTTTCTCATCTTTGCTTAGGACCGATTTTGAGTCTGCGCTCTTGATGTTTATACAACTGCTTCTCTTTTCTCCAAAGGGCTCTGTAATATTCCTGTAGGAGATATCTATCTTTCCTATATTGAAATACGCTTCTGAAACCTTACATTTACCGTTTATCCATTTCTGCTTAACAATCTTGTACTTGTTATCAATCTCATTTTTTAGACATTTTTATTGGGTTCGTCCTATTACATTTACTGCATTTTTATATTTTCTCCTTTCATCAATGAAGTTCTACGCTGAAGCGTTAAAGAAGCTGGTATAGGCATGCGTACTCAAACATAGAGATACGTAAACAGCAGACTAAACTGTATAAAACAAAAAGTGTCTGGCGTAGTTGTTAGATCGGTTACTCCTATAACAGGGTGGCGCACGAAATGTGTTACCAATTGTTTCTTTCACAATTTACGACGCACATTAGATATCATGCTGGGATCTCTGCAGCAGTACCAGCAGAGCTTGGAAAAGCAAATGAGTACGAAATGACGTGTAATTCACTATACTGCCGCTAGGAAACTTGTAAGCAGCGATGGCTGACAATGGAAGACTGACGACACAGCAACGATCGGCAATTTTGTTACTTTTTCATGAAACGAAAAGCCTTGTTGTGACTCAGAAGCGTTTTCCACAACAGTTTAACACACGATGGGTCCCTTGCAAGAAGACCATCCACAGGTTGTACGATAAATTTGTACTGGGAGGAACAGTATTGGAAGCGATGCGACCTCGGCAGAGAAGTCCCGGGAAATTGTGTAGAAAGGCAGCAGTGCAACTGGGAATATCCAGACGTTCCGGTCAACGCATTCTTAAAAGTGACCTCCATATCTACCCATACAAGATGACCTGTGCACAGAAGCTCACTGAGGAACACAAGCAGCAGAGACTACTGTTTGCTCAGTGGGCGGAGGATAGGGAAGAAACTCTCAACAACGTTTGGTTTTCAGACGAGGCGCATTTTTATTTAGACGGTGTGGTTAACAAAAAAAAATGTTCGCTTTTGGGCCACCGAAAACCCACAAGTGCTTCATGAACAACATTATGCTCCGAGGGTTACAGCGTGGGCAGCAATTTCCAGTCACGAACTTATAGGACCCTTTTTCTTTGAAGAAACTGTGAACAGCGAGCGTTATTGAGGAATGCTTCGCAATAGCTTCATTCCACAGCTTCTTGCTATTGCCTTGCCCTTCAACATGCAAACACTGTGTTGGAGTTTTTACACGAACATTTCGACATGCGGATTATTTCACACAGTTTTCCAGGTCGCTTCAATTACGGACAAAATTGCCCCCCCCCCCCCCCCCCCAGTCCAGACCTCTATCCATGTGACTTTTTTCTTTGGGGGTACCTAAAGGAAAAATTTTTCCCGAAACGTCCACTTGATTTAATGAAGCTCAGAAGACTTATTCTTCAAGCTTGCAGTGAAATTACGGAAGACATGTGCCACAGGGTAATCACTAACTTCAGTGTTCGTTTGAAGGAAGTTAGGAAACGAAATGGTGGACAAATTGAGGATGTGCTGAGTTAGAACAAATCTCCATGGACGGCCCTTCATTGTAGTATATGTTCCTTTCAAATTGTATTGACAATAAAGTTTATATTCAAAAACAAAATGTATAAGTAGGCTGTTTATGTTTTTTTATTGGTAACGCCACCTCTGTATGAAAATCACTGGCTGTGCTGTGTGCAGTCTGTGGCTGCTTTGCATTGTTGTAATACTCGCCATTGTAGTGTTAGGCAGCTGGCTGTGAACAGCACATAGCGTTGCGCAGTTGGAGGTGAGCCGCCAGCAGTGGTGGATGTGGGGAGAGAGATGGCGGAGTTTTGAAATTTGTCATGAACTGCTATATATATATATATATATATATATATATATATATATATATATATATATATATATGATATTAAGGTAAATACATTGTTTGTTCTCTATTAATATCTTTCACTTGCTAACTATCCCTATCAATAGTTAGTGCCTTCCATAGTTTGAATCTTTTATTTAGCTGGCAGTAGTGGCGCCTGCTGTATTGCAGTAGTTCGAGTAACCAAGATTTTTGTGAGGTAAGCGATTTGTGAAACGCATAGGTTAATGTTAGTCAGGGCCATTCTTTTGTAGGGATTTTTGAAAGTCAGATTGCGTTGCGCTAAAAAAAAATATTGTGTATCAGTTTAAGCACAGTCGTGTATAATTTTTCTAAGGGGACGTTTCATATGTCGACCCTTAGCCGAGGATACCTCACTGGAATTTTCTGATTTTTTCCTTGTAGTTTGTGTAATTAGCGTAGATTTTGTTTATTGCTAGCGCGTAATTGTAGAGAGAATCTCCTTTGTAGTTGCAGTCTTTAATTGTGGTACAGTAAAACAGTTGTAGCATGCATGCAGTTTTACACCAAGGATTTCTCAGCAGCGCGGGCAATTAACTAGATATTTTTTCAGTGCTATGTTAATGTGTTCTCTTATTTTTGCTCTTCAAATTGTGCTTTTCTGTGTTATCGTGTGAAATATTGTGACAATAATGGCGTGTGAAAAACGTAACACTAGGCTCCAAAGTAAACTGAGAAATGACAGCGAAGACGAAAGCAGTGTGTTAGCGCCACCGTGTAATGAATTAACTAATGTTCAAAGTAGTAATTTGGTAACTGTGCATAGGGAAATGGAGCGGGCGGCAAACAATGGCGTAGGGAGTGAAACAATTAGTGAACAGGGAAGCATTATCGATCGGTCGCTCGGCAACAGCTCGCCTCAGGAATCCGAAATGACGGGACACAATTTTGTAAATACTGTAGATTCAGGTTTTGGGTCCTCACCGTTTTCGCAAATAAGTCAAGACACATTTTCTGCTTGTCAAAATGTAAATGTTGCCGGTGCACTTCACTGCCGAAAAGCACTGTGGAACATGTTTCAGACACCAGTGCATTGTCATTACAGTTAATGCAACAAATGGGACAAAGCCTACAAAGTTAGACACAACGCTTGAACAAAATCAGAAACAAATGGGACAAAATCTTCAAAAGTTAGACACAATGGAACAAAATCTTCAAAAGTTAGACACGATGGAACAAAATCAGAGACAAACACAGCAACAGCTTCAAAAGTTAGACTCATTGGAACAAACTCTTGAACAAACACGTGAAGATTTAACTACTGAGTTACATAACATTAAATCGAAATGTCAAAAAGTCTGTAATGACGTAAAAGCTCAAATTTGTGAGCATTTTCAACCTATTTTTTCGCGGCATGAAAATGCATTACAGAATCACGAAGCAGCCATAAAAGAACTGCAAACTATTGTTCATGAAAATCATGAGACCTTGCAAGCTAAATTTGACTCAGTTGCAACTACCGATTCGGTTACGGAACTTGCAAAGACTCAGGAAAACTTAAAGGACACAGTAGATACTCTGAAACTTGGTTCAGAAATACACACTGAGGAAATAAGTACACTATCGGAGAAAGTAGCCGAACTTTCGGATCAGTTCACTAATTTATCTACGAAGGTAGATGATAATCTGAATGGCACTAAATCGGTAGTCTTTAATGACACAGAAGAGAGCGAACAAATTAGGAAATTCAAACAAAATCTGAATCAAATTAATACGCAACACCAAAGAGTAATCCGGGAGGTACAAGATCAGCTGACGCAGGTAATACAAGAATTACGTATTTCAGAGGACACTCGCGCTCCGACACGGGAAGAGGGACATAGAAATACGGAACAACCACAAAATAATAACACAAGACACTTCGGAAATTATGAAAGAAATTGGCAAGGCGCATTGTATTTTGAGATGGAACCGCCGACACGACGTAACAATGACCGATATGCTACTCGCCGACACGATGATTTTGACTATAAGGTGTTCATTACTACACGTAAATTCAAAACGTTTAGGAATTCTGCCAACGACATTCATCCACAAGCGTGGCTTCATCAATTCTCTCATTGTTTTCCTCCCAACTGGTCATTGGAGCACAGGTTAGAATTTATGTGTGGCTACTTGGAGAATGAACCAGTTGTAAGAAAGCGATCGGTCATTCACGATTGTCACAATGAAGGAGATTTTTATCATGCCTTCCTCTCAGCATATTGGTCTCAAGCTACACAAGACCGAGTAAAACATAGCATCATAATGATGAAACATTTCGAAAAATCTGAATTTTCCAGTCTTGTGAAATATTTTGAAGACATGTTGCACAAGAATCAGTACCTGTCAAACCCATACAGTCCCTCAGAACTCATCCGTATTTGCCTAATCAAATGGCCTGAACATTTACGACATATTATTTTAGCAGGACGTTGCAAAGACGACATTGAAGCTTTTCAGGGACTCTTACAAGAATTAGAAATTGACACAGACAGTCGCAGGATGCGAAATCAGAAAAACAATCACTACAGGTCACATCCGTCACAATTCCGTGATGACAGAAACAATAACTGGACACGACAGGTCTATTCTTACAACGTAGATCGTGACCAAAACAGACACCACCCGTATGACAAACGCTGGCAGAGTAGTAATAATTACAGGGAAAGATCACCTCTCCACGGTAATGACTATCACAGAGACAATCAGAGAAACAGACAATTTGGGAACCAAAATAATTATTATCTAGGGAGACAGAATAACTTTAGACACAACGGTCCAGCGCGCAGTTACGATTCAGGAAGAAATTCTCCATCACGTGACCCACAAGAAACAAACTATGGCATCTATCGACATGACGACAGACGATATGATCGTAACGACAGACCTGAATTGCATCAGAACTGGCGGGATTCAAACAGAGCAGGGCCCTCTCGTCAAGGTGAATTTGTAGAAGTTAGGTCTCCAAACCCCAATAACGACGCGCGCCAACAAAGAGACAATAGGCAATGACTCATACCGCTGGCAGCCACAAAACGTACGTATGAAACTAACGACGCAGCTGCCGTAGCTAGTAATTACGTAAAAATGGAAGACATTAGGGACATCTTACTCCAGGAACACGACGTAAAACATAACAACATTGCATATCCTGTGATTCACATTACAGTAAATGACGTAAAATTTACGGCAGTACGTGACTCTGGCAGTCCCATTTCAGTAATTAGTGAAACAGCCTTTAGCAAATGTAACAAATCGAACGATTGCCCCACACTTCCGTTACGTAAGATTAAATTACAAGGTGCAATCTTTGGAAAAAGTGTAGATGTACGCCAACAAACCAATTTAGTATTCTTTTGCCAAAGCCACAGCTTCTCTTTGATCTTTCTTATTGTTAAATTATTGTCGACGGAAATTATATTGGGAGTAGACTTTTTGAATGAATACGAAGCAAACTTAAACTTTTACGATGCTGAAATAAGTGTAGAGAAAGAAGGTAAGTCAATAGCTTTGAAATTTGAAGATTGGCTCTCAAACTATGACGAGGAAATTAATCGGCTTTACCTTCTGTTAGACAACAGTTCGGAATTTTCTACGGAAATAGACACTAACAATCACTCTGCAAGTACTGACAGGGATGATATCGACGAAATATTTGATAGTAATGAGTTAATTCAGAATAAAATTCAAACAATTGAGAATTGTAATGACACTGATAGGCAGGACCTTTTTGAGACTTTACAAGCACATTCCACAGTTTTTACTCACAAAACAGGAACAATCAAGGGATTTCAATACCAATTTCGTGTATGTGAGCATACTAAATTTTGCGTTAGACCATATGTAATTCCAGCACATTATAGGGACCGTGTTAGAACAGAAATATAATCTATGCTTGACGAGGGCATTATTGAGCCTGCAGTAAGCTCATACAGCAATCCATTACATGTTGTTGAGAAGAAAAATGGATCCATCAGGCTTGTCTTAGATTCGAGACAAATCAATACTATAATTATTCCTGAAACAGACAGGCCGCAAACGTTGGAAGAACTTCTTCAAAATTTTAATGATCTCAGATCCAGCTTTTATCAGATCGAACTTCATCCAGAATGTAGAACATACACAGCTTTCCTTTGTTTCGGCGTTTGTTATCAGTTTCGGAAACTTCCTTTTGGTTTGAACATTTCTTCAGCAGCATTCATTCGCGGGCTAAATTCCATATTACCTGAGTTCTTAAAAGTCACATCACCTTATATGTGGACGATATTCTAATAGCAGAAGCTTCATGGGAACAACATATTCGCATCCTCAACAGTTTGTTACGTACTTTTGCAGAATCTGGAATTACAGTTAACTTGGAAAAGTCTGAATTCGGTAGGTCAAAGGTGAGGTTTTTGGGACATATTATTTCTTCTGAAGGCATTCAGCCGGATCCTGAAAAGTTAGAAGCAATCAGAGCCATTCCAGTTCCATCCACAAAAAGACAAGTCCGCAGTTTTCTAGCTCTCGTAAATTTTTACCGTCGTTTTCTGAATATGCAAATTCTTGTTACACCAAAACTTTGTTCTCTCACTGGAAAAAAATACTATTTGGAACTGGGACGAACAAGCACAGTTGGAATTTAATTCTTTGAAAGAATCGCTACTTAACGCGCCAATACTAGCACATCCAGATCTGTCACAAGATTTCTGCCTTAGCACGGATTCTTCTAAAGTCGGTCTTGGTGCCTATTTATTTCAAGAAGCCACAGAAAATGACACTACTATTCAGAAAACCATTGCTTTTGCTAGCCGAGTGCTAACAAAATCTGAAAAAAATTAATCCGTTACTGAATTAGAAGCTTTAGCTATCGTTTGGGCAGTTAACAAATTCCGTTTCTTTCTTTCTGGTAAGCACGTAAATCTATACAGTGATCATCGTGCATTACAATTTCTTATGTCCTCAAAATTAAATCATGACAGGTTAAAACGTTGGGCATTGTTTCTGCAAGAATTCCGCTTCACAATAGTCTACATTCCCGGCAAGGAGAACATTGTTGCGGACGCACTGTCACGCGCACCAATTGGGCTTGAGAAAAGTAACACTGAAGGCAAACTCGAGAAAAATTTCAGTATTCTTTACATTCAGAAAGTCGCCTTTGAAAACTTCATCACCACATCTTTAAAGGACATTGCTCATGAACAAGATAAAGATCCGATTAGGAAAGACGTCAAGAGCAAATGGTATGAAAAGACACACACACAGATTCGGCATTATTACCTGGTTAGAAACAACATACTCTTCAAACGCTGCACTGTTGATGACAAGCTATGGGTACTTTGCATTCCAGACTATTTTGTTAATAAGCTCATTTGGTAGATTCATTTCAGCTACGCACATTTTGGTCCACGAAAATGTTATCATATTCTTCGAACGACTTGTTATTTTAACAATATGGAAAAGAGAATTCGAAGAGTCTTGTCTATTTGTAAACTTTGTCAAAAGGCGAAACCATCTACTGTCTCACATCGTGCTCCGTTGTTTCCTATTATTCCTTCTAAATTAAAAGAATTTGCTGCTGTTGATCTCTTGGGACCGCTTGTCAGAACATCTAATGGATTTTCGTACGTTCTAGCCGCTGTTGAACTTACTTCAAAATTTGTTTCTTTCACTCCGTTACGTAAAGCCACTGGACGGTCTGTATCCACCGCCTTTGTTAAAACTTTCTTACGTGAAGTTGGACACGTTAGTAAAGTCATTTCAGATAACGGACCGCAATTCAGATCTGCTGTTTGGTCACGCATGCTTCGCAACCATAAAATCAAACCTGTTTTTATTTCATTGTACTCACCACATTGTAAACCCTCTGAACGGATTATGAAAGAAATCAATAAGCTTTGCAGACTTTATTGTCACAGAAAGCATCAGCATTGGGACAGATATTTACACTTATTTCAAAACGTGCTGAATGAAATGCCTCATGATTCCACTGCTTTACCACCTACTCTAGTACTAAAGAATGAAGAATCACCGAACAGAATCAGAGAGCTTGTACCTTTCCCGAATACACGTAAACTTCGACACAAAGACATAATTGATTTGGCTCTTAAAAATATAAAATCTGCAGCAGACAAAAGGAGAAAACTACATGGTAAAGCAAATGCAAAGAAATTTTATATTGGTCAGAAAGTTCTCATTAAAGCTCATTCATTGTCACATAAGAAGAATTACTTGAGTCAAAAATTCTTTCTAGTTTACAATGGACCTTACAGAATCCGACGTATACCACATGATAATTGCGTTGAAGTTGAAACTCTGCGTACTAGGAAGAGTAAAAGTTTACACCACATTTCACATGTAAAACCGTTTATTGAAAGATAATCTGCTTTTTAACTTTATCTTTGCCATATAACTTTTCACTTTACATTACTACTATGCTTTGTCAGACTTAGAATCTGTTAATATGCAACAATGTTTGAAGTTAAATATCCAGTCAAGAACCAAGAGAACTTATTTAAACAGAAATTACGAAGGCATTGTTATTGTGAACAGACGACACAGTGTTATTGTGTGTGTACATTCTTGCTTGTTAGTTGCATGATTACGTAACGACTATAAGGCTCACATACTTAGAACATTTGCCAGTACTGCTAATGAGATTTTAATGCAACATTTTGGTTTACTTGAAAATACATTCTGGATTTAATGTACTTTCTGTGGAATTAATGATGACTTATCATTTGGTTTCTTTGACAGATACACGATTATATCACGACGCTACTAATGAGTGACAATTTACAATGTTGTTTTTGCGGTGTATCTGTTTTATATCCTCACAGTTTTTCTGAATTCTTCTGGAAAGCAAAAGATGTTTTAGTAGTAAGCTACAATGTGAGGGCCTTTTTCGTAGCACAACAGTACTTTACAGTATAGTACTTTCTTGATCACATTAATGTACATAATAACTACGATATCTATACACAAAGCATTTCACTTTCATTTATGATGGGGTAAGTACATTGACTTCTGCAGAACTTAGCTTTCGGAGGACGATAATTACAACACTTCCACAGAATTATCTTACAGCAAGACGCACATTTAGCGCTACAGGGCACGCATTCGAGTGATTAATTTTGTACTTAAAACATTTATTTTTAAAGATATTTGAAGTACAATGATACGAAGTTTTTCCGTGATACATTTCATTCCATAGCTGTAATCTGTAACACCTGAGGGTATAATTACATTGACCCTCAGGGGGGTACACGCTTACTTTGTGTATCATGTGTTTGGCAAGCACAAGGAGCCGTAGCTAATATGGTATTTGCTTATACAACTTCACACATCGGTACCATATTTCTCTAACACAGAATTACACAGCTATCTGATCATTTAACAGAGAAAGAAACTTTTTTTACTACATCAGTGACACATGTTTACGCAATTACACTGTTGGGTAACTTCACACTTGTGAAATTGTATTTTGTCTGTACTTTTTGAACTGTTCATATATTTTTCGGACCCATTGTGATACCATGAGAGCTTTGAATGATGTATTTGGTAAGGGAGCATGATTTTTAAAGTATGTTTAAGGTAAATGACACTACTGACATGAGCAGAGAATTTTTTTTAGGTTTTGAAACTATTGCAAAAAGCTATGACGTTTTTGAGATTTGACTGAGGTGTTATGATGTTATTTTTACGATGACGATGTGTATTATGCTCCTGAGGTATGTTTATGATAAATAAGCTGATGCTATATGAGGAATTTGATTATGCTACGTATTTCTTAAGATGAAATATTGAAGAAGTGCCGACGAATATGTATATGTATAATGAGGTAAGGAATACTGAATAGTGGTTAGGGACTCTGATTTGTGGAAAAGAATGTCGTAAACCAAGAATCGTACTTTAGAATTATGAAATGTGTGTAAATGCGTGAATGTATCACAATGCAGGCGATAATTTTTTGCACACTGTTATATTCATAGGATTTTGTTTCTACACATTTGTAACGTAAATTTTCGACCTGTGAAATTTTCATATGAGACTGTCACTGTAGCGGAAACTGGTGTCGTAAATATTTCGGTAAGAAAGTTAAGTGACCACCTGCACGTAATGCGTCGTGGGCACCCTGCTGGACGACAGTCGCCTGAAAAAAAAAGCCATTAGCGTGTGCCCCTTTCAGAGGCAAAGGTGGAGAAAAAAAAAAAGGGAGGCCATATCCTCGCTATTGACGTTCCTTTGTAGAAAGCATCGCAAAAACTACATGGTCGAACTTGAAAACATATGCTTACACAGTGGAGCTCTTAATTTGTGATTTTTTACTAAAATGCCTAATGAAATGATGAGAAACATTTTACATCTATTGTCTTTCTTGTTGAGAGAGTTTTTTGCCTTTGGAGACGCCATTTGCCTAGTGAATGACGTTTCATATGTTGATTTATATATACATAATTGCTCATTTTGTTTAACATCTAGTTTCTAGCTGCACTGCTGCATTGGTTAAAATAAAATTTAATATATGTACTAATATAGTTATTTTATGCCTACAGATCCAGTCAATAAGAAATTTATGATCTACTTCCAAGAAAACGAGGGCACATTAATAGACATTTCCCTTCACAGGAATTACATAAATAATTTCTTTACGATTTAGTAACTTATCTGCTAGTGTAAGTTCTCGTGATGCATCACTCTAGTGTTAAGATGTGACATATGATGTGGACTGCTAAGGCAGCCAGACCACAGTGACTGGTAGCCGAAAGAAAGGCGCGCGTACACACACGCCGACTGGCGTGAAGTCTGGAACAGGATAACTATTTGATTCTGATAAGAAAAGTATGCAGCTCCTCGAATAATTAACTTTATTCTTTGTTGGTTTACAACGTTCTTCTTGAGACATTTATACGATAACTCTCAAACTATGTAAGGCTAATGGCGCCTTGCTAGGTCGTAGCCATGGACTTAGCAGAAGGCTATTCTAACTGTCTCTCGGCAAATGAGAGGAAGGCTTCGTCCGTATAGTCGCTAGCAATGTCGTCGTACAACTGGGGCGAGTGCTAGTCCGTATCTCGAGACCTGCCTTGTGGTGGCGCTCGGTCTGCGATCACACAGTGGCGACACGCGGGTCCGACATGTACTAATTGGACCGCGGCCGATTTAAGCTACCACCTAGCAAGTGTGGTGTCTGGCGGTGACACCACAACATAGATATTAGACATGGCCATTTTTAGTGTAATATTTTTTCTGCTTGAGCTTTGTCATGTTTAGATTTAATTTATTGCTTTTGCTTCTGCTGTTTGCCAGGCATAGTGCTACTGAATTTTAATTTGTGTTACTCTGCAAAGCCAGTTTACTACTGATTTATTTTTCATGTTTGCTGCTCATTTCCTTATATTAGTTGCAATTTATGCTGCTTGCTTTGCCTTTTGTATTTTTTATCATTGCTGTTTGTGTTAATTGTTTTGTGCTGCTGCATTGCCTCGTCCCTTAGTTTAGCATCTGAGCTCAGTAGATTTAAGTTAGCTTAACAGGTTCAAAAATGGCTCTGAGCACTATGGGACTCAACTGCTGTGGTCATAAGTCCCCTAGAACTTAGAACTACTTAAACCTAACTAACCTAAGGACACCACACAACACCCAGCCATCACGAGGCAGAGAAAATCCCTGACCCCGCCGGGAATCGAACCCGGGAACCCGGGCGTGGGAAGCGAGAACGCTACCGCACGACCACGAGATGCGGGCTAGCTTAACAGGGGTAGACTATATAAGAGAATGAGTTGCGATGAAATGCATTGAGAAGTCATACGAAAAAAGTACAGAAAGCAGGTATAGATAGGACTTTTTGGAAATAATGAAGAACGAAGGGAGATCTCCGAGAAGTAAAGAAAATTTTGTTTGCAAAATACTGCAGTAAAAGAAACCCTGCCCTTTCCTTGTGTTATCCCACTATGTGTTTGTGTACTCTTGTGTATTTGTGTTTTTCCTGTCTTTATGTGTTTAGCTGATGTTGTTCTGTTGTAGAATTTTTTTAATACTGTGTTATTTACTTTGTAAAGATGTTTAGACATTATTTATTCTGTTTTGTTTTCATGCTCATGTGTGAAGTTGATGTTTCGAAAGTTATTCTGATCTTTTATGTATTTACTTATGTCATAATTCCTGTAACACTGATGTATATGTTAGTTCGATTCTTTTGTAAAGCCTGTACCACAAATGTTATCTGTATTGTTATGTTCTTTAATGATGTATTTTGTACCTTTGTAATTGTATTCTTATGTTATAAAATTGTAATTGACACAGTTCATCAAATTAAGTAACTTGTAAGTTACATTTCACTGCACACGTTTCTGTTGGTCATAGTATATGCACAATATGTGGGAAGTAGGGACTGATAGTGTTTGCACGTGTGTTAATAATTCAGCAAGGGACTGGTTAACAGCATTGCTGGTTCTAAGGACATTTCAAACAAATTTTTTGTGAGTGGACATGTGGTGGTTTATGTACTTGCTATATTCTCCGCAAGACTCTTCGATGGTGATTGTGCACCTGCACAGTCACAACAGATGGCTGCTGGCCATCTCTACAAGGACTACAGTTGGTCTGCATCTTTGATGGCCCACAAATACCATTATTTCTACAAGGACTGCAGTGGGTCTGCACCTCTGGTGACCCACCAATACCATACACTCCAGCAGGACTACAGCGGGTCTGCTCTGTGATGACCTACCTACCAATATTCTTCGACTTCGATTGACTCTGCTGTGGGTTTGCTCTGTTGTGGCCCATTACCTGTCTGCATGTCAAGAGTCAACACTGTCTTTCTGTTGGGAGGACAACACTACTTCTTCAAGGCAGCATGGAAATCCACTACTTCCGTGTGCATTTTCTTTTACTGCTCAGACTTTGAGAAAAACACTGCAATGTTACTGTGATGAATGATCAGGACTGTCTTTATGGAGTGTGAGAAAATTTTAGCTTTTGACTAACATTGTATCAATTAGTGTGTGCCTTTGATTTCTTTGTTATTGTAATTATGAAAAATTTTATCAAATCATTATTGGCCAGTGCCCAAAACAATTTGTACAAATTTTTTGTGGGGAGCATGGGGGCTATGTAAGTAGGCTGTTTAGGTTTTTTTTATTGGTAATGCCACCTCTGTATGAAAATCACTGGCTGTGCTGTGTGCAGTCTGTGGCTGCTTTGCATTGTTGTAATACTAGCCATTGTAGTGTTAGGCAGCTGGCTGTGAACAGCACGTAGCGTTGCGCAGTTGGAGGTGAGCCGCCAGCAGTGGTGGATGTGGGGAGAGAGATGGCGGAGTTTTTTAATTTGTCATGAACTGCTATATATATATATATATATATATATATATATATATATATATATATATATATATATATATATATGATATTAAGGTAAATACATTGTTTGTTCTCTATTAATATCTTTCATTTGTTAACTATCCCTATCAATAGTTAGTGCCTTCCATAGTTTGAATCTTTTATTTAGCTGGCAGTAGTGGCGCCTGCTGTATTGCAGTAGTTCGAGAAACCAAGATTTTTGTGAGGTAAGCGATTTGTGAAACGCATAGGTTAATGTTAGTCAGGGCCATTCTTTTGTAGGGAAATTTTGAAAGTCAGATTGCGTTGCGCTAAAAAAAAATATTGTGTATCAGTTTAAGCACAGTCGTGTATAATTTTTCTAAAGGTTACCAAGATTTAAGTGAGTTTGAACGTAGTGTTACAGTCGAAACACGTGCGATGGGACGCAGCATCTCCGAGGTAGCGAAGAAGTGGAGATTTTCCCGTACGGCAATTTCACGAGTGTACCGTGAATATCAGGAATACGGTACAAAATCAAATCTCCGACATCGCTACAGCCGGGAAAAGTTCCTGCAAGAACAGGACCCACGACGACTGAAGAGAACCGTTCAACGCGACAGAAGTGCAAGCCTTCCGCAAATTGCTGGCGATTTCAATGCTGGGCCATCAGCCAGTGTCAGTGTGCGAACCATTCAACGAAACATCATCGATATCGGCTTTCCGGAGCCAAAGGCCACTCGTGTATCCTTAAGACCGCACGACAGAACGCTTTACGCCTCGCCTGAGCCCATCAACACTAACATTGGACTGTAGATGACTGGGAACTTGTTTCAAATTGTATCGAGCGGATAAACGTGTACGGGTTTGGAAACAACCTCATGAATAGATGGGCCCTGCATGGGCTACTGTTCAAGCTGGTGGAAACTCTGTAATGGTGTGGACGAGTGCAGTTGGAGTGATACGGAACCCCTGATATGTCTAGATACGACTATGTCAGGTCACACGTACGTATGCATCATGTCTGGTCACCTGTATCCGCTCATGTTCACTGTGCATTCAGAGTGACGTGGGCAATTCAAACAGTGCAATGTGAAGCCCCACACGCCCAGAATTGCTACAGAATGTCTGCATAAACTCTCTTCTCAGTTGAATCGCTTCCGATGGCCACCAAACTCGCCAGACATAAACGCTATTGAGCATAGCTTGTATGCCTTTCAACGTGCTGTTCAGAAGAGATTTCCGCGCCTTCGTACTCTTACGGATTTATGGACAGCCCTGAAGGATTCATGGTGTCATTTTCCTCCAGCACTACTTTAGACATCAGTCGAGTCCATGCCATATCGTGTTTCGGCACTTCTGCGTGCTCGCGGGGGCCCTTCACGATATTAGGCAGATGTACCAGTTTGGCTCTTTCACCTTATCCAGATCCCATCTCCTTAATTTCCTACCTTTTTGCAACTTCTTCAGTTTTAATTAACAGTTAATAACAAGTCAATTGTGGTCAGAGTCCGTACCTGCCCCTGGAAATATGCTGTTATTTAATATCTAATTCCTAAACCTCTGTCTTGCTATTGTATAGCGAATCTGATACCTCCTGGTGTCTCGAGGTCTCTTAACGATTCTGTAACCAGGTCTTGGTGATAAATGAATTGTGATATGCGAAAAATTCTACCAGGCGGCTTCCTCTTTCGTTCCTTTTGCCCAGTCCATATTCACTTACAAGTTTTCGTACTCTTCCTTTTCTTGCTATCGAATTCCAATGACGAAATTTTCGTTTCCCTAATCTATCTGAATAATTTCTTTTATCTCATCGTATATTTCTGCGATTTCTTCACCATTTGCAACATAAATTTGTACTACTGTGGTGGGTGTAGGCTTCGTATCTATCTTGATATCTTGGTTACAATAATGCCCCACTACACTGGTCACAGTTGCCTACCAGCATTCCTATTTTCTTATTCATTATTAAGCTGACTCCTGCATTACCCCTGCTTGATTTTTTATCTACAATTTTGTATTAAATTGTCCGAAAGCCCTGTTCCACTTGTCAACAATCTTCACTTATTCTCACAATATCTAACTGTAGTCGCTACGTTTCCCTTTATAGATTTTGTAATCTACCTCCCCCTACTAAGAGATCTGACATAGCACTCTCTGATCCGTAGAACGCCAGTTTTGTATTTCCTGGTGTCGTTATCCTCTTGATTAGTCCTCTCCTGAGTATCCGAATGGGGGACTATTTTATTTACAGAATTTTCTACCCAAGCGGATGCCATCATCATTAAACAATACAGTAAATCTCCGTACCCTCGGGAAGAATTACGTATCTAGTTTCCCCTTGCTTTCAGTCTTTAGCATTACCAGCGCTGCAACATCGTTTTGGTTGATATTATAAAGCGAGATCCCTCAGTCATCCGGATTGTAGACTTATAAACTAAAAATCTACAAAACCCATCAAGTGAATTATAAAATAGACTAGCAATGGGATCAAATGGTTCAAATGGCTCTGAGCACTATCGGACTTAACTTCTGAGGTCATCAGTCCCCTAGAACTTAGAACTACTTAAACCTAACTAACCTAAGGACATCACAAACATCCATCCCCGAAGCAGAATTCGAACCTGCGTCTGTGGCGGTCACGCGGTTCCAGACTAGAAATGGGGATATTAAGATGTAACAGCATACATTATTCATGAAACAGTAGTTTAAGGGTTAAGAAAATACGTGTACCTGTTATTCTTACAAGTTGACTTTAGTTGCTTGCATCCGAGAGGGGCTACATAAACATTATACAAGAACGAATGGTGGAAGACTGGAAGACTGAACGATATCTTACATAACAATGCCAATAACAGCAAACAAAAATTGGATACATACAACACATTAAATACTGTTCGAAGTTTTTGATAATATTTATATAACTAGTTTATGCTGCCTAGATGAGCTTACGATACAACCGTAATATATAGATAAACTTAGGATGCGAACAAAAATGTAGAATGGCTGTACAAAAAATGGCGTGTGCACATGGTTCATGTGAAGTAACAGCATCGAAGCTTAGGAAAATGTGTAAATCACTCCACTCACACATACTACTGTTAAAAAGGGTTACTTTTCAAAGGTTTTCTGGACGGAAAATGGCATTCGCCTATTTCAACAGCTACAAGAGACGTTACGTCATTCCGCTTCATAAAAGAAGCTGCAAAGTAGCCAACAGGAGCCAAGTGACCAAACACGTTATCTAACAGTTCACAGACAAAGTTACAATCGACCACTATAAAATGTCAAAGTAGCTTCACAATTTATCATGACATGTAGGTAACCACGCCCTAGGATAGGCTGACCAACATATACCCAACTTATTGGGAATCGTACAGATCTGTGGTCAAATGGAACCTGCTTGTCAGCTAAGCGTATGTGTTGTTTCAAAATTTAGAAAATTTCCGAATGATCTTGTAAATGAAATGTTTCATCTCAATCACAACAAGAAAAAAGTGACTCTGTAATGAATCATACGAATGCTGAAAGTTTCGAGCAACAGATAATAAATTACCGAAAAGCATACATGTTGCTGTTGCTGTTATGTCGTATCTTAAAGTTCTTCTCATGGTTTTTTGAACAAAGCAATAACATCTACATCTACATATGCACTGACACTCTGCAAATCACACTTAAATTCCTAGCAGAGGGTGCATGGAACCGCCTCCATAATAATTCTCAGTTATTCCAATCTCGAATAGGGAATGGAGGAAACGAACTCATATTCCTTTCCGTGCGAGCTCTGGTTTCCCTTATTTTATTATAATGACCGTTTCTCCGTATATAGGCAAACGTCAAATAAATAATTTTGCATTCGGAGCAGAAAGTTCATGATTGAATTTCCTTGAGAAGATTCTGCCACATCGGAGAACGCCTTTGTTTTAATGGTGTCCACCCTAAATTCTTTATCATGGCAGTGGCACTCTCTCCCCTACTTCGCGATGATACAAAACGAATTGCGTTTCTTTGAACTTTCTCGATTTACTCCGTTAATCCTATGTGGTAAGGATCCCAGACCGCGCACCACTGCTCCGAAAGAGGACGGACAAGCTTGGTGTAGGCGATCTCTTCAGTAGATCCGTTACATTTTCTAAGTGTTCTGCCAATAAACGGCAGTCTTTGGTTTGCATTCCGCACAACATATTCTATGTGTCATTTCGAATTTAAGTTCTTCGTAATTGTAATGAAAAGGTATTTACTTGAATATACTGCCTTTAGAATAGACACTGATTTATCGTATAACCGAAGTTTCATGGATTCCTTTTAGCACTCGTTTAGGTGATCTCTTTCTTTTCATTATTTAGCGTCAATTTCCATTTTCTGAATCGTTTTGCAATTAGTTTTGATCTTCTGATGACTTTATTAGTCGATAAATGACAGCGTCAATTGCAAACAACCTCAGTCGGCTGTTCAGATTGCCTCCTAAATATGTTTACATAGATAAGGATGGTTCAAATGGCTCTGAGCACTATGGGACTTAACTTCTGAGGTCATCAGTCCCCTAGAACTCAGAACTACTTAAACCTAACTAACCTAAGGACGTCACACACATCCATGCCCGAGGCAGGATTCTAACCTGCGACCGTGGCGGTCACGCGGTTCCAGACTAGAAATGGGGATATTAAGATGTAACAGCATACATTATTTCTGAAACAGTAGTTTAAGGGTTAAGAAAATTCGTGTACCTGTTATTCTTAATGGTTCAAATGGCTCTGAGCACTATGGGACTCAACTGCTGAGGTCATTAGTCCCCTAGAACTTAGAACTAGTTAAACCTAACTAACCTAAGGACATCACACACATCCATGCCCGAGGCAGGATTCGAACCTGCGACCGTAGCGGTCTCGCGGTTCCAGACCCGCAGCTCCAGAAGCGCGCGGCCACTTCGGCCGGCTGTTATTCTTACATGTTGACTTTAGTTGCTTGCATCCGAGAGGGGCTACATAAACATTATACAAGAACGAATGGTGGAAGACTGGAAGACTGAACGATATATTACATAAAAATGCCAGAATGAAAAATCCTATCATAGTACAAATAAGGCAAGGAAGGCCTGTGCAGACTTAAGGGCTTAAAAATAGGGAACTAACTTTTGTATTTGTCTGGCACATTCAGAGAAATTTAAATCAAAAAATCTTGACATGCTCGTAATTTTTTGCTTGTAAGTATTAGTACACTTGCCATGTAATATAATGTGTCATGTCAAGTCAAGTAACATCGTACAAGATGTCATATAACACGAAACAAGTCATCGTGTCTACAAGAAAGGCATTTGCCTTGTCGTGCGGTATGATACAACTGGTCATTGAAGTTTAGGATGCATGCATCCCCACTCGGCGATACATCCTAAATACTCGTACAAGCAAACACGTATCTTGGACACTTCCTATTGTAGATACATCCCACTCCCTATAAGCTCATAAGTTTGTTCTTACGTCTCTTACCGTACAATTAATAGGTGGTGGGCTTGGGGAGAAATTGTCACTTCGAGGAAAAAAGTCAACTATCCCACCCAAAAAATTAAAGAATAAAATGTTTTTTCATTCCAACAGCAGCAAATCCAGCCCCAGGAATTTTGTCCCTGAGGAAAAACTTTCTCAGAAATTACATGTATGCTCTATTGTTTAGTATGGCTGACGAATATTCTGGGTTTTGGCACTGGGTGAGGAACTTTTGCAAGATCTGGTGTACCTACACCTTGCAGCTCAGATAGCTCACTGCGCTGAGGATGTAGGGTTAACTCAAAAAAGAGTGAATATGTCAAGACGTTTCCATTTAAATTTCTCTCAAGCTGGCAGATAATTTTGCTTGTTCTGCATCCCTAACTGTGCCCAGGAGGTACTCAATTTTTTATGCTACAGTAAGAGCATTTTTCATTCGTGTGTCCCTACTTTTACAGTTTCTCAATTCTGACATTAGACCGGCACAACTTGCCAACCGATGTATATTTTTGTTGACTCGGACGGCGAACGAGCCGGTATAGGTCTTTTTTTATTGTCTTTTCTACCATGTTCTTTAAATTGGGCACTGTTAGTCTTATTCCTCTACGATTACCGAACTGGGATGTTTGAACTTGTCCAGTATTGCATGCTGTGTCCTAAGAGCATGCAAGCATGACCAGCACTCTAAGGTCACATGTTTGTACGACGGCTTTTGCTTTTATTTTTTCATACGGTTTTATTTTTTACGATTTTTCTATTTTGTTTTATAATTTGTTTTTTCTAATTCTGCAAATTTTTATTTTTTATTCTAAATTTTTTGTTTTGTAGTTACACATCTTCTTCATATTCGCATGAGGCTGTCTATGCGTTGTAAAGACAAATGCTCAACACAGTACACAAAATAACAGCAAACAAAAGTTGGATACATACAACACATTAAATACTGTTCGAAGTTTTTGATAATATTTATATAAATAGATTATGCTGCCTAGATGAGCTTACGATACAACCGTAATATATAGATAAACTTAGGATGCGAACAAAAATGTAGAATGGCTGTACAAAAAATGGCGTGTGCACATGGTTCATGTGAAGTAACAGCATCGAAGCTTAGGAAAATGTGTAAATCACTCCACTCACACATACTACTGTTAAAAAGGGTTACTTTTCAAAGGTTTTCTGGACGGAAAATGGCATTCGCCTATTTCAACAGCTACAAGAGACGTTACGTCATTCCGCTTCATAAAAGTAGCTGCAAAGTAGCCAACAGGAGCCAAGTGACCAAACACGTTATCAAACAGTTCACAGACAAAGTTACAATCGACCACTATAAAATGTCAAAGTAGCTTCATAATTTATCATGACATGTAGGTAACCACGCCCTAGGATAGGCTGACCAACATATACCCAACTTATTGAAAATCGTACAGATCTGTGGTCAAATGGAACCTGCTTGTCAGCTAAGCGTATGTGTTGTTTCAAAATTTAGAAAATTTCCGAATGATCTTGTAAATGAAATGTTTCATCTCAATCACAACAAGATAAAAGTGACTCTGTAATGAATCATACGAATGCTGAAAGTTTCGAGCAACAAATAATAAATTACCGAAAAGCATACATGTTGCTGTTGCTGTTATGTCGTATCTTAAAGTTCTTCTCATTGTTTTTTGAACAAAGCAATAACATCTACATCTACATATACACTGATACTCTGCAAATCACACTTAAATTCCTAGCAGAGGGTGCATGGAACCGCCTCCATAATAATTCTTAATTATTCCAATCTCAATTAGGGAATGGAGGAAACGAACACATATTCCTTTCCGTGCGAGCTCTGGTTTCCCTTATTTTATTATAATGACCGTTTCTCCGTATATAGGCAAACGTCAAATAAATAATTTTGCATTCGGAGCAGAAAGTTCATGATTGAATTTCCTTGAGAAGATTCTGCCACATCGGAGAACGCCTTTGTTTTAATGGTGTCCACCCTAAATTCTTTATCATGGCAGTGGCACTCTCTCCCCTACTTCGCGATGATACAAAACGAATTGCGTTTCTTTGAACTTTCTCGATTTACTCCGTTAATCCTATGTGGTAAGGATCCCAGACTGCGCACCACTGCTCCGAAAGAGGACGGACAAGCTTGGTGTAGGCGATCTCTTCAGTAGATCCGTTACATTTTCTAAGTGTTCTGCCAATAAAAGGCAGTCTTTGGTTTGCATTCCGCACAACATATTCTATGTGTCATTTCGAATTTAAGTTGTTCGTAATTGTAATGAAAAGGTATTTACTTGAATATACTGCCTTTAGAATAGACACTGATTTATCGTATAACCGAAGTTTCATGGATTCCTTTTAGCACTCGTTTAGGTGATCTCTTTCTTTTCATTATTTAGCGTCAATTTCCATTTTCTGAATCGTTTTGCAATTAGTTTTGATCTTCTGATGACTTTATTAGTCGATAAATGACAGCGTCAATTGCAAACAACCTCAGTCGGCTGTTCAGATTGCCTCCTAAATATGTTTACATAGATAAGGATGGTTCAAATGGCTCTGAGCACTATGGGACTTAACTTCTGAGGTCATCAGTCCCCTAGAACTAACCTAAGGACGTCACACACATCCATGCCCGAGGCAGGATTCTAACCTGCGACCGTAGCGGTTGCGCGGTTCCAGACTGAAGCGCCCAGAACCGCTCGGTCACAACGGCCGGCTATTTGTCAGTTATTCTTGGTGGCAGCTGTTCTCGATTCGAATTCTGGAATACTTGCTTAGTCTTCTTTGATGAAGGAATTTAGGAAGGCTGTGTTTACTAATTCTGCTTCAGCAAGACTGTAATTGGTATTCCCATTGCTATCGTGCAGAGAAAGCACTGATTGTCTCTTGCCGCTATCATACTTTACATATGTCCTGAATCTCCTTGAATTTTCGTTGTGGAAAGTGTTACAAGCGTTTTGCACTGAATTTCGCGTTAAATTTCGAGCTTCTGTAGAAGACCGGCAATCTTGGACTCTTCGCGTTCGTTTAAATCTGGCGAGCTTCTTTCATTGTTTCTGCAACAGTGTTCTGACCTTTTTTGTGTAGCAAGGGGATCAGCTTGGTCGTTTGTTAATTTATTTGGTATTAATCTCTCAATTGCTGACGATGATATTTCTTTGAACACCGGTCTACAGTTGCATTGCTAATTTGGAATGAGTGGAAATTGATCCTTAGGAATGCGTCAAGCCAATTTTTAATAGCTTTCATGACTAGAGGTATTTTTAGTTTATTTTTGGTGGATTTTTAAGTTAAGGTGTTTACTACGACAACCCTGTGTAAAGTAATCCCTGCATCCGCTTTGATGATCGTTATTAGCGCAGGATTATTTGTTACTAAGAGGTTAACAATGTTTTCACATCCGTTTACTATTGGCATGAGCTCATGAATTAACTGCTCGTAATAATTGTCAGCGATGCGTCTATCACAGCTTCGGATGATGTTTTATGCATGCCTCCGGATTTAAACATGTATTTTCCACAACGTGTCCATTGTACATTAAAGTCATCACCAACTATAACTGTATGAGTCGGGTACGTGTTTAAAATTAGACTGAAGTTTTGTTTGAACCTTTCAGCAATTGTATTAATTCAGTTGGGAGGTTTATAAAACGATCCAGTTATTACTTTATTCCAGTTGCTACGAATGACATCCATCCATTCTCAGGAACTACCTTCTTAAATTTCGCTACAAGATGAACTACTTCTAACAGCAACAAACAAGACAACGCTGACTGTGTTTACCTTATCCTTTCGGAATACCGTTAGATTCTTTGCAAATATTACGGCTGAACTTATCTCCGACTTCAGCCAGCTTTCATTGCCTATGACGATTTGAGCATCAGTGTTTTCTATTACCACTTGAAGCTCTAGTGCTTTCCCAACACAGTTACAACAATTTACAACTGTTAAACCGATGGTTCCTAGACCTACGTTCATTTCGCACATTTTGAGAGAGAACCCCTTTTTGTCTTTCCCCGAGGCTCTGTAACCCTAAAAACCGCCCAGTCCACGCCAAACAGCACCTCCTACCCGGTAATGCCGCATCATGTGTGTAGTGGTCTCCTGACCTTTTCAGCGATAAACGAAACCCAAGCACACTATGGCGCAAACCGAGGAATCTGCAGCCTACACTGTCACAGTACCGTCTGAGCCTCTGGTTTAGACCCTCCACTCGGTTCTCTACCAGAGGTCCGCCATCGGTCCTGTCGACTATGCTGCAAACGTTGCGCTCTCCTTTCATCTCGCCACCATGACTAGCAGCTTTTGCCACTCTGTTATCCGCTCGAAACCAGAGAGAATTTTTTTCGATCCTAAGCGACACACATCAATGCTACCGACTTGAGCCACCACCTGCAGTTCGCTTTAACCTCTCTCTTCACGGCATCCGGAAGGACTCGATCCATTTCTGAAATGACTCCGCCTAGTATGCACTGGCTTTCTTCCCCTCCTTGCCAGTCAAGTCTCTAATAAGCCCCATAACACGTCTAAGATTGGAGTTCCCAATTACCAATAATCTGACACTCTGTAATTGCCAGGATCTTGCAATAATAAGAAAAATTGAACGTTAAAAATCCATCGCCAGAAAATTTCATGCAATTAATTTTGGCACGAAATGTTGCAACAACCTCACCGACTTAGCAGTGAGTATGATTGGCTGAAATTAACAGACAAACAGCGAAATATCCTATGCACGACAAAATACTATCAACTTTTCAATCCTGTACGATAAATGACGAAATTAAGCGTGTTGTGTCCGAAAATAAATTTTCTGTAAGACAGCACTTTAGTGTTTAAGAAAACACAGAAAAACCTTATCTACTGGTTAGAAGTACGGTGACCTCCTTCCTGACACTTATTTTTGTACCAATTCATAGGTTAGTTTAACTGTCTGAGTGGTCGTCCACAAACTTTTAAATGCTCTAGCAAACAATATATCATTTCATACAGAGCTGGGCATAATTAATGTTTGTTACATGCTTTATTTTGATGTACAAAGCTTTTTTGAAAGTTATAAGCCACTGGTGAATAAAATGTAAACGCAATAACAAGGAAATGATAACCAACTATAATAAACGTTATTGTAATTATGTCCAAATGCACAGCTAAAAATGAAATGCATTTCTACGAAACACAATTTCTCGTGAAAACGCATGGTTTTGCGCAAGTGAAAGACGAATGATAAAAGATTTTGGCTAACGTTTCTTACATTTACAGTAGGACTGAATTTATTATGATCACCTTAAACGGTCTCAGCTTGTGCTATTCACATAAAACCGAATTTCACTTGCATTTGTGTTCAAACTTAGACCGCTATATCGTGGCAAGGGATAAAGCTTTCACAAAACAATAGCATAGCCATTAAGTACACGATTTTGTATAACTTCTTACAACATTTGAACCGATTCGCGCAATTTGGGAACATAGAAGTGCCGTGGCGTGCTTAGAAAGGCTCACAGAAACGTGTATTTAGCACATAAAATCCAACTCTACCTAAATTTTTGGAAGTGAGTTTTCAATTTTACCGTAGTAAGGCGTTTTGTATTTGTTCGATTTACTTGAAACCGTTTACGCGCATTCGATTCAAGTAAGTACTAATTTTATGTACTACAATAACTTTGAATCTAAACCATCTTATCTCGATAACGCATCAACATTATTGGAGTAAAACAAAATTGTTTTGACTCTATTTATGCACATTCGAGCAGTGTTTGAGCCGTTTTGTATCAGTTTCAGGTATAGAAGTGACGCGGTTCAGAAACCTCACAGGAAAAGGTGTTTCTTGTACGTAAAATCCAAACGAAGCAAGATTGTTTTGAAACTGTTGAAACTGATCTTGGACGAAGGTCTGACACACGAGTGGACCAAATTTGAACCATCAGTCTCACTACAGTCAGCAGTTATTCAAGGGCGACTGTTTTTTCTCATGAAATCCGAATGGTTCACATACAAATGGTATCATTAACTGAGCATTAATTTCAGCGCAATTACAGTCTTTTGCGAATTGAATTAATCGATTCATCCATTTTTTCTGAGCGCCAGCTCCGGGTCGTCGATCAAGCGTTGCTTATTATACCGCAAAAAAGCCACAGCAAAACCGATGTCAGAACGTCTATAAAAATGGCCGCAGGTCCGGGCTAAAGAAAAATATATCTACCTTATGTTCTTAGGTCAAATAGGAACCTAACACCAAGAGCTCGCAAAAAACAATTCCGTGCGTGGCCTTTTCTACGCTGTAACAATTCATCTCTATTGCTTGTTACTTTAAATGTTTTTACTGTCTTTCATACTCCTTCATAACATTTTCGCGATACATTTATTTTCCTTTATTAACCCTCAATTCAATGTCTCTGTTCGTATGTGCGTTCTGTCCCAATTAATACTTTGTAAAGATGAAATTTTGAACTTTTGCTTTCTACACAATGTTTTCTATTACACACTTTCGCGACTTTGTTGCAGTTACATAGCTTTTGAGGCATCTGTTTGTTATTGCTGTCAGTCTCTAGGCTTTAGTTAGCGCCTTCCCCTGAAACATCCCGCCTTCCAGGAGTGACATTGCTGGGCAACTGCTGCGACGTTTGGAATGTGGGAGAGAGGTACTGGCGGAAGTAAACCTTGGGAACCGGTAATCGAAATCGGGACCCCGTGATCCAGAGGCAGCAACGCTAGCCACTAGAACAGTAACTGCGGACATCATCAGAAGAGGAAAAATCTGTTTTTCATTGTTGTGATCCCAGAAATTCCATGAAAAGCAACAAACAATTGGCTTTTACCTGTGAAGAGACTGTTCCAAGATATGTTCAACATGCTGCCCAACGTCTTCTGCACAAGTTGAGATTGAGAAAAAACATGTTCCACAACAGAACGGAGTATCTCAGGGGTCACGTTAAGAATGCGTTGGGCAATTTGTGCCTTCAGTTGAGCTACATTCGTAATGGGAGTCCTGAACACAACATCTTTCACAGGCAGAGATTGCAATGAGACTGTGGGGGATGAATTAGAAGAAGGGTTTAGGAGAGAATACGAGCTAGGTACTAGGAATAACAGAGGAGAAAGACTAACGGAGTTTTGCAATAAATTTTTAGGTGCTAATAGCGAATATTGTCTTCAAAACTCACAAGAGGGGGAGGCATACCTGTAATAGGCCAGAAATAGACGGCGAATCCAGCTGAATTACATTTTTGTAAGGCATAAGTTCCGAAATCAGATACTGAATTGTAGGGCTTACTCAGGAGCAGATGCAATTTGGTATCCATGGAGAGTTGGCTGAAGATCAAGAAACCATTTAGAAAGATTCAGTGCGTAAGATAGTGGGTTACGGAAGTACTAAGGAATGAAAAGATAGGCTTTGAGTTCTCTGAAGCTATAGATACTGCGAGAAATATATTAGTCAGTAGGCAGTTCAGATGAAGAGAAATGGCAGTCATAAACGTTCGAAAGAAAAACGTAAATACACGAAAGGTAACTGCGAAAAAACCATGTCTAACAGGAAATACTTCAGCTGGCCGACGAAAGAAGGAACTACAAAAATGTTGAGGCATGTTTAGGAATATAGAAGTGCAAAACACTTAGGAACTAAATGGGATATCCAGGGAAGCAAAGGCGAAATGACTACATGAAAAATGTGAAGCAATCGGACAATAAATTACTGTCGAAAGGACTGACTCAGCATGTAGAAAAGTAAAACGAAGGCGTTAACATTAAGAGTGCAATGGAAATTCCTCTACTAAATGAATACGGGAGAAAGGATGCGTGGAAAGAGTACATTGAAGTCCTCTGCGAGGGGGAGGACTTGCCTGATGACATCATGGAAAAAGTAAGTAACGGAAGTCGACAGGGAAGGGCATGGAGAAGCAGCATTAAAGGAAGAATTTAAGAGAGTTTTCGATGAGTTGCGGTCACATAATGGAGAGGGGATGGATAACATTCAGTCAGAATTTCTAAAATTATTCGGGGGTATGGCAACAAAACGACTAGTCACGTTGGTGTGTAGAATAAATGAGACTAGTGATTTGCAGTGTGACTTCCGGAAAAATATCAGTCGGCAGAAATGGATGGGTTTGAGTGACTTACAGCGATGGACTAGTGGGTTTGTTTAGGGGAGCTGGTGGGACTCTGAGGTGAGTTGCATGTTAAGAAAAGCCCGAGTACGTCCGCATGACACAATTTTTGGGAAAGTTTTTTAAAGGCACTGAAAAAGGTAAATTGAGGGAGCTGATAACGTACTTTTCAGTCAGAGTCCTTTAAATAAACAGGAACTTATTCGAATTTTTTGTACTCCCATAGGAGCACTGTTCCACCGGTTGACAGATCCTTGGAATACTCGTAGGAACGGGGTTAGTCTACAGAATGTTCCATGGTCACTCATTGTACACTGTCATGCGAGTGAGGAATCCTAGAGCAAACGTTTATCTAACTCCACGCGAGCATGAAGCAAGTCCTGAAAATGAGTAATTTTGCACGGATATGGATACATGATGTTTCGCAGAATTTTATGCACTGGTCTCACAGGCATGTCCAAAGTTCGGGTAATTCCCCCTGCACTCCATGTTTACACACCTCTGCTCGAGCCCCCTGGCAATGCAGAATATTTCATCAGGAATATCGTTATCATTTACTCCAGACCCTTGGCAGGCATCGGACCAACAATCTTTTCCATACCCCTGAGTGTCCAGAACTTCTGCAGGGCTGCTGGCGCACAGTCACCGTTCTTGTAAAAGACCTTTACAAGCAGCTTGCGATCCTGTATTGAGATAGTTACTCTGAGTATCTCAGACGCAAACTGAGAAACAGTCGTTTACCATGTGTCTTGTATTTTGCATATTTTCCCCCTTACTGCGACATCTGATGGCAAACCTTTCGTATTTCTTTTCCTGTAGCGTTTCCGCCTTTTTCGATAAAAATCCGTTCAAGTTATAAACAGTTCTGAGAAGTGGGTAGCTGTTTTGAAACTGGAACTAAAATTTTTATAACCCTATGACTCGATAACGTTATTTTCCTTTCTAACACCATAATTGTAATGAACACCCGCAATCGAGTTAAACAGATTACGAAAATCAATTTTGAGTTATCATTAGTAGGGTCCTGATTTAAAGGTCTTATCCTTATACACCCCATTAAGATCTGAGCAATTGTCGTGTTGTTATCAGGAGGTCGAGCGGAGAGCGAGATTGAGTGATCCTGCAGAACGCCAAGGCACTAACGAAACGTCATTAAATTAAAATTATTTATCGGCAGGAATTTTGCAGTCACTCAGTCTTCTTCCCTGTGCTGTCTAGCAGCGAACGTGCTTAGTCCGCGCTGCTTGAAAGCGCGAGAGGTAGCGCGTCAGTGCCAGGCAAGGAGGAGCTTGCCGAACACAGGTGCCGTGTTCCCCGTTGTCAGCGCTGCGGCTACGTCGCAGGAGACTGCGTCCCGCAGCCCGGCGTGGCCGTGGACGTCCTTCAGAGCCGCAGCGTTCTGGACGAGTGGAACCGCACCGAGCCTCGGTCCCAGGAATCTGCTCGTGCCTGTTGTCGGTTGTCGAGGTGGTGTTTAGGCAGGAGACTCAGCAGCAACACACAGCCGGTAAGACTGTACTTGTACTGCCCCAGTAGCGGTGACACGGGCGCCCAGCCTAAGCTGAACAGCTCGGAGAGAGGTAGATCCGCTCCTCATCGACGAAAGACAGGCTCCCCCCCACCATTCCCAGTCAGCTACTGTTGTGGTCGGCAGGAAAGCGGATCGTGTATCAGAAGTCCCCTGTGAGGCAGGACGGCTGTAGATTTGCAGCAGTGGACTCCAAGTTGCCGGAAGCTTGTAGATGGTAGTTGAATTCACCATAGCATCCTGCAAATTGGGGATGAAGTGGAACTATCACCCTCCCCCTCCCCCTCGCGCATACTGGTGACTGAGATGACTGAATATCCTCTCTTTCCAAGCCTGTAAGCGCTCTCGTCTGCTCTAGTGTTTAACTTCAGGGTTTCAGAGAGTTCCTTTATGTGAACTTTGCATCCCTAAAGGTATTCTTATGACAGTCTGATGAAATGCGCTCGTAGATTGTTTGTACTTTTGGCCTCCAACGTTGACATTCAGTTACAACACCGTTACGAAGCCGGTAGCAGTTGCGGCCCAGTTAGCCGTCTCTGTCGGTTCTTAACAAAATATTATCCGTGCACTACTTACTGTTCCACTGTGCAACATACCTAAAAACGCTTAAATCTTTCTTAAAGGTCTCAAAGGGAGCTAAATTGGACTTACACAGAAAAAGTGGGGACTAAAAGGACTTGTAGCTACAAAACATGATTTTTAAATAGAATTTCTGATACAATACTATGGAAAAAATTCGCAAAAGAGCTTCTGTAAAGTTTGGGAGGTAGGATACGAGGTACTGGCAGAAGTAAAGCTGTGAGGACGGGGCGAGAGTCGTGTTGGGTAGCTCAGTTGGTAGAGCACTTGCCCGCGAAAGGCAAAGGTCCCGAGTTCGAGTCTCGGTCCAGCACACAGTTTTAATCTGCCAGGAAGTTTCATACGGAGCTGCTGATTCATGATAACGCACGTCCCCACATCGTAAATGTCGTAATGTACAAGTCACGCCAATGTAAGTGGGTGCCACTTGAACACCCGGCCTGTAGTACTGATCTCATCCCGATGGATTATCACGCCAGCGCTCTCTTAAAATAAGACCTTGGCAAACCAGCTGTACCTGTCGGAGGATGTGTATCAGGTAGTTACGGACTTCGTCAACCAGCAGACTTGTTGTTTTAGCTAACAGTTATCTCCATCCTGAGGCTTCGGTGGAATGATTTCCTGAATGCCCACGGCGATTTTTCCTGATCGGCATACCGATTCTGGACTCTACGGCTTTTAAGCAGAAACTTTCTAATCGTTCTTTATAAAATTAGATTACTGACAGGCATATGTGATTAAGCTTAAGTTGACATTTTATATGATTACGATCTTGTTTTTTGAGTTACTGTCATCTTCTTAGTAATTGTTTGTTTAGGTAATCCGTTCTAAAAAGACATTTTCTTCAGTACCAAGCTCCACAGCTCAGATTACGCGCTCCACTAGTAAGTAGAGCAAAAACAGACTGAACCATTAAATTCTCCTATGGCAAATCTTAAAGCGGACAGCTTTCGTCTAGACTTTAGTGAGGATTTATTGTCATCTAATCTGCCATGGGTCGTTCTAAGGAACACAATATTTTACGACCTTCCTGCAATATACAAGGAAAGTCGACACTGCAAAAATTATTTGTAACAGATGTATGAAAAGGCTATTGCAGGTATTAAAACAGACAGTTATGACCACTGCAATTGGCATTCAGTCGACGGGACTACAGACGTCTATGGCAGACCTATCTCAGCCTCCGAAAATGTACTGAGAGACAGCTGTAAAGTTTCATACTACACAGCTTAGAAGTGTGGTTCATTGTGTACTGCAATTCCAAAATGTTGTATGATTGTAGCGTTAGGCCACGAACTGTGGTCATACTCAGGTACGCATAGCAAGTCTGTGTTTTGTGTGACTGACATATCATAGGATTTTTTCCCGTAAAAGGCGTCCCATTACTATATTACCAAAAGAGAAGATAGTTGTAGCACCGGTAAATATCTCAACTGCTTGTGAATTTTTCCGAGTTTCGACATAGGGAATAATTAGTAGCTCATTTGCCACAAAGAACTAGAACGGCTGTGTCAAAAATATAATGACCGTTTCCATTTTAATATTGGAGTCCATTACACTTTTAATTGAAGGAGTCCAAAAGCGCCAAAACAAGTCATACAAAACCAAATAATGCGGGCGCTTGTCATCACCAATATTCGCTGCTTAGCATCGGTCCCAGGGCAGGCTCACAACAATGAGAAAATCGCGCGACGTGACTCTGCCGTTGCTTAGCAACTGTCTGCTTTGAGAGCTCAAGTCATCCGGGCGTGTGTCGCAGTTCTTCGAGAGGAATACAGTGATTAAAGAGTTTGCTGCCGTTCTTAGCACTTAGAAGTTAAATAAGGTTTTGAAAGAAGGTTAACTGTTGAAGAGAAGCAGACTTGTGACGAAAAACAATGGACGTAAGTGACCAATCCATATGCAGCCATCGTAACAAGTCCACGCTGAGGTCTGACACTGTAGGCAACAATTTCAAAAGCTGCTACTGCTGAATGCTGCGTGTCCTAATGAAAGTAAGATACAGCGTGAATCCGAGCATCGCCAAAACCACTTTCAAAGTTTATATGCGTATTTCCTTAGTATTTTAGCTTGGGAGTCTCCTGTGAATCGTGCATCGCTCTGCTTCGACAGATATGCTCCGCAAACCGCTTTATGGTGTGTGGCACAGAGTGTTTCAGCACTTCTGCCTTCCCTTTTGTATTCGCACGTGGAACAGGGAAGGCCTCCTGTAAACAAACCATCGTAACGACTCCAATTGTTCTGATTTCCCAGTATTTAGCATTTCGTGAGAATATGTTGCCCGTCGTTCTACGACATGTACGCTCGTGGAATTTCTGCAGTACCATCTTCGTGATGTACATCTTGCGGTGTCTGCGACTAGAGTATGTATTTTGAGCACACCCTAACGTTCTCGCGCCTACTCAAGAATCCTTCGACGAAACGTACCGACCTTAGTTGAATCTTCTCACTCATATTAGTCAAGCCAGACAAAAGCTCAAGAGTGATCAGCAATTCTTAAAAATCGGTCTAACAAAATTTTTGTAAGCCACTTCTCTCGTGAGTGAATTACAGTAATCCTGGCCTGCAATTATGTGCATGTGCCCGACGACCCCTCTTGAATACGGGTATGCCTTGCACTTCTTTTCCAATCGCTTGATGCGAGTAATCGGTGTTGAATGTCGCACTGTCTCACGCATCAACAATGTGTTTCTTCTGATGAACGATTTCTGTTGATTTCCTGTTTCGTGTCCGCTTGTTTCAAAACTAGCTCTTCGGCATTTGTGCTATGATTCAAAGGAGCAATAATTGTAACGCTTCGTGGCGTAATATTTTCGGACAGTCAAATACAGCAATTCGACCTTCTCTTTATTGTCTTCTGTTTCTGGGCCAGTAGGGCTAACGCAGCAACTAATCAGAAAACTTTGATCGTTTAAGGGGACTTGAGATGAACTCACACATATTCAGTGGATCTACACTTACGATGCTCTCAGCTTGAGCCTCATGAGACTGACAAAACGAGCAGCGGATACGTCTCCGCTAAACCACGTGAAACTAGCGTAGATGCAGTGCAGTAATCGAGAGTGCACGCTGCTAAATTTTAACTCCAGCTCAGGTGTGTGCATGTTCCTACAAGCAGTAAATATACGTTCGAAGGAAACAGGTCTGTTGAACGGTTCATCTGCAACCCTCCGACCCTTCGCCATCTTAGATTAAATCTTCGGGATATATGCTATGCAAAAATGCAATAGTAAAACAAGCATGCCAATTAAATAACGTGTTTTGTCACTACGTACGAACCTATTTGTCTGATTACCATTAAGTCCTTTATGCTCAGTACACATGAAGGTGGAAGTGAATTAAAATATGTGGTTAGATACATCTGAAAAGAATTTTAGGAATAAAGAATTAAAAAATAATCCCAGATGCGGAATCATTTTCACTATTGCCTCTCATTATCGCAATTTACTGTTCCACTACTTAGAACCATTCATTATGTGGTACAGAGTTGAAGTGTTTCGTAGGACAGCGTTCATACTGAATGTCATTATCATCTTAGCATTAACATTACCATTGAAGTTTCTGGAAACATTCTATAGAAGTTTACATGTTCAGTAAAGTATGTATTACATAAGTTTTCTTAGGCATTAGAAGGTAAAGACACTGCACCGTGCATGTCGCCGTGGGTTGTACGTATTAATCTTCCTCCATTCCGCAGGATTATGCATCTAAGTACGAGATATAAGATGACAATTTAGATTTTAACAACTTGTTTGCATGTTCCTGAAACTACGATCTTCAGTATTCTTATTCGGATACAGCGATATATCAATCACAAGAACGGTGTAACGTGAATATAATTAGTTAAATGTTCTCAAGTCTGATGAGGATGTTCCTCACAAGATGTATTCTACAAAGTCACCGAATTTTCTGATTCTGCTGCGGCTGCACATTGGGCTGTGTTGTAACACTGGTAACTGTTTACAGTAAACGCAACTAGCAGTTAATCTGAGAATCTCAGGTGTCTGATCATGATATATTTACTATCGGACTATTTACTGAAATTTATGACTAATGCAATGAAAGAAACTGTTTAGCTTTGTTGGTCGTAGGAATAGTTCCCTACTTAAAAGACAACTCAGAAAGAGGGATGGATGTGGATGCTAACAATGGCCGATTTACTCCATGACGCTCTGCTTCACTCTTTACCCTTCATCTCTAAACAAAATAACGAAAGATTTTAGTAATCTCCAGGAAGGAAGGAAGATAATGAAAAGTTGATTACTAGGATCCCATTACCACCTGATTTCTAGAACTGCGTTGGACCTTCGGCCTATGCTGTGAAGACGTGGAAAGTTGGTTTTGACGTCTCGTCGACTTTAGGATTGGGCAAAGGTGTACTATTAAATAGATCATAAACTTTTCAGGTGAACCAATCCCGTTTCTTAAGTGGCTAGAGAAAATGAATTAAATTCCACGTGAGGTCGCTGAATGACGGTGTGAGAAATTTTAGACGTATGAAACTCCAGAGAGTTAACCACTCCGCCAACACTACAGCATGGCTACAACTTTACAAGAGAAATCGTTGTGTGTGTTGGAATTTGCGTGAGTTCAGTCCATTGTTCACGTCCAACGTCATTTCGCCGGCGATACAGCAAGAAGCCGCCTCTGCACCTGTAGATTTATTAGTGGTATACAAAATACTTGAATGTGGGTTGTATACCCACAGGGAAGGGCATTGGTCAGCAACGCACGTGCGATGCTAACGTAGAGCATATCCGAGACGCGTTCACACAGAGCTCTCTCAAGTCCACAAGAAGGCAAGGACAGGAATGTACAGTTCCTCAAACAACGGTGTGGGTGTTCTGAAACGACGTCTGAATATGAAGGGGGAGGGGGCAGGCTACAGAAGACTTCCCGGGGAGGCCACTCCGGTTAGGCTGAAAAACAGATTCCAGGTGCTATCTGCGGCTGACGATGTCCCTCAGTCAGATGCAGTCGCTTGCCCTATTTCAAAGGAAACCTCTCGGCCTGCAAGATCCGGGCACTCACAAAGGGTTGGATCATTGGTAGCTGGGAGGTCCAATGTCAGGCGCGTTATGGAGACCCTTAGGGATATGGCTGCCAAGGAAGGGAAGAAAGCCCATGTGCATACCCGGTGGGCCCAATCCAGATGTGGAACGGGTCCTTCCAGATGCCATGAAGAGCACAGGGTGGAGCCAACTGCAGGTGGCTATTACAAAGTACTGATATTCTAATCGTTATAGATACTTAAAGTTATGCTTGGGTGACATTTTTTGCGAAGAACCTAACGGTGTTCAGAAAGGATAGGCTAAATACAGCTGGCAGTCGCGTGTTTGTTGCTGTTAGAAGCAGTTTATCTTGTACCGAAATGGAAGTAGATAGTTCCTGTGAGTTAGTATGGATACATGTCATTCTTGACAACCGGATAAAATAATAACTTGATCGTTTTACTGACCTCCCAGCTGAAATAATACACTTGCTGAAAGGTTGAAACAAAACTTCAGTCTAATTTCAAACACGCACCCGACTCAAACAGTTATAGTTGGTGGTGACTTTAACTTGCCCTCGATATGTTGGTGAAAATACGTGTTTAAATCCGAAGGTACCCATGAAACATCATGCGAAATTGTGCTAAACACATACTGTGAAAATTATTTCAAGTAATTAGTTCACGAACCTATTAGAATCCTAAATGATTGTAAAAACACTGTTGATCTCTTAGGAGCAAATTATCCTGAGCGAGTAACGAGCATCAAAACGGATACAGCAATTAGTGAACACAGGGTTGTTGTAGCGAGAGTAAGTACCGTAACTCCTAAATCCACTAAAAATACTTCTATTCAAAAAACCAGATAAAAATTCGCTTCACTGTTTACTGAGAGACAATTTCCATTCCTCCTTCATTAACAATGTACCCTGATATAGCTGGAACTCAAACAGATAGTATCGAAAGCAACTGAAAGATTTATACCAAACAAATTAAAAAACGACTACACAAACCGTATCATAACACCGCTGGAGAATTGCCGATCTTTTACAAAAGCTCGAAATGTAGTGCGGATATCAACACGAAATGCTTTTATTAGTTACCATAAAGGACTTTTGTCTGGAAACCTGGTAGTAAATCCAAAGAGATTTTGCTCGTATGTTATATATCTAGCGAGAAGGCACAATCAGCGCTTTCTTGCGCGATAACAAAGGAAATAATATCGATGACAGTACTACCAATGCAGATTTGCTAAACAAAGCCCTCCCAAATTCCTTCAACAAAGAAGACGGATTAAATATTTCATAATTTGAATCAAGAACAGCTGCCAACAAGAATAATTTTGCATTAAATGCCCTCGGAGTAGTGAAGCAACTCAAATCATTAAAAAAAAACAATTTTTACGGTCCGGAATGTATGTGAATTGAGTTCCTATGAGAGTACGCTGATACAATAGCTTCACAATTAACAATATAAACAACAGCTCGCTCGTCGAAAGATCCGTACACAAGGACAGGAAAATTTCACAGGTCGCACTAATACTCAAGAAAGACAATAGGAGTAATCCACAAAATTACAGAACCATAGCATCAACGTCGATATGCAGTCGGATTTTGGAACATATATTGTGATCAAACTTTTACCTCGAAGATTTAAAAACCATCGTTCTTATGAAACAGAAGTAGCTGCATACTCAAAGATGTGTTGAGTGGAATCTGCAGAGGATTTAATATTGATTCCGTTTTTCTAGATTTCCAGAATGTAACTGGGTGACCTCTTTTGATGCTAGTCAATTGTCAGGATGAGCATTACTGCAAAGGGCATTTAATTCTAAAGCATTATGTCAGGGTGAAAAACACTAAATAAATTACTTTTCCTCTCTTAACAACACGTGGGCAGGGTGAGTTCTTCCTTGGCTCGGGTATGAGGTAGAATGAAACAGCATTTTACATAACATAACTTTTATTGAAGATTTGTACAATGGTTTCCTTACTGGATTGTTCTGGTTGGGAGAGTGGCAGCTGTGTCGTTTGCGAAGCCTCTGCTGCGTGGGCGGCGGCTTCTGATTACGCCTGGCGGTGTGTATCTCGTGTCACTGTTTCGCCCAGTTGACTGGAGACACGCATCGTGAGGAGGCCCCTTTAATTATTGAGAACGAAGTCGTGAATTGGATGGTGATACCTCGGATGTGGCGTCCCTGTGTTACTCTTCTCTATGCGGCCGCGTGTGTCAGTGTTGTGCGTCGGCCAGCGTCCCGGACTCGAAGAACAGACTCCAGCGTGCCAGTCCTCGGCTGTCAGATCTTCATCACCAGCTCACAGGTGACTGCTGATGTGAGGCCGTCTCCTTCCCATCCTCACGAGTCACCCGGGTACGTAAAAATCAGTCTTCACATACCTTCTGACTTCTGTCTTCAGGCGGCGAGGCTGCTGCTTGCTATCCCATTACAGCGGCGGATTTGGTGCTTCTGTGTACGATGTAGTCTCTTCCTGCATGATGGTCTTCAGCACCGACTGAACTGTACTGTAACTGCACTCGAACCAAAACTGAACAGCAAACTACTACTGTCGGGCCCACTGCGTCTTGCGTATTTATTCACTGGAGGTGAACGACTTCACGGTCATTGCCTCTTCTTGAACAGCTTCTCGAAGAATCTTCTTAACGTCGGTCATTGGCTCTGGGAATGTAGGCGAGGGCCTTTGATCACATGTGACAACTGAGAAACACGTGAGCCGGTCGGGCGATGCCCTGACGGCTGAATCTACAGCTTCCGCTTATATGGGGACGGCGATGGCTTCTCCTGAACGTGCCGACTTCACGGTCATTGCCTCTGCTGCACTGTCCGCTATTTGCCAGTGTGTAACTCTTCTAAACTAAACTAAGTTTTTCATTTATTATCTAATTTATACTTCACTTCACATTGATTTCACTAATTTATTTACCTATCTTAAGTACCACTAAACAAGAAGGCTTTTGACACCGTACTTCACAAGTGGCTTGTAGTCAAATAGCGTGCTTACTTGATATGGTGCCGGCCGAAGTGGCCGTGCGGTTAAAGGCGCTGCAGTCTGGAACCGCAAGACCGCTACGGTCGCAGGTTCGAATCCTGCCTCGGGCATGGATGTTTGTGATGTCCTTAGGTTAGTTAGGTTTAACTAGTTCTAAGTTCTAGGGGACTAATGACCTCAGCAGTTGAGTCCCATAGTGCTCAGAGCCATTTGAACTTGATATGGCCTCACTTATGCAAGTGGATACGTGATTTACTGTCAGAGAAGCCACAGTTCGTAGTAGACCGAGCGAGACTGTGCAGTGGTTAGCACACTGGACTCACATTCGGGAGGACAACAGTTCAAACTCGCATTCGGCCATCCATATTTAGATTTCCTGTAATTTCCCTCAATCGTTTGAGGCAAATGCCGGGATGATTCCTTTGAAATGGCACGGATGATTTCCTTCCCCATCCTTCCCTATATAGGGGGCAGCGTTTCACGGATATGATGAGGGATTTGGGATGGGCATGATTAAATCACAAGCGTTTGTCGTTGCGGCGGGACCTTATCGCGACATTTCAGTCACCAGTTTGCTCCTCCGAGTGCAAAAATATTTTGTTGACGCTAACATACATCGGGAGAAAATATCATGTTTACAAAATAAGGAAAATTAGAGTTCGCACGGAAAGGTATATTTGTTTGTTTTTCCTGCGCATTGCTCCAGAGTGGAATAACAGAGGATTATTGTAAAGGTGGTTCGATGAACCCTCTTCAAGGGATTTAAGTGTGATTTGCAGAGTATCGATGAAGATGTAGATGTAGATGTATACAACAAAATTTGAAAGTGAGGGTCCTAATTTAGACCCTCACCCTCTAACGGTCCACGACGTTATCCCTACAGCAGCAGGTCAGCTCGGAAATCATAAGACGCTGGAGCACCTATCTTTAGCGACTTCATTGGTCCTGGTTTTCTTACCTGGTAAGCGCTTTCAGATGCTCGAACACTGTTCTAAGGAGTTCCAGCCTCGGCTTTCAGAGACTGTGAGTGGCACATCCTTCAGTATGAGCATACTGAATGAGTGCTTGCATTCTGAATATCTCTTCTTGCTCGACAGAACCAGGCCTTTAGGATGTCGGTACTTCTCCCTCTATGTCATAATTAGAACGATGGATAAGTTTTGACAAGGAAATGTGGAAAAGCTCTGTTCTCTCTGTTTCCGGCCTAGACACCGAGAAGAGCACGTGGTTCCAGTGCTTGCTAAAATTAAACATGACGTCAGTTCGAGACTGATCAAGAGAATTAACCATCGAGCGAGCTTAGCTTTGGTGAGGGAGAGAGTACGTGACATAGGTGACCGACGTGATGTGACATCAAGAGTTTTCTGTCTCTACACTATTTTATACCAAACCTTCTAACCAGACAAGTCTTGGATCGAGTTGATGGCATCTTTTGGTCAATAGCGGAGTACACAAGGAAGAAATCGCGTCCTGCCAACTAGCCAAGTTTGAACGTCTTAATAACAAGGCGCAGCCGAACGAGGACGCTCGCACGGTAGTCAGCCTGAGTGAGAAGGGATTCGACGCAACCACATTGAATGTGCTCGACAAGGGTCTTAATTTCTGAGTACCCCCATAAATGTTCCTGCGGCGGCCTTCGTTAGTGCAATGGAGCAGGTGGCCCTGAAATTTACTGGCAATGATGCTGAAGAAGTGCGAGGGGAGATTCGCAGAGCGCTCACGAAACCTCTCTGGAGATGGGATGTTTTCCCTTAAACAACTCAGGGAAGATGATAGCGTTGTGGTGTTACAAGCAGATGAAGGGAAATGCTACCCTCGTCCTACAGAAGGCAGATTATGACAGTGAGGTGGGACAACTTCTGGACGACCCAGTATAAATACCAGTGGACAGCGACTTCACAAGACAATGTGGATAAGAAGATCTGGGCTCTTCTAAAGGAAATCGGCCTTCCAGAAAAGATCGTTAAGCAGCTAAGAGCAAAAGCACCAGTGACGTCAACACCTTACGGTCTGCCTAAGGTGCAAAAAGCAGGCGTTCCTCCACGTCCAGTAGTCAGCAATACGGACGCAGCAACCTACCTCACTGCTCAACACCTACAGAAGATTCACTCCCCATAAGTGGGAAAGTGTGCCCGTCACATTCGTAACTCAGAGGATTTCCTATAACGCCTGAGGCAGTTACAGGTGAAGGTATCTGACATCACGGTCAGTGTCGACACGGTGCCCCTGTTTACCCCCGTAGCACTGAATGATCCACTTAATCTGATAGGGAAAAGTTCAACGGTTCTCTACTTGACTTATTGAGACACATATTTACCTCGACGTGTCTCCTACAAGGGGTTCAATTGTACGTGCAAATGAAAGGGGTGGTAATGGGTAGCCTTCTCTCACCGATGATGGCCAATCTCCTTATGGGGAGATTTGAAGATGAGGCACTTACATCGGCCCCAGATCAACTGCAATGCTTTTTTAGGTACTTGGAAGACGCCTTTCTTACATGGCATCACGGGAGGGAAAATCTCCACGTTTTCTTGGACCTCCTAAACTCACGCCATCCTAACATTAAATTTATCATGGAACCGGAGATGGATGGGCTATCCCATTCCTAGGTGTACTTGTCAAGAGGAAGGCAGGTGGTATCTTCAGTCACAGTGCGTAGGCCTACCCGAAACACACTCCGACTTGTAACTGCACGCCAGCAGTTACCACTATCCGACATAGAAAAATAGTTTACTCAGAACTGGTTGAACAGACACGAATAATTTGGCGACGCTGATAGAACACTTGTAATCTGTGTTCTACAAAAACCGATACTCTTCTAGATATGTTCAACAGGCACCGCGGTCTGTTTACCCATCAGTGGTTCGTTAAGAGGTTAAAGATGATATGAGAAAGTTGGATATTTGCCATACGTCGGGCCGATATCTGCAAAAATCAGTAGAATTCTCCTCGAACATAACATCAAGAGCGTGTTCCATCCACCCACCAAGCTTAAGGCTGTTCCAGGGAGTGTGAAGGTTTACCTGGGTCTGCGGAAACCAGGCTTTTACCACATACATTTTTCATGTGGGATGGAATATATCGGCCAGACGACTAGTACCGTTGCCATTGGTGCAAAGAACATCATAGGCACACTATACTGACACAGGAAACCAAGTCAGAGATTGTCGTGCATTGTTTAAAATTCACTCATTCTGTGAACTATAACGATGCCAAGATTGTAACACATACATCGAGATATTGGGGCAGGATTAATCTATTGAGATTAAGGTCACGGAGAGTATTATTAACCGCGACACCAGTTTCCAGTTGAGTTCTGCCTCGAATTCGGGACTCGTTCTCCTGAAGTCTCAAAGGGAACAACATGAATACCCCATGGGACACAAATATGAAGACGGTATTAGAGAAAACTGTTCGGTGCATGTAGCATAGGACGCACACGGAATGGTACCTCAGACAACAGATCAATACCTGAGGACGCTCTACCGGGTCTCGAGCGACAGTTTGATCAACAATGGCCTGAAAACAACACTGCAGCCGCCCCTGGTGGGCACGGACCTCGCACGGAACGCCTGACACGGCACGCAACGGTTACAGAACGTCCTACCAAGATCACAGGTGACGACAACCGGAAGATAAAATGTCTAGCACGACTTGGACGTCGTTCAGAACTGCAACAGCGAGATTGACAACGGGTATTGACCACAGCGTTCGGAAGTGCCGCAGCCAGAGGAGAGCACTACAGTCGCTGCTATTGGTCGGTGCATGATGCGGGGCGGGCCTGGCACGACGTAGTCATAAATACCGGACTCGTTCCACACTGGAATCAGTATCAGGCAGCAACGGAAGAAGTCTGCGGGTTACGCAGTTGAAATATCGGTGCAAGAAAGCGGCGAACAACCGGCGGAAACCCGATAGTCTTGATTTCTTTTCTCTGCACATTATTTCCTACTCCAAAATTTTCTTTAGTTTTCAGTACTGCCTGCTCAGTGTACAGACTGAATAACATCGGGGATAAGCTACAACTCTGTCTCACCGCCTTCTCAGCCACTGCTTCCCATTCCCGCCCCTCGACTCTTATAACCGCCGTCTTGGCTTCTGTACAAGTTGTCAATAGCCTTCCACTCCCTTTATTTTACTCCTGTTGCATTGAAATTTTCCGAGAGAGTGTTCCAGTCAGCTTTCCTGTAAGTTTTTCATACCTCTACAAATATTATAGACATAGGTTTGTCTTTCCTTAAACTATCTTCTAAGAGTGGTCGTGGGGTCAGTATTGGGTTGCCTGTTATACCTTTCTAAGGAATCCTAACTAATCTTCCCAGAGGATGACATATTCAAGCATTTCCATTCTTCTGTAGAGAATTCGCGTTAGTATTTTGCAACCATGTGTAATTAAACTGATAGTTCGGTATTGTTCGCATCCGTCAGCACTTGCTTCAGCGCGTATGCACAAACACGTTCGACTTCCTGCTGGAATCTCGAAGTCGCCAGCGTGAAGGACATGGGAGGGGACTGCAGTTAGGTGGCGCCAGACAGGAATGTGGTACTGCTGGGGACTACGTGGGGTTTCCTATCGTGGGGTTTCCTACAAGGGTGCAGCAGGTAGCGAAGCTGTCCAGAGCAACCGGTTCCCTGACGAGGTGTTTGGGATTTGAGCCTCCCCCACTGGTTGTCTACCCCAGTCCCTCACCCTCAGTCGAGGCGTTGTCGCCGTTTCCCAGACTGTGTCGTCGTCGATCAGCATCAATAATTTCGAACTTGCTGATTCTGGAGTTTCGTCATATATGCCATACGAAACTAATTATTTGTATTTGGCGGATCTCATTCACAAAAGTGCGCTTTTAACGGTATTTTTAAAGTTCTAATACACAATCTGCTATATATTGAATTTTTATCTCAACATATCTGAAATTTTACTTGGTAAATTTCTCACATAAAATGGTCACTCGTACTGTGAAGCTTCCAGAATTTTTGGTGTGGAAGGCAGAATGAGGACTCAGACAGCTGGTTGCCCACTTTTTTGCCAGAGACTTTTAAACACGATCATATTTGCCTTTATTGTGCTCCAACAGGAGCATTTTTCAGCTGATTATTATGCAGTTCATTTTAGAAAGATGAAATTTCAACTAGAGTAACATTGGTGGAGTCATCTGTATTAAGCAACTAAAGTTTATCATCCGTAGACATCAAGAACAACACTCTAGTTATCGAGACTTTATGCGCCTCATCTAACCATAGGGAAGTATTATCTAATTTCTTTCAGACGAACACGCCCATTGTCGCGTAAATCTTTATCTAATTGTTAACTGTAAACCGGGCGTTGCCCGGATATTTATTCATCCCAGTTTTATGTCAGTTTATCCACTCTTCCCTCATCTCTCTTGTCCATTTAGTCCAATCTCGTCTCTCTATCCACCTCCTCCTTCCGCCCAACCGTCTCTCTTCCAGTCAGTTTCTCCGCCTTTTTTTTCCTACAGAATGGTGCCCCTCCACGCCCACACTGACGTGATGACCAACCAAAAAGTTCTACTGCCACCACCACATAACATGTTAGTTTTAGAATCAGGAGTCACAGGATGCGGGCTCTGATGTTGTCCGTGCTTCTGGGTAGGATTACTTACTCACTGACATGGTCCATCAGGAGACAGAAAGTGAACGAAAGCGATCGAAGGGTAACGGTTTGTAAGGGCAGAGGGGAAGAAAGTGCCAAGGCAAGCACCAAGAGAAAAAAAATCCCCTGCCACAGTAGGACTGGTAGTAAGGGTAGTAGCGGCTTGATAGCTGCGACAGTGCATGCAAGGTGAGGTTATGTTAGTGCGAGGTATCGTGCATTGTTACCCTCGTCGTTGCGGGTGCTCGTTGCAGGGCGCGCTGCAGCCGCTGCGTCCCTGTAATAGTTCGAGGTCGTCACACATTAGTTGGCGATCGGCCATAGATCAGATCACAGTGTAGGGTGAGTGTGTATGGCTGGTTTGCGTGTTGTGTACTGTACGGCTTCCCTGCGATTGCCTGTTTTTCGGCGGGTTGCCAGTAGTAGCTATGTTGCAGGGGCTCGCCAGTACTGTTGTGTTAGCGTGCTACGTACCATAGATGTTTAGTTCCCTTCTAATAGTGTCTTTGGTCTATTATGTTTCCATCTATGGTTGTGGTCTTGGTTCCCCAGATAAAGAATAAACGGGTTACGCGAGTGTCTCGTGTTTCTGTAAAGTCGTATGGAGAGTTTTTGGAATACCTGCAAGACGGTATCTAGCCGATATTCCCGGTGAAGATCCGCGGCTCGTGTGTAACGCCGTGCATTGCTTATGATTCTGAGTGTTTTGTATGAGCTGCAGACGGCGCAGGCGTGTGGGCGGAGCGTATCCCCATATGGGAGCAGCATACGTCATCAGAGGTCTAATAAGTGTGATGTACATGGACCTGGACACCCTCCTATTCAGAGTGCTACGCCTGTTAAGCATAGGATAGTTTGGTCCTCGCGTTTGCTTTATTGGTCGCTCCCCCCCCCCCCCCCCACCCCCCCCAGAGTAGTTTCCGGTCCAGCTAGCCACCAAGGTATTTGACCTTCTCACGGAAACGTTTTGGGATTGCATGTAGTGTTATTGGGTTGCAGCGTTGATGTTTTCGCAGTAGTTTCGATCTTCTACTGAACAGAACGGCTTCGCACTTCTCGACGTTTATTCTAACACCCCATTTTACCAACCAAGGCTCTGCCTCTCTGAGAGCAGTTTGTAGTCGTGAGTTAATGTTGGACGGTTTCCAGTCTTGCTCGAGGATGGCAGTTTCATCTGCGTAGATTGCCACCATCGAGTTGCGTGTAGCTGGAAGGTCATTAATGTAGAGGTTAGACAGTATGGGCCTTAGGATGCTTCCTTGGGGTGCTCCAGCCTGGATACCATGTCATGTTTATTGTTGGCCCTGCACGTCGGTGTTGAAATTCCTGTCCGCGAGATATGAGCGTATGAGAAGTAAGAGCCCGTCGGGAACCCTCCGTCGCTGAGTCTGCGTGTGAGGCCGTTGTGCCACAGACGGTCAAAGGCCTTTTCGATGTCCAGGAACACTGCCCCAGTTGCTTTGTTTGTGTCGTATCCGTGTGTTATGTATTTGACGCGCAGGACCTTAAAGCCTCATACCCCAGAAGGAAGAAATATTAGTCGGCTGGTGCAACGGGTCATCCCACTTGATACTGACCAGGTGGTGAGGCTGTTGAGGATTAAATAAATTCTGTATTTGCGATTCATCTCTGTAATACTTATATGTTTGAGAGGAGACGAAAATAAAGCAGTAGATACGACATGTGATTGAGGGTGTTGGTTTGTTGCCTTCGCCAACGCGTTCTCTAGATTGAAAACGTCTGGTAGTGTGTTGTCGAACGACTAGCACGCTAGCACTTGCCAGTCACTACAGTGGTTGAACTGTGGCAGTGAGTTGAAGCAGCTCTAGATGATGTGTCCGTATCTCCCCTCTAGGCTCAGTTCAGCACGATGGACGACCGAATTAAAATCAATATCCCTGAGTGAGGAGGCAGTTGTGTGAATGTCACACTCTGTACACACCCAGATCACATGCAAATTTAAACGTGTATTCATGCTGCTCTTGCATATACACGCAATGAGTACAGATTCGTTATTGGTTAATCTTCCTAGTGTTACGATTTTAATGGCCACAAGGACACCTTTTCTGGGTGGTTGATTTACCATTAAAAGGATACACTAAAGCAGGAATTATGAAGGTGGCTCTAAACTCTGTAACCTCTAGATGAAAAGTGTTGGTTTTATCATTCGTGTTATGTGTTCTTAAGACTGTATCTTCTTATGTCAGAGGAACGCTTACCAATGGGCATTTAATTTCCCTTTTCTCGTAATACACTTGTCTCGTAATATACGTATACATGTATCAGTATTTCTGCAACATTTCCTCATAGAAAAATTAAAGACCAGGTTAAAACGACGAGTAGATGACCATATCTTCGGAGAAACATCACAACCACGAATTGAACAATGTTGGTTAAAGGAGTGAACTGTGAACCTCTTCAGTGGGCCCCGCCAGGCATTGACCTCAGTCGTTGTAAGGTACCAAACAGAAGGGCATAATGAGGGTGGTCGGACGAGTATGTGAACCCTTGTTATCCCGAATGTGACAAAACTGTTCTCTTCGTTCCTTTTCTTGAATAATGCTGACTTACAAGATCAACAGAAACACTCCAATTAATTAATTTATCATTCCGCACAAGTAGTTAGGTCTCGCTAACTGCTAATCATCTTGCTGTTGCAATTCTAATGGCCAGCGAGGTTGAGTTAGTAGTCGCGATTGCGTCAGATGAGCTAGGTACAATGAGTCCGTGTCTCAGCTTACGTACAATGCGTTACTGCCGATTTTTCTTCAGTTTAGAAACCATTAATGGATCGCACGGAGTAAAGCATTTAATTCCCTGTTTCAAAGAATGCCTGTGAGAGTACGACATTGGGACATTACACGTGTCGACTCATTTTTCTAGCTGTCTACACAAAAGGCGCACGAGTTTTGTAAATTAGTGAGCTGTGGGGTGAGTCAAAACGATCTGCAGAAGCGATGTGTTCCTGGCGTGTGGCATTAGCTAGCAACAGGTGGCTGCCAGGAGCCACTGTGCTGTTTCAAGGGTCCGCAGTGGCGATTTCCTCTGCAGGCAGGGGCGGTTCTAGAAGTTGGTCGAGGGGGGGAGGCTAATTGGGGGAGGGGCGGGTATTGGGGGAGTGGAATATCACCTAACAAAAGGAGAGTTGGGGTCCGCCGACAAATTGGTAACATTTGGTGTTGCTTAAAGTAGCTTTTGGTAACTGTTTTGGAGTTCAACGTAAAAGAAACTTATTTTCACATGGGAGATTTTATAAATTACATAAACCATGAAAAAGGTCGACTTACAACAAATAAATTTTCATTAATTTTCTGGATACAGAAGGTGACATGAATGTAGAAACGAACTAGACATGAATATAAAAAAAATCTGTAACAAAATTCACTGTATATTTCCGTCTTCTGCCCAATTTTTCATGCTCATTCGCCTCTGTTTCTTTTTACTGAACATATCAATGAGATTTTCGATGCCCATACCTCTTTCTTTATGGATATTTGCAAGAGCCAATCCATTTAGTCTCACCTGTCCCATTGTGTTACGCAAATAAGTCTTTATTCGTCTCAAAGTAGAGAAACTTCGTTCAGGAGTGCTTGTGGTGACAGGAATAGTCCCAAATATTTGGAGTGAAACATATACATTTGGGAAAAACTGCTTGTTACTGTTCTTTAATGCTTCAGTTACTGTTTCAGGTCTTTTACTTTCATCAACCCACTTTTTCTTCCATAGTTTCAGTTCTCCTTTCATTAAAAGCGAAGAACTATCCAAAAACCGTTAATATTTCTCGGATGCCTGGATCACTTCATCCTCACTGTATTTTAAACAGTATGCAGGAATAAGTCCTTCAAGTGGTAATATGGTGTGAAAATCTTGGGGAAATCTTGTTTCTAGCTCGGCAATAAAACTATCCACAACAGGTAAAAATACTGTTCGCCTGAAGTATTCCTCGGCGTTTGAAGCAGGAACGTTGTCTCTTTTGGTTTGTGTTGAAATAGTTCTTGGCATTGCTATTACACTTCCAATATCTTCTGCCAGTTTAACAGCGTCTTCAAAAATACTTCCGAATTCTATTTCCGAATCCGTCCTTATATTGTTGAACACCTCAAGCACAGCATTGACATGATTTAAGGCAGTTGTTAAATTCATTTTAGAACTTTTGAGCTGTTCGCTTAGTCTTAGAGTTAAAGAGAAACAATATGCTGCAGTTGCTAACGCTACTACGAAGTCTCCTCTTCGGAGAGCAGAACTAAACATACAAGCTTTACTAGCCGCTTCTGCGTTGGTTTCACGACTACTTGAAAGTTCTTCAAGCAAGGTCACGACCGGGACAAACAGCTCCTTGAAAGTAATAAGGGTATCGTGTCTTTCCACCCATCTTGTTGAACACATTGCCTTCACCTTGGTTTTCTTTGACTCTGTGAACGGTAGTCGTGATATAACCTCCTCCAGGGTACTTTTTCTGTTTGCAGGGGCCGACAAGAATGCTGAAACTGATCCTACAATTCCCATCATATTTCTAACTATTGGAGTATCACAAGACTTAGAAACGCACGAGTTCAAAGAGTGGCTAAAACAGTGGGTATAAATAGCCAACGGTTGTTTACTTAAAATAAGAGCTTGAACTCCTTTAAATCTCCTAGCCATGTTTGAGCCGCCATCATAGCCCTGTCCACAAAGATATTGATAGCTCAGCCCCAGTGTCTTGAGTTCTTCATCGATGGCTTCTGCAATCGAAATGCCAGTAGCTGATTTAAGCTCAGTAAAACCCAGAAAGGCTTCTTTGGTAACAAAGGTCTCTATGTCAATGTACCTAACACAAAATGTCATCTGTTCCTTAGTGTTGACAGCAGTTGTTTCATCACATATGATGCTAAAAAATTTAGCCTTTTTCACATCCCTCGATATTGAGGAGCGAATGGCGTCACCAATGCAATTTATGACTTCGTTTTGGACTGTGTTACTTATCATAGAACTGTTTCGGCCACAGGTCCATACGAAAAGCCAAAAGACTCTGAAACACTCCATGTTTTCCCTGTAGAAGATCATCAGTTTTTTCTTCTTTTAGCTGAGGAATTAAACCATGATCACGATGTCCTCGTAAAGGTAGGTTATTTCTAGCACACAGGACTATAGTCTTTATAATAGGCCTCAAGCGTTTCCGGTTTTCTTCAATAACTGAAGATATCTTGGTATTGAGGACAATGGCAATACTCTTTTTACTTGATTCCATACACTTGGTGAACTCTATAGCCTTCTCCGTGGAAAATTTGTGATATTTTGTGTTTTCATGATGAAGAAGATCTTCCGTAGCCTTCTTGTATTTGACCAATGGTTCTTTTACCAGTGTTTTCAACGTCTATAAAAATAAATTAAAATTGTCTTAGGTAAAGAATTAAGTAAAGAAAAAATAGCGCAAACACCAAACCTTGCAAGTACTCTAAATGTTAGCAACATAGAAATTTTTGCTGAGAAAGCAAGCCTGATAACTATTTGAATAATTCTGTTTTTGTATCTGAAGTGTTTCCATTTAAAAACTACACCTCCAAGTTAGTTACGTCTTTTACCAAGCCAGTTAAAGGTTTCAGTTATTTAGAATAATCGAAAGCTGTAATAAGTACCTGGGAGCCGATTCCGGCGCCTGAAGGAGAAAACAGAACACATGCAGTACAAAATCCATCACGTAACATTTTACTGTATGAAAGCCAGTTGTATTGGCTCATCCATTTATGCTTAAATCTTCGATTTTGCTTCCCTTCTAATTGAGTAGGATAAGGAAAGTTAGCAGGAGGCTTCCAAGTATTCTTTAATAACTTAAGCTTCTCATCATCACGTAAGGCGCCTTTAACAGCTCTTCCTGTCATATGGGTCATAATATGTTTCAGTCCTTTCTCATCTTTCTTCCTGTGAATTAAATATGCATTAAATGTCAACATTACGTAAAAGTGGCTCAACACAAAGCTATACAGCGTTATTTACATATATAAAAACTTAAATTTATTATGACCACCAAAAAGTCACCATTAGTCTTCCAAAACATTAACATCATATCCCTCGGTCTTGCTCCTTCCCCCTACAAACATTCGTATGTACTCCCTCGATAAACAGTATTGAAATGGTCTTGTGTATTGACACGCTTAATGAAGGTACTAACTCCAGCAATTCCGTACAGTAATGACAAGGAAAAAAGACACAGAACAGTGAAGCAGTAAAGAGTAAGAAAGCAGACAACAAAGGCTTCTTCAGACAGTGTTTCAGCTACCTAATGTTACCAGCAGCCCAGAACAAGTGACTGCCATCACCTGACTTTTACCAATTCAGGACTGTCAAGATACAGTTTACACACTGTAACTCTTATTTGTTTGTGAAACTGGTCTGCGAACGGTATTTATGAGTCCAAAGATACATTAAAAACTATGTTTCTCTTAATTTAGTGGCCTTCGCCTGGAAGTTTTGTTTGAAATGTTCCTACAGAAAGGGTTCAAAATTTAGCACGAGATTAGCGATCTATGTCAGTGAAGGTCGTTGGTTGGTTCCGCCCTGTGCCATCAGTCGGTCGCAGTCAGATTAATAACAGCAAAACCAGGAAAGATTCCGCATCACATTATTTACTGAAGGCCTATAAGCTTTCTGCTAGTAGTCTGAAAAGCTTTTAGAAACTTGAGAAATGCTCTCACATGTTTATAGACTATTACTGAAAGTTGGTAGATCTTGTTGAGAAAGAAAGACTTAAATAATTTGTACGGTGACAGAATAAATGAAGGTCAATTTAGACCTTACATAAGAGCTTTATATATCGTAACGGGAAGGTGAATATGACACCTAACTTAATTTGGTGGTAATGAGCAAATTTGCCTGTAAGTATGTAATGCAAAAGGGATGACACTCAATCGACGGTATTAACACACCGATCATGTGATGCATGTCTATGAGCAGAAGATGAGACAAGGAGCGAGGAACAACGTTTTGATTCGGAAGCAACTGTGAGGAGAGGAGAAGGCCACACCACAGGGGTACCACGGAAAGCACTTAGGGCGCGTCCCAAGGCGCGTCAACGACCGACCGACCAGGTGACGCAGACCCTATTGGTCGAAAAAAGCCGTTACACGGAGAATGAAAGAACCCAGGTGGGGAGACAGTTCGGCTACGAGAAAGACAAGGCGGAAATTTTCGAGGACTCTTCTCTGACCAGGCGTCAAGTGCAGAACGGGGAGCATAGCGCTCTGTACGACGCAGAGGACAAATTTGTGTGAACACTGCGTTCACAGCGGCTGACGTCCAGCTAGGAATTAGCTCCAACAGCGGAGAAACGAACCAGACAGTTAATTGTTCTTGAGAGAACTCAAAGGGCATTATAATATGCACGCTGCTCCAGCCATGCGCGTGTATATTGCCATATTCCAAGGCTAGGGATGAGTATTTAATTTCTCGCATAACGAGAAACATAGGGAAAAATTCAGCAACGGTTTAATAAGCTATTATAGGAATTTCAGAGGCAGAGAGCGGCAATGCATATGGTAGCTCATCACAGCAAAGGTAAATACCGCATGCAGAGGCGTAAACTTGTTGGTTCACCAGCTTGTGTCCACTGTAAACTCGAGCGACCCTGGGTAATCTTTTGCTCAATTGTCACAAAACTAACCATCCTCCGTAGACTTGATTTCCATCCTAAATAGAACCGAACTTTGAAACGGAATGGGATGATTTATCGTAGTACTAAGCAACATCATAACGTAATTGTAAGAATAATTTTGTAAAGAAAGTTCTAGTTAAAATTTTATATTGTTGTGTTTAGGATTAGTTAAATTTCAGAGGACAAGATGCATCATTTTCACAACTGCCTTTAACATTGGTACATTGTAAACTGTGTAAAAGCGTGTATATCTCTGAAAAGTTTGCAACATTAAACAAATGTCATTACAGCATACACAGTTGTGTCCTCAGTCATAGAATAAACAACCACCATCTCACATCTTACAAATTTTGTCGATATTATTAATACAAAAAATACGCATGGCCAGCTTTAGTAAAAAAAATACAACAATAAGGTGTTATTTTTCAGTACAAAATAATTAAATAATGCTGGTTTGTGCAGAAAATATTTTACCTCCTTATAGACGAATGGCATCTTCAAAAATTGACCTCACTTTTTATGTTTTCAAGCAGTCGTATTCTTATCATTAGTTATCGATTAAACATAATAGCGCTAATCCTACATAATTAAACTAATAACTACTAGTAAAAAATTTCAGTAACATGAAGGAAGTGTTATTTAAAATTAAGAAGATATGACTCTTACCAATTGTTTTGTGCTGTCGGAATTGTAGTCTCTACATGCACATGCCTGTGACGGTTTCAGTTCTATAGCGCAAGCTTCAGATTCCTTACGAGTTTCTGGCCCTATGCTCAGGTTTGCCAAAATAATCCGCTAGCTTGCGATTCATTGCAGCAATGTCTTCAAACGCTCACTCCAATCTCTAATACACTATTATTTCAGAAAAATGTTGACAGTTCGCGATGCATGATTCGGTCACACTACTCAGTTACACACTTCAGTAATATCAATAATCGTACTCTGGAAACAGGTGTTCGCTGACAGCACGAGGAAGCATTGGAAGGACCATTGACTGTTTTTAACAATCGATTGGTCAGTCGATTGTTTTTTCGAGCAGTCGGTTTCTTCACTCGGTTGCAGCCGTTATATGAATTTTACACTCAGTTTCCGGGTTTGAGTTATTTTATTTACTTTCTCTTTCGGACTTTACGGTTATCATATCAATTTTTGGTTGGTTTTTAAAATTTAGTATCGGAGGCTGCCCTTTACATTTATGTATATATAAATGAAACATCACCTTTTAACACGTTTCTGAAATATCTATGATCAATGTTGTAAAGATTGTTTTGGAACACCTTGTATTTTCCTTACTTCTTTATTGAGGTAATGAGAAGCCGCCAACAATCGGCGATCGTATACACCCCGACGTGGCCCCGCTCGCCAGACAAATGAATAATTATATATTATTTGCCTTCTACTGATTGAGCTGTATTAAAACAGCCTTAATTTACGTTCATATTCCTTACTACAAACGCGTACTATGTTTCAACATGAACGTCCCTATAATGCACTTTCACACATTCCTGTAACTATCGTGTGTAGTTTATGTCTATTGGTCGGTAGGTAGCGCGCACCCTCTGGCGTTGCCAGCACTACAACGCGTCTACAGAATGTATGTGCCCGGGAAAATAATACGATTGGACTCAGATGTCCGGCGATTTTGAAGTTTTTGTCTGGGGTTAGTAATTTAAGTGTTGGTAGGCGTACCTGGCATATTTAGTTTTCATGATTATTGTAAGTGGTACATTAATATACATCCAGTGGATATTAATAAATAATAAGTCGCCATTATAAGTTAAATGATACTTATTGGTTTAGATAGTAAGCTGTTTGCCGCTCTCATTCTTTTGTTAAAATGTGTTTGAAATACATTGCAACCCATATTGCTACATAATTATTTTAAAAAAGGATTGAATCTGTTGAAGTAATATATTCGCTGATTTCTGAACTCATTTTATCCAGTATAAAATGGTACTCCATTAAGGGGGGGGGCCTGCTATAGCCCCCTTAGCCCCCCCCCCCCTTGCCATCGCCCCTGCCTGCGGGACTTTGTAACATTATGTGATTGCCTTATCATTTTAAATCATTCATTAATCGAGCAGTCGCTCGGCAACAGCCACAGTTAGCAAATAATGTTGCGAGAATGTAAAAGGTGAACGACCTGTGACGTAACTTGTTTATTGACGAAGCGCCGTCAGAGATGCAGTGAGTTATTGACTTTGAAAACCGCGGCGCGAAAAACGGACCGAAGAAGAACACTTTTACACATTTCTTTTTGAGGCACGAGATATTCTCGATGAACAGTTACTCATTCTTCTCTTGTCTCCTGTAACTTGTGTCGGACGCGCATGTCTTGCCGCCGTATTATTATTGTTAAAAATAATATTGTTCTAGTGTAAAGTAAATGTGTAATACTAAAAGTGCCTAGCAGTAGATTTATTGTGCGACGTGTATGTGAAAACGTCAAAGGAATTGTTTTTATTACAAGAAGTGCCAGTCAAAACGGCATCCATGTTAAATCCTTCATTGCAGTGTAAGTTCGTCTATTAATTGCCATAAATTCAGTTAAATGGAACTGGTGTATGGACTATTCATTTAATATAGAATCTATGTCCCTCTTCTTCATGAAATTATTTAATTTTCTTTATGTTTCTGCCAAATAGAGAGTTCACAGTCACGAATTCTTTCGTCGAGTTCGGACGGAAGTTGCATGCGGCGAAATATTTCCTCCGCGCCATATTCTACTGGTAAATGCGTGATAAACTACGGTCCCTTAGGAAATTCATGTTTAGCTATCCAAAATAATTATATTTTGAATAGGCATTTGCTCTCCTCTGCAGTGCAACTTCCGACTGATCAGACGATCCAACAAGAAACAGCCGCACACGGTCGGCGTTCGCAAATATGTTTCCACCGCTGATTATAGCTATATGATACAGCACAAAAGTAGCATATTGTCATAATTAGCGACTACGAACGGGGACATTTATAACTGTATGTTTATGTATACGCATTACGTAAACATATCGTTATAATTGGCGCCAGAATAGGGACGCGAATTAAAAAAAAAAAAAAAAAAAAAAAAAACTGAGAGGAATAAAAATATCTATAAGACACGCATTGTGGGTATATACATAAAGAATTGTAGCTAATCTTGTGCTTTTTATTTGTTACATGACATCAAACGCCATCCAATAATATTTCCATTGAGCGAAAGGAACGAGATATTCAGAGAAAATTACGGAAGAGAGAGTTTTTTTTTGGAACAGAATTTGTGCGAAAATCTAGTTGCAATGCCCAAGGCAGTCATCAACAACGTAAGTTAAAATTTCGTTAGCCGTAGCCAAGCTTCCTTAATTTCAGCCGACACTAATCAATTTGTGACGATCTTTAGTAGTTGCAGTAAAATTTGCTTTGAATTCAGTAGATTGCATTTAGTAGACTGGTAATTTCTTTAAGCAATGTTTAAATTACATTGTTGTGTATTGCATATCATTTGTTTTTAAATGTCCGTTGCCTGTTCACGGAGCTGACCAGCCTTAGTTTTCATTTATTTTGACCAGTGTGCAGCCATACTTTCTTTAGGGTCCTGAATAGTCTCTTGTTCTCGTGACGTGCAACTCCCGACAGTCCGGTATTGTGACGTAACAGTGACAACCGACTCGCAACCGATAAATTACATCTCTGTCGACAGCTGACGGCCGTAGCTCAAACGAACTTCATTGACTTACTGTTTGTAAATAAGTGAGCTATGGCAGACGATACAGTGTCATCACTAGATTCAAATGAACAGAATGAAACGAGTGAAGTGTCGCGTCGCTTACGGTCCCGCACGATAATTAGTAGGGCTGAGACACCAATTGAAACGATTGTTGAAAGTGAAGTGGGAAATCTTACGGACTTTGGTGCCTCACACCATAATGTTACCGGTACTGAACTAGACAATGCCAACATAGTTTCTGCCACTTGTAGTCGTAGCCATATACTGGTTACAAGGGAGGCAGGTGAAAGCAATTCAGGGGTAGTGACAGACGATGTATTCAAACAGCTACTGAGTCAAATAAGTCAAATGATGCAGGACGGAAATCGCCAATTGAAAGAGGAAAATCGCCAAATAGTGAATTCCATTAAAAATGATTTGAAAGACGAAAATAGACAAATGTTAGCCTCGCTTGAAGATAAACTTTCAACGGTAATTGAAGATAATCTTTCTACAGTAAGCCAAGAAATAAAAACTGTTAGAGAAAACGTAGCCAAAGAAGTAGCAAAGCAAGTTAAGGATGCTGTTTCTCAAATGCGAAGTGGAATAATTTTCGAACTGAATGACACTTTAGCTACCATGCAAAGCGAGACAGCTGACATCCGAAACGCAACCAAGAATCTTGACTCCACCGTAACCACGGTTAATCACAGATTAGACAGAGTAACTACGCAGGTAGAAAAACTAACCAAGGGAATGTCAAACTTGACTCTGGAAACGGAAACGAAAGTAAAGGAGAGGCTAGATAGTCATGACAGAGAATTTAGAGAAAAGTATGAGAACTGGATTGCTGGAAAGGACAAATTTGTCGAAGATAAAACTAACAAAGACCTAGTAGAGACTGTGAAAGCTACCACTATTGGTATCTTGTCAGCTCCTGGAAGCTCCGGAGATAAAGTAATGTCTGAACTCGGTAGCATTAGGCGTACCCTTCAGCAAGAATTACCAAATTGGAAGCAAGAGGTAACGGAACAGCTAAATAACCTGAAGGCACAAGTGAGTAGTAGTTCCCGAATACAGAGACCGAATTATCCTAACTCTTTAGCCTCAGAGGAAGAAGATGAATTATTTCGGCAATTCCGAATACGTGTTGTATCTAATGAACACACTTCACCACCACATATTCCAGTTAGTCAACGAAACCAAGAATCTGACTCAGTAGTAAAAATGATGAAGGAAGAAAGCATGATAAAGCATCGAGTTTTTCAAACCTTTAACCCGGAAAAACGAAATATCCACCCAATTGTTTTTCTTCGTGGATTCTCCGGCATTTTTCCTAATTCGTGGACTGATAGACAGCGTATCCAATTTGTTACCGGATATATAGGTGGCGAATCGGCAATATGGGGAACAGAAATTGTTGATAAGTGTCGAACATATGAGGAGTTTGAGCACTGTTTCCTCAGCAAATTTTGGAGCGAAGGTGTTCAGAAGCGCCTTCGTAAAGAAGTCTATAATGCAGAACAATTTGACCCCAGGAATAGTAGCCTGAGAAAGTACTTCGAAAAATATCTTGGCAAAATTAGGTATTGGGATAACCCTATCAATAGTAAAGATGTAATTATGATTCTCAAGTCTAAATTACCCTTTTCGATTCGTGAAAAGCTGATAGCCATATCAGATGATGATCCAGATACCTTTCTGTCGATATTAGATTCCCTAGACCTGATCTATGAGGACATAGGACATGAGAGCTAACAAACCGCGGAATACTCCGCACAATTCTTGGCCACAACATCACGACAGTAACGGCTATGAAAAGCCAGGGAACGGTTCAAAAAATAGTAATGATTGGCAAAACGGAAATAAAGGCAGTGGGTATCCGCACAAAAGGAATAGACATAATCAACACAACCGATTCAATCCCGTGTATAACACGACTGGTAACCAGTACGGCAATCAATCGTACAAGCAGAGGTTTTGAAACGGTTTCAGTCAAAAAGGTTGGCAACAGCAGAGCGGATCGCAATGGTATGCACCGTACTCGCGCAGCCAACACTCAGATTACGGGCAGCAACAAACAGCTGATAACGCCCACTCATACCAATACAACTCCGCGCCTAGTAAAAATCAAGCGCAGGGAATGTACAGAAACACACAGTTTAACGGCAAACCACTGTGTGAAGGTGGATTTCACAGTTACAATTCCGGAAATCATAATAGTAATAAAAATCATCAGACCCCGCGAAGGCATTACAATTCCCCTGTATTTTTCCCAAACGCTGAAGACAGTAACACGTATTGGACACCAGAACAAACGCAGCAACATTTTGACACGAGGTTTGTGCATAACAGTAATTTTGTTCCTCAGTGTTCTGACAATGTCAGATTGGTCGAACTTTCTAATGATGAAGGCCAATCAAAACCACACAAGCAGGAAAACTAAGTTCAGCATCTGAGAGCTCCCTAAGTGATGCTGTGAGACAGAATGGGGGCTACCACTTCGACGGAGAGACTAACCATGACGTACTTGTACTGAGATACAATGACGGGATTGACATGAGACAAGAATTATTACAAGATAAAGAGACGACTGACGGTGATGAACCGATAGATGACCAAGTGCAAGCTATGACAAAACTTCCTATTGCCGGAATCTTGACGACTGTAATCATAGATACAGATGCAAATATTAATGCTATGTCCTAATGTTTCTATAAGCAAATTAGTACATTAATTAAAATTCCAACATTACCCGTCCAAGGATGTTCAAGGTCAATTCAATTCCTAAGTGTAACAACACATGTGCTAGTTTAGACGCCAGAATAAGACAAGCTCGAACAGCGTTGACCACCCAAGCCAATTTACGCAAGAAGGCGTATGACAAACATAATAATAAGGTGTTAACTTATTAAGTAGGCGTAAAGGTCTTGCTAAAATCACACTTTAAGCCATCATTGCTCTTACACAAAAATCGAAAATGGCAAAGTCTTTTTGAGGGACATTACTAGATCCTTCGTATACCGCGTACAGGTTGTTATCTGATTTCTGATCCCGCAAATGGAAAAATAAAAGGGTTATACCATCACTCTGATCTTCAAAAAATATCATGCTACAGAATAAGTCAAAAGGAAAGCTTTATAATGGCAAGAGAAGGTTAGCCGCTAGTGACTAAGTGACAACTGATCTGACTTCGTTAAAAAAAAAATGCTTAGAATAAATTACACGACAGTGAGTCTATCTTGCTATACAGCAAACAATTTAAAATATGTTATCTTCAGCCATAATTTAAGTACAGACAAGCTGCTAAATAAAAAAAATTCTTGTTTAACAAGGAAAGTGATCAACTCCAAGAACTCTAGTTTTAAGATTTAGTTTTAAGGAGATAATATTTAAGAGAGAAAAATGAAATATAAAGCGAAGGATGTGCCTAACAAGTCGGCTTCTGCGATATGAAACGCTAAAGAAGTGAAAATAAAACATAGTATGTAAGAATTTTTTTTTAAGTTCAAGGAGCAATGATCCAGAAACGAAATTTATTTTCGTCAAGGACAAGGATCGCTTGACAATTATTGGTTCCTGATCCCACTAAAAAGGAAAACAAGTAACTAGTTTATAAGTGAGCTATGTCTAGATTAAGTTCCAATGTATATAGAAATCTGGAACAGGTTCATCTCTGCATTAAAACAACGTAATGTTTACAAAGCATGTGAGTTACTTGTAAGTACCAACATGACCACGAAAGCGCTATCCTTCAGCTAGATAAACAAAGTAGCATTAATTGTAATTGCAATACGCAGGACAGATACATTCAAAGCCATAAGTGACATAAATACCAAGTATAAGAGCGTAAGTGGCAAGGACAAAGCAATGATGACTTAAGGTCATATATAGAGGTCAATGCAGTGTAGCGCAAGCAGGGTTCAAGGCGAGATTAAAATGACAATGAAACAGCCGGCAAAACAACCCAACTAGTTCTTAATTGGAGCGCGTACGCAGACGTACGGCGCAAAGGGAAATTAATTTCTAAGTCATAAGGAACAAGAAGTTGTTTGCTAGATTTCTTCTTCTGTTGTTGTTGTTGTTGTTGTGGTCTTCAGTCCTGAACTGGTTTGATGCAGCTCTCCATGCTACTCTATCCTGTGCAAGCTTTTTCATCTCCCAGTACCTACTGCAACCTACATCCTTCTGAATCTGCTTAGTGTATTCATCTCTTGGTCTCCCTCTACGATTTTTACCCTCCACGCTGCCCTCCAATACTAAATTGGTGATCCCTTGATGCCTCAGAACATGTCCTACCAACCGATCCCTTCTTCTGGTCAAGTTGTGCCACAAACTTCTCTTCTCCCCAATCCTATTCAATACTTCCTCATTAGTTATGTGATCTACCCATCTAATCTTCAGCATTCTTCTGTAGCACCACATTTCGAAAGCTTCTATTCTCTTCTTGTCCAAACTATTTATCGTCCATGTTTCACTTCCATACATGGCTACACTCCATACGAATACTTTCAGAAATGACTTCCTGACACTTAAATCAATACTGGATGCTAACAAATTTCTCTTCTTCAGAAACGCTTTCCTTGCCATTGCCAGTCTACATTTTATATCCTCTCTACTTCGACCATCATCAGTTATTTTGCTCCCCAAATAGCAAAACTCCTTTACTACTTTAAGTGCCTCATTTCCTAATCTAATTCCCTCAGCATCACCCGACTTAATTAGACTACATTCCATCATCCTTGTTTTGCTTTTGTTGATGTTCATCTTATATCCTCCTTTCAAGACACTGTCCATTCCATTCAACTGCTCTTCCAAGTCCTTTGCCGTCTCTGACAGAATTACAATGTCATCGGCGAACCTCAAAGTTTTTATTTCTTCTCCCTGAATTTTAATACCTACTCCGAATTTTTCTTTTGTTTCCTTTACTGCTTGCTCAATATACAGATTGAACAACATCGGGGAGAGGCTACAACCCTGTCTTACTCCCTTCCCAACCACTGCTTCCCTTTCATGTCCCTCGACTCTTATAACTCCCATCTGGTTTCTGTACAAATTGTAAATAGCCTTTCGCTCCCTGTATTTTACCCCTGCCACCTTTAGAATTTGAAAGAGAGTATTCCAGTCAACATTGTCAAAAGCTTTCTCTAAGTCTACAAATGCTAGAAACGTAGGTTTGCCTTTCCTTAATCTTTCTTCTAAGATAAGTCGTAAGGTCAGTATTGCCTCACGTGTTCCAGTGTTTCTACGGAATCCAAACTGATCTTCCCCGAGGTTGGCTTCTACTAGTTTTTCCATTCGTCTGTAAAGAATTCGTGTTAGTATTTTGCAGCTGTGACTTATTAAGCTGATAGTTCGGTAATTTTCACATCTGTCAACACCTGCTTTCTTTGGGATTGGAATTATTATATTCTTCTTGAAGTCTGAGGGTATTTCGCCTGTTTCATACATCTTGCTCACCAGATGGTAGAGTTTTGTCAGGACTGGCTCTCCCACGGCCGTCAGTAGTTCCAATGGAATATTGTCTACTCCGGGGGCCTTGTTTCGACTCAGGTCTTTCAGTGCTCTGTCAAACTCTTCACGCAGTATCATATCTCCCATTTCATCTTCATCTACATCCTCTTCCATTTCCATAATATTGTCCTCAAGTACATCGCCCTTGTATAGACCCTCTATATACTCCTTCCACCTTTCTGCTTTCCCTTCTTTGCTTAGAACTGGGTTTCCATCTGAGCTCTTGATATTCATACAAGTCGTTCTCTTATCTCCAAGGGTCTCTTTAATTTTCCTGTAGGCGGTATCTATCTTACCCCTAGTGAGATAGGCCTCTACATCCTTACATTTGTCCTCTAGCCATCCCTGCTTAGCCATTTTGCACTTCCTGTCGATCTCATTTTTGAGACGTTTGTATTCGTTTTTGCCTGTTTCACTTACTGCATTTTTATATTTTCTCCTTTCATCAATTAAATTCAATATTTCTTCTGTTACCCAAGGATTTCTACTAGCCCTCGTCTTTTTACCTACTTGATCCTCTGCTGCCTTCACTACTTCATCCCTCAAAGCTACCCATTCTTCTTCTACTGTATTTATTTCCCCCATTCCTGTCAATTGCTCCCTTATGCTCTCCCTGAATCTCTGTACAATCTTTGGTTCTTTCAGTTTATCCAGGTCCCATCTCCTTAAAATCCCACCTTTTTGCAGTTTCTTCAGTTTTAATCTACAGGTCATAACCAATAGATTGTGGTCAGAGTCCACATCTGCCCCTGGAAATGTCTTACAATTTAAAACCTGGTTCCTAAATCTCTGTCTTACCATTATATAATCTAACTGATACCTTTTAGTATCTCCAGGGTTCTTCCATGTATACAACCTTCTTTCATGATTCTTAAACCAAGTGTTAGTTATGATTATGTTGTGCTCGGTGCAAAATTCTACCTGGCGGCTTCCTCTTTCATTTCTGTCCCCCAATCCTTATTCACCTACTATGTTTCCTTCTCTCCCTTTTCCTACACTCGAATTCCAGTCACCCATGACTATTAAATTTTCGTCTCCCTTCACAATCTGAATAATTTCTTTTATTTCATCATACATTTTTTCAATTTCTTCGTCATCTGCAGAGCTAGTTGGCATATAAACTTGTACTACTGTAGTAGGTGTGGGCTTCGTATCTATCTTGGCCACAATAATGCGTTCACTATGCTGTTTGTAGTAGCTTACCCGCATTCCTATTTTCCTATTCATTATTAAACCTACTCCTGCATTACCCCTATTTGATTTTGTGTTTATAACCCTGTAGTCACCTGACCAGAAGTCTTGTTCCTCCTGCCACCGAACTTCACTAATTCCCACTATATCTAACTTCAACCTATCCATTTCCCTTTTTAAATTTTCTAACCTACCTGCCCGATTAAGGGATCTGACATCCCACACTCCGATCCGTAGAACGCCAGTTTTCTATCTCCTGATAACGACATCCTCTTGAGTAGTCCCCGCCCGGAGATCCGAATGGGGGACTATTTTACCTCCGGAATATTTTATCCAGGAGGACGCCATCATCATGTAATCATACAGTAAAGCTGCATGCCCTCGGGAAAAATTACGGCTGTAGTTTCCCCTTGCTTTCAGCCGTTCGCAGTACCAGCACAGCAAGATCGTTTTGGTTATTGTTACAAGGCCAGATCAGTCAATCATCGAGACTGTTGCCCTTGCAACTACTGAAAAGGCTGCTGCCCCTCTTCAGGAACCACACGTTTGTCTGGCCTCTGTATCTCTGTATCGCCGAGGCACGCAAGCCTCCCCACCAACGGCAAGGTCCATAGTTCATGGAGGGGGGGGGGGTTTCTTCTTCTATGTACTATTATATCTATGTCTTTCTTCTGAATTTGTGTAAATACCCTAACCCGCCTAAACCCGTCCCGTAGACTTGACGTCACAGATTGAGATATGCGGTTGACGTGGAAGGCTGGTTTGGCATACGATTTTCAAAAGGAAACGCGTGAACGAAATCGGGGAAAGCTAGTTTTGAAATGTCTTTATTTTTCCTTTTAAAGTCAATCCGAGACGAAAACCGAGATCGCGATAAGGAATTTGAATATTTTCTTGAATGGTGTTCTGTTCGCATGTGAGAGGGCGATCAAATGTGGCTGATTGATCCTCACATCTAGTAAAAAGAGAATTTTTGTTGAAATGACAGTGATAACTTTAATGAATCTAACAAATAGAAAGAACGATTGAAATGAATTAAAATAATAATAATTGCTAACTGATCGGCGAAACTAATGTATTGTGACTGTGAACTAAAAGCATAATTAGTCTTAGAGAGAGATGATGAACACTGTAAAGCGAAATGTTAAAGATAGTTACCAACAAAGTAACAGAAATTGAAATGGACATGATAATCGAAGCTCTCAATTAGCAAGCTTCAAAGTGAGACAAACTATTTGATTATAAACTGTAAAAAAATTGTGTACATAGTAGTGTATACGTGAAGGCTTAAAATGCTGTGGAAGTCTGCCACAGACACGAAGCAATGCATCGTTGTTATAAGTAAGTGATAATTTCATTCACGATGAAGATGAAAAGTGTTAAACGTGCAGATAGGCCGACGGACAATGATAGTCCGGTTGTGTAACCGAAGGCGGTGATGTGATTACGTGCAGTGCATCGGAAACCAAGTGTGTTAACTGCTTTGCAAAGTGCGAGCGCTAGCCTACCTTAAAATCTTCGAAATCGGCTGGAAAATGTGGAGACAGGGATGGTTTCAATGGAGTCTCTGTCCCTGGTAATCCTCGTCCCTCCGCACCAGCTCAGCAAACCACAACACCATCGACGAAACGTGTTCACTGAACCGTGCGCGGAAAAGCCGAAGTACCGCGTGGAGGCTGGTGAGCGCCTCGAGTTGCGATTCAGCTCTAACAATCAGTCTGTGTCAACGTCCATCCACGCAACAAACGCGTTAAATTTAAAGTGATGTACTTGCACAGCACTCCCGCTGCAGTTCGACGAAACGGACTTTCCATGAAAACCGCTCCCAAAATAAAAGACTCTTATATGAGTTCACAACATATCACATACTATGCTAATGTTATATCCCGTGGATTAAATGTGAACAGCCAAACCACACGCGAATAGTGACAAAGTCAAATTCCTATGAATCCCAAGTCCTAAAATAGATTTAAGCTTAGTTTTTAGACTAATGGGTATTTATATTTTTTGTTACATGTAACGTGTGTACGTAACGTGCGAGTAAGACTCGCCCGCCAGAGCTGATGAAAAGTTTTCTACTCGGAGACCGCAAAGTAGCGATCCAACTTCTCAAGGCATAAGCTTCACCTGGAGAAGAATCAAATTTTAACTTACCTGTCAATACACAAACAATGAAAGCGTAACAATCATAACAATAGTGAGCAATGGAAAATGGACACGTGTGAGAAATTCCATGTATGAGAATTATATATGTATAAAAATGGACACGTGTGAGAAATTCCATGTCTAAGAAGTATATGTGTATAAAAATGGACACGTGTGAGAAATTCCATGTGTGAGAATTATGTGTGTATAAAAAGATGAATCCTATGTGTTTTCTTTCAGGAGCAAAGAGCGTATGAGCTCTGGACAATAACTTGAGGCCACAAGGATGGTTGCTATGAACTCTGTAAAAAAAAAAAAAAAAAAAAAAAAAAAAAAAAAAAAAAAAAAAAAAAAAAAAAAAAAGACTATAATGAGTATAATGTATAATCTCCATTGTAAACTTCGTAGATTTACTGTCTTAGTTTTTAAATTTTTTGTGTATCTTTACCTATGAATGAGAGATCACCATATTTGTGTAATCTTAATAACCAAATGACAGGAATACTGTGTTTGATCAGTGTAAATCTGTAAAGTACTCAATCCCATAATGTTAACGGCGACGTGTGAATCTTGGTAATCTCCTTGATTTCCAAGATTCCCGTGGAAGGCAATGTAACATTATGTGATTTCCTTATCATTTTAAATCATTCATTAATCGAGCAGTCGCTCGGCAACAGCCACAGTTAGCAAATAATGTTGCGAAAATGTAAAAAGTGAACGACCTGTGACGTAACTTGTTTATTGTCGAAGCGCCGTCAGAGATGCAGTGAGTTATGGACTTTGAAAACCGCGGCGCCAATAACGGACCGAAGAAGAACACTTTTACACATTTCTTTTTGAGGTACGAGATGTTCTCGATGAACAGTTACTCATTCTTCTCTTGTCTCCTGTAACTTGTGTCGGACGCGCATGTCTTGCCGCCGTATTATTATTGTTAAAAATAATATTGTTCTAGTGTAAAGTAAATGTGTAATGCTAAAAGTGCCTAGCAGTAGATTTATTGTGCGACGTGTATGTGAAAACGTCAAAGGAATTGTTTTTATTACGAGAAGTGCCAGTCAAAACGGCATCCATGTTAAATCCCTCATTGCAGTGTAAGTTCGTCTATTAATTGCCATAAATTCAGAGTTAAATGGAACTTGTGTATGGACTATTCATTTAATATAGAATCTATGTCTCACTTCTTCATGAAATTATTTAATTTTCTTTATGTTTCTGCCAAATAGAGAGTTCAGTCACGAATTCTTTCGTCGAGTTCGGACGGAAGTTGCATGCGGCGAAATATTTTCTCCGCGCCATATTCTACTGGTAAATGCGTGATAAACTACGGTCCCTTAGGAAATTCATGTTGAGCTATCCAAAATAATTATATTTTGAATAGGCATTTACTCTCCTCTGCAATGCAACTTCCGACTGATCAGACGATCCAACAAGAAACAGCCGCACACGGTCGGCGTTCGCAAATATGTTTCCACCGCTGATTATAGCTATATGATACAGCACAAAAGTAGCATATTGTTATAATTAGCGACTACGAACGGGGACATTTATAACTGTATGTTCATGCATACACATTACGTAAACATATCGTTATAACTTCTTAGACAGTGCTATCCACGTCTCACAACGCACTCAACCTGTAAACTACCTGAAAGTAACATTCTACCGGCCCATATTCATTCAAGCAGTTCATCCAGCTTTGATCGCTCCTATGCAGTATGAGGCAGACATGTAGTGAATGGAGCTTACTTATTTATAAATATCACTTTTCTTCTAGTACTCACAGTGAGATTATTATTCACTTGTATTTAACTGCTAGTTAAAATATCCGGGCATGGTCAGCCAACTGTAAGGCAGCATTAGGTATTATGTTACGTGATATGATTAATGTTAGCAGGATAGGCCAACTGAAAGGTTACTGACATGGAACAGAACAACGTTGCATCTGTGAATATTGTTCCTTATAGGAATCACATGTGCAGTGCATGTGTGTCTGTAGTCTGTTTAGCATGCAGTCCAGCATTAATATACTGAAGATCAAACAAAACAAAATACGCCAGTGATAGCGAATTTTAATCATACAAACTGAACACCTCGAAATGCCTGGCTATGTATTTATTCTAGTGTTGTGTTAGCCCACTCCTCCTCTACTTCTGTGTCCACTTTCTCTGTACCTATCTCCGTCCATCTTAGATTCCTACCCCCCCCCCCTTTTTCAACGCATCTCCTCCTTCCCCCTCCTACTCTTCACATTATTCACCCCCTCACTCTTTCCGTTTCCTCCCGCTTCTCTTTTCACCCATCTCCCACGCCCTCAATCTCATCCTCTCCGTTTGTCTGCCCTTCTCGTCCTCTAATTGTGTCGTGGTACTCCTTAACCCTCACTGTTTCTCCATCTCCTTTTCCTCCACCCTTCTCTCTCCGTGAGCAGTCCTCAGAATAGTTGGTGATTCATAGGCCCACAGAATTTTTTTTGAGATAATACATAAGTAACATGTGTACCAAGTTTGGTTGACATTGGATTTAGGAGCAGTTTTTACTTCCAGCTTGTGTCACACACTTTTCAAATATATTTAACATATTTCATACAAATTGGTACCCATATTTGACTTGTACCCCTAGTTAATTTCACCCCGCAGTTTCCTTTTCAAGAAGTTCAATGTTTTGACATCTTATCGTCTGAACAATGAGTCGTACTACGATATAATGTTCCACATTCATTCAACGGTATTTTGCGCACTGTCCGCAAAGTCTGTTGGGAGTAGAGTTGGTTCTATAGTAGCAATAAACTAAAACGTCATGCTCTTAACGCACGTCAGTGTATATGACGTCATATTTACAAACTATGTGCCGTACATTGGTATATTTCGCAAGTGCAGTCGGTGGTATGTGAATACTGTACGCGATATGTGTCACGAATAGAGTTTCTATCAAAAAAAGCCATAAATTGAAATGTAATTCTTGATGCAGCTGTTTTACTGCACTACATGAAAATGCAGTAAGGGATAAACATTGAAATTACGTATAGAATTTGTTCCAAGTGTTTAAGTGCTCTCACTCTTAAATGTTGAATGAATAAATCCCAGATATTTGTCAGTCGTGGGCTACGCTACTTTTTCACCTGCACCCCCACCTCTCTGATTGGTAGGTGGTTCTTACACACCACAGCGCTTCTTTCCAGACAGTGCGAAGTTTGAATCAAATCGATCCAGTGGTTTAGTAGTGGATGTGGAATATAGACAACGATACAATTATCCGTTTTTATAAAATATATGGATTAATTCGGCACACAAGGACAGGTTATTTCATTCTGTACCAAGGAAATGTACTGTATGTGGTCACTGGGTGCGCTGCTCGTCTAATTACACTGGGAACTTAAAATTAAATGTGATTCAATTACTTAGCTTCACAGCAACTAATGAGTGACTTCCGGACAGAAATGTTCATTAAATTACTGTCATATGGATAGCACACACACACACACACACACACACACACACACACACACACGCACACACACACACACACACACACACGCACACATATCTGCATGCCCATAAGTGTGTGTACGTGTTTGTGTATGTGTCGGTTTCCTTGCACCGAAAAGTGTCTACTCTAAAATGCAAATGTCTAAACTTGACAACCAGCTCAGAACACTCGGAGTCACCTGGTGCCGAGTCATCAGATCGCCATGGAATACCGCAAGTGCTCACTCATTAACTACGATTTCATAGTTTCCTCCTTTGCTCCGCATGCGTCACCAACGGTTTAGAGGAAACCCCACTTCGTCAAAGCGTAACCACATCTCCATTAACCCGGCCATTCATCTTCGATCAAATCTGGCACGGTAGTTTAAATCATCAACTTTTTTCGTTTGGTCTTGAGGTAGCTGAGCGTTGTTGAGTGTACGTACATTCGTTCCTGCGTTGGCGTCACCCGAATGTCACGTCGAAGGAGCTGATACCTTCTGAATCAGCCTAGTGTGGTTCAGATCATTTCACAGGGATTGTTGATGGATCTTGTAGCGCTTCGTACATGGGAGAGCAGGTTTACCTCAGCTGCTTTCCTCCTTAGATATTTCGGAGGAATGTAAGATAGGACAGCGAATACGGAATGGAAGCAATAGGTTTGTGTAAACAAGTGATAACTGGTGAGCGAAGGAAACGGGACTAAAACCGCTGGGAAAGCTATTCACACTGGGTAGAGGGTAGTTTTAGTTTCTCTTTATTTGAACCGTAAAAGTTTACAAACAATGGGAAGACCGCGATGTGTATTTAGAAGTGAATACAGTGAATGATTATTTTTAGAGTAATTTAATTATCTGTCACAATCGCATTTATTCCTAATGAAGTAACCGATTTCGGCCGACATCGGCCTCCAGTGATACTAAAATATAGGCTGTGCTTCCGTTCCACGACTGCGGAAACCATGTTGTCAATGGTGGAACGTAACCACTCACTGTATTTTATGACCTGAGCGTTGCAAATATCAGCCGAAACAGGTTATTTTGTTAGATATAAATGTAATTGTGCAGATGATTATATTATTCTAATTCTAAAAACAAGTCCAGCTTGTATGGTAGACTGCATCCTCGTTCATATGAGTCGTCAATAAAGTGACTGAATTCATCGCGTGTGAAAGAAACGTCGGAAGCAGACTGAAGTTTATGCTGAAAATTTTGATAGACATGTGTTCCCAACTTGCAAGGGCACAATGCGACCCCATCGATTAAAGCAGCATGTGGACTTGCCTAGACGTTCGTCCGGTAAGCTCCTAAATTTCACCGCAAGAGAAACTGCATATTTCAATCACGTTTCTGCCAAGGCCTGGTTTCCCACCACACCAAAAGCCCTGAAAAAGTTTTACGTAGCCCAGCCACAGGTCAGCTCAGAGAGAACTGTGTGAGATCTGCCACTGATCGCCACGTGCACACATCTCTGGTCATTTAATTGCTTATACGAACTCACGGTAAGAAAGGAGTCCCAATACAAGCAACTTTTCAGCAGTATTCAGTTTCTGCTAGATGGGCTTCTACACACTTCCAGCTCATCGTTCCTTCCGTCATTTACAGCATCACTTACCACCTGCCGTCTTTCGGCTAACTTCCACACAGACATGTTTCACCGCCTGGTCGCCATATGATGGCTGTCTAAATGGAAACACACGAAGCACATCTCATAGTTACTTCCATATTCATATGTCCTACACGAAGCTCACTCGAACATATTAAATTTCACACGCTTCTTTCGTTAGAGACGACCTGAGGACCATGTTTAGCAAATTAAAATTTGCGTTACGCTTTCTTTCTTCTCTCCTGCTCTGCATTTTCTTAAATGTCTTTTTCGAACAGTTTTGTCTTAGAAATCTTGCCAACTTTCAGCTTCGCGTGAGTATGGTGTGTATAGACGTTTGGGTGGATTACGTAGAAGAGGTGTATGGTGTACAAGCTGATAACATTAGATTGAATTTGGAAGATGAAGGGGAAGAAAATGAAAAAAAACGAAGTCCTAACATATTGAAATGTGTTTTGGAGAAAGTGAAACAGGAGCTCCGGGTAAAGAAACCATGGGGCTCTAGCAAAATACCATCTGAGACACTGAAAATCTTAGGTGTAAATTCGATAGCCACATTGACTGTGGTAGTAAACAGAATTTTTGACATCGGAATGTAGTATCAAGATTTACTTAAGACTATTCTACTACATTTACCAGAAAAGTACTATACAAAAGAATACAAAGAATATAAGACAATTAGTTTTATCTGTCCAGTAACAAAGGCTATAACGAGAGTCATCCTACAGAGAATCGAAAGGAAAATTGGGGAAGATAACGGGGACAGCCAGGTATGGTTCAACAAGGGTAAAAGAACAAGAGGCGCCATAGGTTGTATGAGGATGATAAGATAAAGAATGACAGAAATGAACAAGGTGATGTACATTTGCATTGTCGACTGGAAGAAGACACGGCTGATATTTTTAAAAGAAGTGGAAGGTGGAAGAGTGGAAGGTTAATATAGGAGACGTGTACAGAGCAAAAGGTGATAGTGTAGGCAATCTGGTGTCGGAACAGATGTGCACTGAAAGAGTTGTAAGGCAAAGATGCTCACTGTCACCGAAGCTATTCAACATATGTGGAGAAAAACTTTTACGTAGGGCCATAGCGGATACAAGAGGCATAGTAATTAGAAGAGAAAGGAGAATGACTATAAAATAAGCGGATGGACCAGCAGTGCTGGCGGAATGAAAAGAGAAGCTACAGAAAATGTTGAAGAGTATTGCAGGAAGGAGCTAAGGGTATAGGATGAAGATAAGTACTGGAAAGGGGAAGTGCTGAGAACAGGCATGAAGGAAGCTCCAGTAAACGTATTCTCAGAGAGAAAAAAGAGAGCACAAGTAAGAGTCTTTCTACATGTGAAAGTTTTTTATCATGGAACTGAAGTTATACGGACGAAATGAGGAGGAAAATATCTATAGGAAAGAGAGCCTTTTGTAAAAGTGAAGCAGTTAGTAACATCTAGAGGATGAAGAAAGAATTTGCTCAATTTTTTGTCTGGATTGTAGTGTATACAGCAGTGAATAACGGATGGTTAAAAAGAAAGAAAAAATATTTGAAAGTTTCGAAATGTAGCTATGGAGAGGAATTCTGAAACCGACTTTAGAATGAGGAAGCTTTGAAGAAAATAGGTGATGAAGCAAATTTAATCGAAGGAATCTGAAAAGAATGCATAGCAGTTGCCTGCAACAAAGAATTACATAGGAAAAAGTGGAAGGAATTAGAGGAAGAGGTAGGAAGAGAACAGGAATGACAGATGACATTTGAAGATGACAGACATAGAAACAGATGATGCTCAGAACAGTACAGATTTGTAATCTGAAACATCACAGGTACTGTAGAGAAATCGAATAAGAAGCAGCACACTAGCTTACTGCACAAGAAGCTGATCAAGACTCTAATCGAACTCGCACGGCAGAGTAACGACCTTTGTCTGGTACACGGATCAGCCTGACGGTGTGTCCTAAGTGGTTTCCACGCTCGTTTAGGCGAATGATATGCTGGTCCCCAAATTCCGTATCACATGACGTAACACATAAGCTGTTCAAATACGATAACATACAGAACAAAGTTTACGCGATTCTCAGACAAATGGCGCACATTGCTTTTTTCCCTTATGTTACTGTGATAACTGTAGCATCAGGAAGAGCAGTCGTTCACAGAGTTAAATAATTTAAAAAAATGCTGAGTCGTCGAATCGGGGACTCCGTAGTAGATGGCAATAAATGCTGCGGAAGTACGAGAAAGAAAGAAGCTGTTCAGTTTGAAAGGGTACAGTACCACCCGACACTGAAAATAGGTACAACATACTTCATTATTTTTGTCAGAACAACACATTTTTTTGGTAAAATAACTCAATTTCAATTAATACACTGAAGCTGGATACCAGTGTGGGAAATAATTACAATTTATTTATTTAATTGATCACATGTGCACTCCCACAAAACAAATCCCTACATCCAGTTTGGTGAGATCTGTGAACTGAATGAATGTATGGTCGTCTGCTATCCGCAGATAGTGAATGTGAATATATGATCATCTTTGAGACGATCCTTTGGCCACCTTTGGTGGGACCGAAGAGATGAAATTTACCTGAGCTTTGAGCGCCTGAAATGTGGCTGACCAATACGGTAGCAAGGTGCTCCCCCACTTCAGCAAAGGTGCGAGAGGACCTGAAGAACGGCCATGTTTCGGCACTCTGCCGCTGGATCTTGTGCAGTTAAGACCTGTTATAGTTTTGCTCCGTAAAGACAAAAGAGTGGAGACATGGTATGCATGTGGAATATTTAAGAGTAGTTTGAAATAATAATTTCTCCATTTCAGGAACTTTTGTGGGGAAAATTAAATGTCAGGCCGGTAATATTAATGGGATTGTAGTAATCTACGGAAGTGACCAATGGTCACAATGAAACCACGTGTAGCAATAAGTTGAAATACTTCCGTGTGCTTAAGTTAAGCTGAATTACTAGCGTGTGTACAATAAGTTGAAATATTTAAGAAATAGCGTGTGTACCATAAGTTGAAATATTTAAGAAATGGCGTGTACAGGACTTGAAATTAGAGACGAGTACTTCCACGTGGTGAGTACTGTGTGAGTCTCAATCTGTGTATGAGACAAAGGATAAAGAGAAGTACTCGTCCATGGTGTCAGTTGAGGACTCCCGTGTGTGATGAACATGTTCTTAATATTACTTTGCGTGATATGATTCCGTGTGACGCTAGATTCAAACTCTGAGAGAGAAGCAAGGTGAGTCGGCCGTCTATCCAGCAACGCCACTTGGCTTGCATTGCACAGGAAGACGTGCATATATCTCCAGAGTTCATAGTAGGAAAGTAGAATTACAAAGTGGGGCACTGTCGTGTGAAACTGGGATAAATGATAATTGAAGTGGGAAAGCTGAAAGTGATAGTGTTGTGACTATTTAGTGTATTGTATTCCATGTTGTAGTGTGATGTATGTCATGTAATTTGGGTATGTGTGGTTTGCATGGGAGAGTAGCAAGGTAGCTTCAAAAGATTAGTTGGTTATGCGTGTTCCTTTTGTACTGCTCGGTCTGGAGGAAAGTTTCGTGATGACGATTGTGAGAGTCGAAGTGTGAGATATAATAAAAGATCCACCATCCTATCCAGAAAGTGCACTGTAGCGTTAAATAATTACGAGGCCATAAGGTAGAGAATCACCTATGTTAAGCCATGCCCACTGGGCGGAATTTCTCATGTGTTATTTTTGTAGGTTATAGAATTTGTGTGTTTAGGTTATAGAATTTATCGGAATAAATAAGTTAGTGAAAAGAAAAAGATTGGTGGACTTTTCCTTCGAGTTGTATGTTGCCATGATGTCCCGAATTTATAATGTGTGCGCCATTCATATTCAGTGCGGCGGCCACGTGTTGACAAAAGCCGTTAAATAAAAGACAAAAAGAAAATGTGGTATTGCCAGTGCGTAGTGAACAGAGTTCTGTAAATTACTGATAGTCAGATATGCGTTTCCGTTGCGTATTATTCATACAGGAGGATAATTTGTAACTTAATTGTACGAAAGTTCATGTTACTTGATAAATAAGAATGAATCCACTCGCTTGGCAGACCACTCATCTTGCAGGCCTGACTGCTTGATGCCACAGTATGAGCAAGGCATGTGGGTGCCTCTCAAGTTGTTCTTATCAGCTTACTCTCTGTACGCACCCACAGAACGTTAGTCTTTTTTTCCCTTTTTTAGTCCGTAATTATTTCTGCATAATTGTATACTTTTGTATTACATGTTACTTTAAATGTTTTTAGTTTTTGTATCACACTTTCTTTCCATTTCCCTCATTTCTTTATTTTCCTTTATTGATTTTTTGCTCAGTGTTTCTGTTGCATATCGGCATTATGGCCAACTCAATCTTTGGTAGTGGGGAGTTTTTGAACATTTGCTTCCTAGACATTTTTTTGTTATGTACGAGTTTTGTTAAGCAGATTGCTAAGTCCAACTCCGTTAATCGAATTCTGGTAGCATTCTTTCTCTTCCATTGGTCCGAATACCTTCTCCTATACATCAAAATTTGCTTGTTCTTCATGTACCCATACTAGGTGCTTAATTTTGATGATGCAATAGTGAATTTTATCATTGTATTTCTCAAAGATATTTGTAACAATCATGCTGCTGAATTAATTACTCTCACTTATTTTGATTTTACCTCTACGATCGTGGAGGTATGTATGGTCTATGCAACTAAATGAAGGCAGTTTGTTTATTGCCATAGGCATTTCGCTCTTATTATCTGGGAAGCATCATCAGTAGCAGGAAATACATTTTTTGTATACATACAATAAACATATTACATGATGGATATAATAAGCTGCTATATTACATTTTGTCGTGTTTTTCTCTTCCTTTCTAGGCTAGAAATAACTTCTGTAGCACAAGTTGCGTATTGTGAATTTATCGTTCTGTGTTACTTACGATTTCCAGCTGTGTTAACACATGTGTGTGGTCCTGGAGATGTATTTGTTAGTTTTCGTACTCCAGTTGGCCGATTTCTGCCGTTCCACATTTGTCACATCGCATATTTCACTTTCAATTTGCATTTGGTGATCAACATATGTGCGGTTTTTTGTACGTAGCGTTGCCAACTGTTGTTGTGTGTTTGTCTGTCCTTTGTTTGTGTTGTGTTTCATGTTTTCATTTGTTCTCTCTCTCTCGCTCTCTCTCTGTGTGTGTGTGTGTGTGTGTTGTGTGTGTGTGTGTGTGTGTGTGTGTGTGTATGTGTGTGTGCGCGCCCGGGGCATGGGGGGGGGGGGGGGGTGTATTCTGCTGTGAGTAAATGTAATTTTTTAAAATAAATATGAGGTTACGAGTGTGTGTGTGTATTTTTCTGCGTGTACTGTAATTTTTATGGTAAATATATGTGTGTGTGTGGTTTGCTGTGTGTAAACGTATTATTATTATTTTTAATAAATATGACTTCATGTTTCTGTATGTGTGTGTGTAGAGGGGGGCGGGGGTTGGGGGTGGGAGGTGAGGGTGGGGATATTAATTAATTACTTATCCCGATTACATTTCGGTTTGTTATAGTTTTGGTGGCTGCCATGATCAGAGAGTTATGGTTTATATGGATTTGGTCGTTGAATACCTTGTCTTCCATTGAAATGGCTCATTGTATGTGACAGTTCGCTTGCAATGTCAGGAGCTTTCTGTTGTGATTATTCACTCTGATAACTGTTATGTCACATTCCATGTTGGATGGTTGTTGTCCATGTTTTATAAGGTGTTTAGCGAAGGTAGAATGGCTATCTTCATGTTTTAAATTTCTTATGTGTTCTTTATATCTAGCTTTGCAGTTCCTGCTTGTCATCCCAAGATGTACTGATTTACATTCTTGGCACTATAGCTGGTATATACCTGATCCTTGGTATTTATCTGGTTTGTCTCTTGTTTGTAAATGTTACTGGAGTGTGTTTCTTGTTCTGTAAGCTCTTTGTAATCCCTGTTTCCGTAGTATTTTTGCTATCCTGTGTGTCGCTTTTGTGATTGTATGTAAGAGTGTACCATGATTTTTGTTATTAATGTCATAGGTGTCATTGTTTTGTGTTTCCATGTGTAATGTAGTGTACGTGGGTTTCTGTGCTCTCTGCATGTCTTGATTTCTCTTCAGCTGTGTTTTAATTTTTTGATTGCGTTATTGTATTATATGGGTGCTGTAATCATTTTTTGTGGCTATGAATTGTACTGTTTGTAATTCTTTGTCATAGTTCTCTTTGCTGAGTGGGATGTTATTTAGTCTGTATAACATGTGTCGTAGGGCAGCTAATTTTTGATTCAGCGGGTTGCTGGATGAATCAGGTATAATAATGTCTGTGGCTGTTGACTTTCTGAAGATGTCAAATGTGTGTGTATTATTCTCTCTCTTCATTGTTATATCCAAATACATCCAAAGCAATAGCCTTTTGCTACTAAGCGTTGGTTGGCGATTGTTGATTCGGATGGTATTTTTTGGCTAGTTGAACTCTGAAACGGATTCTTCAAAACTGTTGTATAATCACATAATATTAATTTTAGTTTCTATTATTTTATATCATTTGTCTGCTGCTTGAGTTTATGCAGAACGCCACTTACCTCTCTCTTTGCGAACCTCTTCATAGCAGAGGGGTACTTCCACGAAACGTCTTCAATTATCTGTCGCACATATTCCTTGCCCTGTCTACCCCTGCAGTTTTGAACCTCTATAGATCCGTCTAGTGTCAAGAAAACTATTTCCTGGTGTCTCAACACACGTTCTATCAATGTGTCTTCTTATGGCCACTGTTTTCCACATATTCCTGTCCGGACGCCTTCTGCAGACAAACTCTTCATCCCATAATGAAAATTTCACTTTTCAGCGGAGTGTGCGCTGATATGAAACTTCGTGGCAGATTAAAACAGTGTGCCGGACCGAGATTCGAACTTGGGACCTCTGCCTTTCGCGGGAAGTGCTTTCGATCTTTTTTAAATTTCAGATTGACTTGGTATTTTCATGAAAATGAGACAACCATAGTCTAATCATGATTTAATATCAGCTGCAAAAAGAAAATCAACAAATTAGTTCAGGCACAAACAATTATTAAATTCTAGAGGGGAAGACGAACCCATTATCACGCCCTTCTTGTCAGATTTTTATATGCATGTGGAAGAGAAAAAGTGACAAAACAAAGCTACAAGGGAGGGGACTCAAGCTAAGGGGAGAAACAGAGATCGCAGGGGAGCTTAACCAACACCCGGACTGTTAAACACAAGAAAAAGCACATTCGCAAAAAGCGTTCGGAATAGCGGCAACTGTTGTTGTCAGATAATGGTGAAAAACGCGGGGATCTGGCTCATTCCCACCTTCAACGACGTAGTGCACATAGTAACCCAAGAGCCAGACAATCGTGTTTGTTTTCGTCTGAGGGAAAGGAAAAAAGGAAATGTCCGGATGTAGGAGAATGTCGTCTGGGAAAGCAGTTTCAGGCCCTCGAGTAAGGGAAAGCTAACTGACGGCGGAAACAGAGCCAATGATCCCGTCTGCAAGCAACAAGCCTGTGAAGTAAGGTGTCAGTCTGATGACATTCCTCGCACTGATCAGTCGGACGAAGGCCAATACCAAAAAGACGATCACCAGTAGGTGTCAGACTGTGGATTGCCGTATATCACGTTGAAGCCATCTCCATCCGAAATACAGGAAGACTAACATGGGAGCAGACCGTTTTCCGACACGTTAGTGGGGAAGCAAGTAGAACAAAAGAAAGGGAAAATGGTACACTACAACAAAGTGACAGCATGCTCGTATTAATATGCGTCATAGAAAGTATGTCAGCACCGATAATTAGAAAATATTCGCTAATGTTCCGCAATTTAGTATTTAATCCGTCCAACATCAACAGGAGGGGTCAGACAGACCGGCCGGAGGCGGGAAAGTAAACGAGAGGTAACTGAATGCAGAGCCCCCCGCGTACAGGTTAAAACATTGCGGCAGGCAAATAAGAGGGATGTCTTCATTTTGATATCGGAAAGAGCGAATCCTCCAAGCTTTCGAGGCCTGGCCACTACTTCGTACCGGGCAGGAAAGATATGGCGGCGCCACAGGAATCGACCAGACACCTGTTTCAGTCTGCGGGCCATCATCGCGGGAAGCGGGAGGACCTGCGTAACTTAATATACTTTACTGAAGACGTAGGTTTCTAAAGCCCGTACCTTGTGAAGGAGGCTAAGCGAACGGCGTTCACGTTCAAGGATCGCCCCATGAACACGACTCGCTACCTCACGCCAATTTAGTGTAGTCATTTTGATCGGATTGCGATCCACTAAGATCCCTAAGGTCTTGGCGATTGACGACTTTCGCCTAAGGAATGACGACATTATTGAAGCCTCTCAACAGTAGGAACGTTCATTTACGATCATTATTGCGAGCACCAGAAAGACGACAAAATGAATCCAAGGTATCCTTAAGCCTCGGTATGTCCTCGACATGTCGTACTAAATACATGACGTCATCGGCGTATGCACGGACCGAAAATAGTTCCCACAATACAGTCCAGCCACGTAATTGCATGGTGAGGCGGCGAAGTAAGGGCTCTAAGAACAAGACAAAAAGGGACATGGATAAGTGCTTCCCTGGGGTAAAGCCCGTCTGATCGATATCCTGGGGGGGGGTGGGGGGGGGGTGGGAGGTAGGGTCACCGTTCACAATCACCGAGACCCTGATACCGGTAAAAAGACGAGTTAAGACCTGTCGAGGTTCATTACTAAATCCGACAGTGGTGAGCGCTCTGGTTAGGAAATCATGGCTGACGCGATCAAGCGCTATTTGGAAATTAAGAAAAAGTAAAGCTCCTGGGCAGCGGCCACCGAAATTACAGCGCGACATTCGAGAAGTCAGTATCGTGCGTCCAGGCACACAGCTTTGGTGGGTGGCAATAATGGTATCGAGCAGCTTAGAGAGACGGATATTAATTGCCCGAGCGACGATTTTATAATCGAAGTTAAGGAGAGTAATAGGACGGAGGGAATCAAAACCTGTGGTTTTCGGAGGAGGAACAGTTCAACTTCCTGAAAAGGAGCAGGAAGTGAGACTCACCGCATCACTTCATTTACCATTGACGTTAAGGTGTCACCAATGAGTGGCCAAAATTAAACATAAAACTCCTCAGGAATACCGCCTAATCCAGGCGACTTGTGGGACTGAGATCCTGTAACAACATCATATATATCGTCCTTGTGAAAGGGACGCAGGAAGGCTTCATTTAATTGAGGAGTGACGACGCGATGCAGCAAGGATGTAAAGTGGTCGAGAGAGTTTTCAGCCGGGACATGGGTCTGGTACAGATCAGTAAAATAGGTGTAAATAAAGTCGGAAATGTCACAGTGAGAGGTGAACATGCGGACATCAGCGGTCGTGAGGGAGGCAAGGCACACACGTTTCCGGCGCGCCAGTAAACGCACTAGGCGGTATAGTGGCGTCAATTCGTCTTCTAAAAGGGGACGTGGTTGACACCTCATCCGCAGTCCCTCCATTTGAATGCGTTTTAGCTGACGCAGTTTGGCTTTGATGCACTCTATATCAGTAACCCGTAGGGGAGCATGCGTAGCACTATCGTACAGTTGACGTAAGACTGAGTAGTAAAACTCTTGCGTTCGTCGATCGTCTGCCACCTTCGCAGCTACAAAACGCATGAGAGCCCTACGGATTTGTGGTTTAACATGCAGTCACCACCATGCCCCAATAGACGAGTACCGGTCCATAGTACGAGAACAGCGAACCCCTACGTCCTCCTGGGCGACACCAAGAGAGGTATCCTGCAAATAGGCTATACTGAGCAGCCAGGGAGGACGAAACAATTTAACCGGTTGCCGCTCGTAATTAAACGTGACGGCTACGGCTCAGTGATCAGTAAAACAGGCTGGTATCACAGTAACATCCAGAAGCTGCCCACACAAGGAGTCGAAAAGGTAAAAGCGATCGAGGTGACTGCTAGCCGTGGGAGTAAACCCATCTGAGCTACCCAAACATGACACACGACCCGTCCTCACAGCTTTAATTCCGCCAGTATCTCGTCCCCTACCTTCCAACCTTCGGTCATACTTGGGTATCTCAGACGGTAGAACACTTACCCGCGAAATGCAAAGGTCCCGAGTAAGAGTCTCGGTCCGGCACACAGGTATGATCCGTCAGGACGTTTCAACTCTTTATTACTTATCTCAACAGTCCAGGTAATTCTCAGCGCCATTTTGTAACAGCATATGACAAACGTTTCGATAATCATCGTATGCAGTTTCCCCACAATCCTTGACGACCTCCATACAATGCTGCACGCCAGACACATACTCAAAGAAACTTCTTCATTAGCTGTTAAGGCCAATGTGCGATACTACTGGGATTCTTTTGACCAGGAAGGCCTTCATGACCCAATTTTTATTTTGAGCTTATCGGTGCTCTCCTTTCTCCTACTGGTAATTGCTTTCTAATCTCTCTGGTTTACTCTGTAACTAGTGTGTGTGCTCTTTAGACTATTGATTCCATTCAACACATCTTGCAATTCTACCTAACTTTCAATGAGGGTAGCAATGTCATCAACAAATTCTCTCATTGATATCTTCCACTTTAAATTCAAATCCAACTCATGAGTTTCTCTTGTACACCCCTCACTGTTTCTAAGACGTACAGGTTGAACCATAGTGTCCTGTCTAATTAGAGCTCTCCGATCTCGGTTCTCATTTTCTTCGTTCCTCTTGCTTCTTGTAAATATTTTATATTATCCGTATTTTCCTACAGGCTACACATTTCCTGTGAATTTTGAACATGTGGTACCCTTTTACGCTTAGTCTGTTGTCTTTTGTCTTAATTTTCCATACATCTTGCTTCAAATATCAGTCACTATGTCAGGACTGCTTGCTCGTGTCCATCTTCATCAAAGTCAAATCCAGAAGCAGATCCAGATCATTCTCTCTCATTCGTCTGTGTATTATTCCTATCATCAATGTGGGTGCATGAGCTGTTAAGCTGATTGTGCGACAGTCCTACAGCAAACTAGAGTAGCATTTGTTTCATATACGTATGTACTTCAGTCGTGCGTAATAGGTGGAACATTGTGGACCTCTTGGCTACTTCCGTCCGTTGTGCCATTACAAGAGCCAGGTTTGTTGGATAGTTAAACTTTAAAAAGGTCCGAACTTAAGAAGATTGTGAGTGATTCCAGAGACGTATAACCAATCTCGTGATCAAAGCACCTCATAACTTTTCATCCATTTAACGGCATCAATTATTTTTATTCTTTGTGATCAGTCTTTGCGACATACGATCATCACCTACACTACCTGTGGATAAATACAGGTGTTCGAAGGCAAGTGTCATATATTCCAAACTGACGCAGTATTGTCCAAATCAGCAGGGTAAGTAGGGCGGCATGTGATTTTATCGGATCATGACGTCCTTCTCTGTTAAGCACACTCTCTTTCAAATACACCTGCCTCTGTCCGGATTGCATTACGGGCGTTGGTCACACGCTCCTGTTACGTTCGCACTTTGTTGATGGACTGGGCATACACCGATGACCTTAAATGCCTCCGCAGCCAGAAATCCGGCACATTCGTCTCCGATGAATGATGGGGACATGATACCGGACCTACTCGGCAAGAATATCGCCTAAGAAACGGTGCGGTATGGTGCCCCGCTGTACACAGTTCTGCAATAGGACAGGTAATCGGTAATACAAAGCACTTGTTCACCTGTTCGGATAAGTGTCTCGCTGAATGAGTCTGTCACCTGCAACTGCTGTGCATTAACTGATGCTGAAGCAATCATGACCCCACAAAGCCACGTTTGCAGCAGGAATGGCATCAGCCCTCACGACCGTTCCGCCGTAATTTACTGTGCCATCACGTAAGAATGCCGCCTTATTTGTAAATATACGGAGACTGTGAACTGGGGATATTTAACGATCTATATCTAAATATGTTCTTGTTTCCGAACACGTCATTATTTTCTTCTTTCAGTTTTGAATAATACTACATCCTGCAAGAATATCTGAAACTTTTTAAAATAGCGTGCATAAGTTAACGCCTACATAGTGAGAAAAATCCCGATGGTATATAATTATAGGTTGAGTCAGCTTCCGATGTATTTGTTAAGTCGGTCAAGATCTCTGTCTGCAGAAGACTCTTTTACAGAATTTCTTTCTGTTGAAACGTCCAAATGAGTGTGCATAAAACTTGTTTCATAGATCTACAACAGACGGACGTTGTCAGTAGCGCCAAATTATCATGTGAATCTGCCCGGCGACTTCTTCTGAAAACTGGATTTACCTACGCTTCTTTTCCCATCGCTTGGTACCGTCAGTTGCTCCAGCTACCTATTTACTCCAGCGACCTATAAAAAACTGGTAATCGAAGGGGTGCAACTTCTTTGAGTGACTGTGTAGAATGTGCCAGCTTCTCATAGCAAAACGAGCATCCAAATTAAATAAACAGTTTTCTCTGAATGTACGAACCAACTTGCCTTATTACCGTAAGTGATTGGGTTCATTCCACAAGAAGGTGGAAGGGAATGCAAATACGTTGACAGATGCATGTGAGAAGAATGCTAAGAATAAGTAAATAAAAAAAAACACAGTTGTTATATCATCATCACTATTCCCTGACAGTATCAGTAGTTTGTTTTCCACTACTTACTACCATACGTAGTGGGAGATAGAAGTGGAATAGTCCGTTGTAAGAACGTTCATACTGGTTGTGATTCTCGGCTTAGCATTATCATTAACGTGAAGTATTTCGGAACGTGTTATAGTGGTTTACAGGTTGAGGAAAATATTTCACATATGTTTTTTTAGGCGTTGGAAGTCAAGATCTTGCAACATGTGTAGCCGAACTACATCGTCGTCGGCTCTATGTGGTGATCCTCCCCCCTCTCATATCATTTTAGCACTAACACCCAAACCTCCAGATGTGAAACAGTTAGATCAATACCAAACGTTGTGTGTCGATAGAGTATCAACCTGCTATTCTCGGTGGTATTAATGAGAGAAAAGGAAAATAAATAAACTATGTTCGTTGCACCCCCTACACTTTCCTTTGTTCCTGGATAACGGTATATGGTGGCTAGCAAAAATAACATTGCTACAAACACCGAAACGTCCTTTTACATGTCAGGAATATGTTATCCCTTATAACAATTTCACGCGTAAACTGTTTTTTTTTCTTTTTTTCTTTTTTTTTTTTTTTTTTTTAATCGCCCTCAGTGGGCTTTGAACTCGGGAAGTTTAAGACGAGAAGCTAACGCCTTACCCAATCACCTACCACAGCTCTCTGTACCGTTTTATCACATATACGCTTCTCCTATACTCGATTGTGCCGGTGTTCCTTTTGTTTATCGTTTATGAATGTTATATTGGACGACAGCACCCAGCACGAACTAAATCGGTGTTTTGGTTGGTACTCTATTGACACATAACGTTTGGTGCCGATCTGAGTCTCTGATATCTGGAGATTTGGCAGTAAGTATGAGCAATAACGACACAATTTAGATTTTCTAATTTCTATTTGCGTGTTGCCGAGTTTACAACCTTCAGTGTACTAATTTGGATGCAGTGATATATCAATAACAAGAAAGGCGTAAATGCCATATGATTATGTAAACGTGCTTAAGTGTGATGTGCATATAAATTACAAGATCTGTGCCTACACAAAAAGAGCTGAAAGACCACAGATTTTCCTCATTCTGCGACGGGAGCAAATTGAGAACTGGTGTAACACGGATAAGGACATACAGTAAACGCAACTAGAACTTATTTTTTGAGTTTCAAATATTTGATGACGATGGATTCATAATTGAATTATTCAGTGAAAGAAACTGATTAGGGTTACTGCTGCTAGGGTACGTCTAGTACCTCAGGGAGACAACATGAACTCAAGAAATTTGGATGGATATCGATGATAACCAGTTTTCCCCTATGAGGAATTACCTTTATTCTTTGCTTTTCAAGTCTAAATAAAACAGTGAATGTTTTTAGTAGGCTGAACGGAGGAATTAAGATGATGCAAACTTGATTCTATATCCAAGCTATCGATTAAGGATCCAAAAAGTTGCCAACTGATTAAAGGAATTTCTAAAACCGCGCTCAAATTTTATCCTACTTTGTGATTTCCTAGATAAGTCGGAACGAAAATTTGCTTTTGACGTCTCGTCGACGTTCGGATCGGACAAAGTTGTACCAATAAACGGATCATAACCAGTTCAGGTGAACCATTCCGGCGCCTGCTCAAAGTGGACTGAGAAAATGAATAAAATTCAGGCGAAAACGTTGAATGAGGATCTCAGCACCTCGAGATGTATCAAACTCCAGCGCGTTAACCACTTCACCAACACGGCCTTCTCTTCTTTCTTGGCCATAACCCAAAGAATACTTTGTATCTCATTAAGACATCAGATGTGGGCTGCTGGACACTGCTAGGCATTAGATACATTTGATGCACCGGTTTCCATTCCCTCTTGGGGTCGTTAATCTAACGACATTCTTGTTAGTCCTCTCATATTAGCTCTCAAGTCGACTTTAATCAACTGGGGAGCAGAGGAAGTAAAGTATGGAGCTATACGAAGAAGGCTTATGTAGGACAGCGAACACACACACACACACACACACACACACACACACACACACACACAAAGACACACACAGCCATTACTTTGTTGAATTTTTATTAATTTTATTATTACTACATTATTTCGCTTAGGTTTACTGAGCCATACTGCAAACTGCGTGGTCCAAATGTCAACTCATATATGCAGAGAAAACATAGTGCAAATAACGTATACAATGGTTTTAAATTAATTTGCTGTTTCACATATGTTCAGTACTTAGAGCTAAGGAATCTTCACATATCAAACGTAGTCAGAAAACACGAAGTAGTATTCAAGAGAGAATGAAATGCATACACACAGAGATTAACAAGAGTATTCACTTATAAGTAACAAACCATATTTTATACAACCACACTATTATTTCGTGTAAAGCAAATAAGGGCATTCATGAATTGCACCGAAGGTTGGCTGCCGCATTATAAAATCAATTTCATTCAGCATTTCGGCGATCCAGATGTTCCCCATCCTTATCAGAACCCCTGCTGGTGAGTCCTGTTGAAAACTGATCCCAAGGTTGCAGGTCTTCGTAATATACAGGCCACTGAGAGACTTCCGATTCTGATTACTCCGGGAAAGCCTAAAATTTCAAACAGGAGCTTTATTTATTCTCCTCGGTTCTGAGCTTGGGTTTTGCGAACGAAAATTTTGTATTGATTGTCAATTAAATATGCTGGGACCGAATAGGACTGAAATAACAAATTTTACAAAAATTCTTATGAATCATTAAAGTATTAGGGCAAGTAGACTCATATATGCTACATCATTCATCAAACTCGTTTTATATCCTAATAATGACATATTTTCACGGTCTTTAGATATTTTATTTGTAATCTGACAACTGAAATATATAAACACTTTTTACGTAAGTACCGCAAAATGTTAGTTAATTATTATGACATAAAATACTATCATAAAATAGTTCACTCCAGCGCCTTCAAAAAGAGCGTTGCACGTTGTTATGCACGCCAAGTATATTATATTGATTGCTGCATTAAACTTCAAACAAACACAGATACATGACAATCTTTTGCAACACAGTCATCAAAGCTCTGTAAGCAAGACAAAAAATGTTTTAACAGTCGATCACTTTCCCGACTATAGAAACCCGCTCCTGTCCACGCAGCCATTGTAGAACAGCTGCGTAAATGTCTTCATCGTCGGAAAATTTGTGACTGGTGTGAATCAGTTCCTCGATACCTCCACATTGCCGTCTATGGTAGACGTACAAGTCGATGGCCTCCATTGGCAATCAGCATGACCCTCATCTGTCCGGCCTTGGTCAAACTATTGGCAGAATTTCACTGTTGCTGAACGCGATATTGAATGTAGTCCATACAGCGTCAGAATTCACGGCTAACCTGTGTGTCAGAAATTATGCCCACAATGGTCGTACTGTCCTGCGTAATTCAATCTTGGAGTACGTGTCCAGCTGTCGCGTGATTTCACTCTCACTTATTATCTGTATTACTGGAGAACTGTGTCTGCAAGATACCCAGAGCATGTACTGTCTTCTGACAATGCGTCACACTTGTTGCACAACCATGGGCCGACATGTGTCACTTACTTTTGCAAGACCCTGTGTATATGGTCCTTTATACTGTTTCTTCTACTTGCTATCTCTCTCTCTCTCTCTCTCCATCCGATCACGCTATGAAGGCCCAACGGTACCGACCGGCCGTCGTGTCATCCTAAGACCACAGGCGTTACTGGATGCGGATACGGAGGGGCATGGGGTGAGCACACCGCTCTCCCGGCCATGTGTCAGTTTACAAGACCGGAGCCGCTACTTCTCAAACAAGTAGCTCTTTAGTTTGCCTCACAAGGGCTGAGTGCACCCCGCTTGCCAACAGCGCACGGCAGACCGCATGGTCGCCCATCAAAGTGCTAGTCCAGCCAGACAGCGCTTGAGTTCGGTGATCTGACTGGAACCGGTGTCTTCACTGCAGCAAGGTCGTTGACTCTATTTATTATGGAACTGAAAAAATAGTTCCTTCTTTCTCTTTCTCTGAAACGACAACGTATTTTACATTTAGAGCACATCACAAATGTGATATGAAGAACATCATTACACCAGAGGTTAACACTCTCCAGTATGCAGATGATTTATGCCTTTTTCTACACTTAAGGCCAAATCTCTATGCCTGACTTCAGACATGTATCCTTAAAACCAGGCAACGCAATCAGAATCAACTTTTACAAGTTTATTCGACATCTCAGGTAGATGTACTATATGAAACATCCTTAATGTTCCGTTGGCATACGCTTTGGTGTTCTGGTGCGTTGCCTCACTGGAAATGCTTAATCTTTGTCATCATATTCCGCCTTCTCTTCTTCGCTCTCTTCTACGTCTAGTATTCTCTGCTGCGAATGTGCCGAATGGAGACATAGCGCTACACCTATAAACAGCATCGCTGTGTTGCTTTGAGGAAATAAATGATCTCTTTCTCTATAGCGCAGGGTGTATTAACATTTTGAAGCATTTTCTATAGTCAATGCAGTCCAAAAGTACAGAAATTACCTCTATTTATTAAAAACATGCTAACGCTGCGCTAAACATGTTTCTTCAGTCAACCTACTGAGAGCTTGCAGAAACGAAAGTACGCTATGAACAGAAAGCACGTGGTGTGAAGTACAAGCCATAATCGAGGACAGCTAATTTACTTACTTTTCTGAGCTAGAAGAAAATAAAATTAGTATATAGCGTAAAGGCATCAGAAGGAGTGGGGAGGATATTGGAGGATCCCTATGATATAACAAAACATGAGCACTTGTTGGAATGGGAATCTTCAATTTCACAAGGTTTTGCACTAAAGAGTTTTAATGTATTTCCAAGTACTTGTAGGTAAACAGATGGTCACTTGCGTCTCCTTCTTTCTTGTGTGTTCTGACACTCGTAGAAACGGATATCCCTGACACCTACCAAATGTAAGTGGTTACGATGAACTTATGGTTCATAGGAATAAGTGCCAAGATAGTTTTCAGCTTCCTGCTAGGCTTAAAGTCTCGAAGACAGAAGAACCTTCTAATTACTGGCTGGATCGCAGTGTCGCCCACAGCTGGAAATCTGAGGATAGTAGAACGACGTTCATCGCACATCCAGAATCATTGGAATTCGTCGCCAGCTATAAGACTAAGTCTCCTAAGCCAGTAATACATGATCTGGGGCCCATTAGAATGAAATTCTCATGCCTTTTTGTTTATTTCTCAATGCTTGTAGTAAAATTTCAAATACCTAAATATTCATCTTACTGTTACGCTCTAGTCTGAATAGAATGGAACACGCTTTTTGATTGCTAAACTACAGCAGTTTCTGAAGCCTCACATAAATACCTAATGTCAGAGCCTTTCGAATCGCAGCCGCTTCTGCAGTAAAATATGAACAAGGTGGCGGCAGACGAAGTTCTTAGGAATACTTCAGCTGCGGGAGAAGTAATATGCATCTTTCTGCTGAAGTCTCATGAAATTAAAAGCAATCAATATAAAAGTGAACAAAGTGCGTCAGTAAAGTTTAAAGTAGGCAATGAAACTGGAACTCATTGTGTCAAAGCAATTTTTCATCGTACTGTAAATAGTGACTACCGTGATGTTACGTCTGATACCGGAATGGATTTCTAAGTTGGTCTATGGATTTATCTGTTTGAACCTAACTGTAGATACTGTGCACTGAACCTAGTGCTTTCACTAGCAGAGGGCAAATACTCCTCATTTCCAACGCAGACCTTGTGTGTGGAATACACCCTCATTTGTCGCAGGAGCATGATTAATCTGTATTGGGCTGCTACCCTACTTGGCTATTAAAATATCTCTCCAAGTACTGACTTCGTCATGCAGCAGGGCTTCAACAGCTTCTCCTAGTAAGACATTCGTGTAAGTTGATCGCAGTTCTCCAAGGCCCACAAGTCTGCACCCGAATTCTACAAACAAACTGATGAAGTGCACCTTTCCCAACGGTGTGGTACAACGATCATTCTAATCGATGATGCAGCGGACGAAGGCAGGCTTACAGTGGTCACACCGTCAAGTTCCAGCTGCAGGTCTCATTGCGTTAATGTTGCTTCTTTTCGTGGTTACAAAGTGGGCTGATGGCAACTATAGAAACTGTTAGGTCGTTGGCAGTCATACAGTCATTGAAGGTGTAAATGGCTCTGCTTGACATTAGGCATAGAGATTTGGTCTTTAAGTGTAGAAGAAAAGCGATAAATCATTTGCATACTGGAGAGATTTGACATCTGGTGTAATGACGTTCTTCATATCTCGTGTGTGTATTAAAAACAGAGTAGTGCGCTGATCTGAGTGTTTAGGGAGTCCTCTTGAGTTTGTATGAGTAATTTTTTTTATTCTTACACACACGGTATGCGCTTTGGAAAGATATGAACACAAAACAAAATAAGTCTTTCAAGAGCTCTTTTAGTAAACGCCGACAAGCCGACAACGGGATAGGTATGTAGGAAGTTGGACTTCCAGGCACCGATTTAGATTAGGGAACTGCAACCATTATTTGAACTGTTCAGGGAGGTAGCATACTCTCATACAGATGTCGATAAGGTTCGTAGAAAAGTCGTGAAGGGACGATTTGTCACGAGAGAGAGCAGAGGACAGTGAGCATAACACATTCCAAGGACTGAATTCGTAGAGGACTTCCGTATATAATTTATCTCTTTCATCTGAAATGGGGGTCTTAGGAAATGATCATATGCGATGTCTGCAGGGGAGAATTTATCCAGTGGAGAGGTTTTCACAATTTTTAAAACATGTTAGTTCGAGCATTTACATCCCAGTTTCACTGGTAATCTTCCACAGATGAGATGATTTTAACCTTCTTATGTTCTAGACGACGTTCGGCAGTCACTGGTGAGTATTCCGTATTCCACCGTACCACGGAGTTCTTAATATGTAATAAAGTTAAATGTCGCTTTTGATACTAGAATTCTTTCGCATTTAATACTCTAATGTGTAGTAAGATACTTACATTGAGCCGGTCTCTGGTAAACTTACTTCAGCAACTGTATTATTACTTTTTGAAACAGTACCAGTTTTTGTTATTTATGCTCCAATGACTTTTAAGAAAGAATTCCACGTCTCTTGTTGTCGCTTCCATCGTCCAAATAACAGGAAAAGTTACCTTATCAAATATTCACTTTTGGTGGCAAGAAATACGTGAGCCACTATTGTGGCGAGAGAGTCCAGGACAGGAGAGCCGTCGTTGAGGACTATGTGGTGGCTGCCTTCCATTACATTAGGTGAGCTCTGTCCTGGGTCTCCTGTACACAAATTTCCCTAAATAGAGGTGTGAGCGCTGAAATTCCCGCAGAACACCAGCGGTTGCTCAAGTTGGAGTAACAGTACTTTCCACTCTTACTTCACATATCTCAGTTCTCGGGTATTAAAAACCGGCTAACGGGTTGGATAATACAGAACGTAATTTCATTCATGCTACCGGTATCTGCAGTCCTGCGATAGGGGAACTAATGTGCATATCCGAGAGACTATATCCTGCCGCAGCAGGAGAGCGGCACCCCCTTTAGAGTCGAGTCTGAGTCGAGTCTGCCTGACCTAATAACAAAGTACCTCCTACAGGTGATATGCCTATCTAGTTTGGATCACGTTTCGGAAATCGAAGCAGCACACACATTTTTAGATGGATGTCTTGTAGCAGGCAGTCTCTGTTGTCTACGGCTGACCGAATATGTCACTGAAGGACCATGAAAATTATGGTTGGAAAATATGCTTAGAGTTAAAATTCTTACGTCTCCCGTGTCTAACTCTGCTCGGATTAGGAAATATACCTCACTTGTTAGTATGAAACTCCAGATATTATCTCGGAGTTAACTGCAGCTGCCATTCGTCGTGGACGTCCTGAACACTGACACTGTGTTAACGGCTTGGTAATATGGAATTCCAGTTCGCCTGTGATAAATGAAGCAGGAGGATACTGAGTGAGCCTCCATTGTATCTCATAACTGCTCACTTGATGTAACTTAAAACTAATTCGAAAACACATGCATACCCGCACTGTTCGATATTGCACTTCACCACAGTCCCACTGAACGTGAAGCATTGATCGAAGTATGCAGTTCATTTTTTATCAGCGCTTGGAATAAATACGTCTATTAACGCAGATTTTACAGTTTCAAGACATTATTCCAAGAGGCAAGGATCAAATCCTTGTCAGAGCTAGCGCACAAAAAAAACCTCAACTTTCTGATTGCTGTGTAGTCCACGTTTGAGGCGGCGTCATCGTTGTCTTAATGTATAGGCACTGGTTTACGCGTATAGTGATTTTGTTTTGGCTTCTTAGGTGCTACGCAGCATGTTGTACTGTTCGTGTCTTCCCTGCAGGAAGAAAACGTAGAAAACGAAGGAAGCTACACCTTATGTGGAGCGCTACACAAGTATAAAAGAGTGGAAGAAAGACCTTGATGCTGGAATAATGGATCTGAACATGGTGAGCAACTCCAAGACGTATCAAAAACGGCACAGCGATGTTAAATCATTACTGAAATTAGTAACAATGCTTACTCTAGTAGCAAGCTCTGTTCTTTTAACTTCCCAGTTTTTTTTCAATATTCCAACTATTTGTTTTAGTTTTCTGGTTTATATTAAATCTTAAATTAGACCTTACAAACATACACTCATTTTCGGTGTCTACATCTAATTCTGGAGAACTGTTGTTAGACTTTATTTGATATCTTGACGCATTCAACGTTAATATAAAATCGATGAGAAGGCTGACATTATCACATTGACTTTCCAGGTGCAGTGTTTCATTTTATGCACTTCACACTCAAGGAGACGCTCTCGTTTATCGATGGTGGTTCACTGTACAAATCTCATTGCCCTCATCCATCCACGATCACTTCCCATGAAGAGTTTCAGATCTCACCTTAAGATAATTTTACGTCTTTATGAAGCAACTATATTTTCAAAGCTAATGAACATATATTTAAATGAGGAGCGTAGTATTATATAGTCGAAATATTTGTCTTATAACAGGAAATATACTAACAATTAAATAAATCCGTATAAATCAAATATTGGGTGTATTATAATTGCAAATCATACAATGTCTGTTCGCTTTCACTATTATTTTCTACAGCAGTACTGTCATACAGAAATGTTTTAAAAGGATTTTGTTTGGAATAAATTTGGCTTCAGTTCCCATGAACTTTGCTACATACGGGCTTTACACATACACTGATCAGACAGAATATATGACGACCCACCTAATAGCCGATATGTCTACCTTTGGCACGGATAACAGCGCTGTCACGTCGTGGCAAGGAAGCAGTGACACCCTGATAGGTCGCTGGAGTAACTTGGCACCACATCTGCACACATGAGTCACCCAATTCCCGTAAATTCCGGGAAGGGGAGCGATAAGCTCTGAAGCCACGTTCGGTCACATCCCACGTGTGTTCGGTAGGGTACAGATCTGGCGGGGTTGGGGTATTGTCAAACCACTCCGCCACACTCCTGGTCTCGTGACATGGTGCATTATCTTGGTGAAAATCCCACAGCTGTCAGGAAACGTAATCGTCATAATGGGATGTACTTGGTCTACAAACAGTGTATCCCCTGCCGTTAAGGTGCCTTTCACAAGCTAGACTGGACCCACGGATGTTCACGTGAATGTTCTCCAGAGCATAATGGAGCCGCCGCCATCTTGTCTCCATCCCGCAGTACAGGTGTCAAGGCGCTGTTAACCTGGAAGACAATGGACTGGCGCCCTCCCATCGGCATTATGAAGAAGGTATTGGAATTCATCAGACCGTGAAATGCTCTGCCACTGTGCCGACTCCTGTGTCGATGGTCACGTGCCCATTTCAGTCGTAGTTGCCGACGTCAGGTGCTAACATTGGCACACGGATGCGTCGACGGTTGTGCAGGCGATTCGTTAGGAGTGTTCGGTGCTCTGTGTACTCAGATACACTTGTACTGTGCGCAGCCTTAAAGTCTGATCTTAGTTTCGTCACAGTTCTCCACCTGTCCCGGTTTTGCAGTCTGACTTCTGTAATGAGGTGTTGCCGCCCAACCTCACGACGTGAGGACATGGTTTTACTTTGGTTTCGCTGCATCTTGAAGTCATTCATCACAGCACTTCTCGAAAACTCGGTAAGTCGTGCAGTTCCCGGCACGGTCATGCCGAGCCTCTGGGCCATCGCAATCTGACCTCAGCCCAATGTAGATAGATCGCGCGCCTTCCCCATTCTACAAAAGAACAACCTTGTCACTGGTAGTACACGCCCAAGCGTGTGTCAGACTAGCAGTCATTTCTTGCCATGTGACGTCGCTATTGACTGGACGTGTTTATATGTATAGTAGGTCTGTGGTCATAATGTTCTGTCTGATCAGTGTATGTGACTTCTGCTGTGGTAAGAACTAAATATAAAACCGTCACATCCGCAATACCATAACTCCATGATATTTTTAGGTCATCAGACTCTCTACTTTTTCATATTGCTTCCTTCGGTAATATTCTAATGACTGTGAACCTGTTATACCCATCACAGGTTATTGTCCGCTTATTTTATTGTATTCTTTACATACGCCCACACTTGTCCACTTCATATGCCTTTTAAAGATTGAAGTACACAATTTTCTTTTGGCAAGAACGAAGTTATATTAACTCATCAAAATTTCTGGTCACACTGCGCCACGTAAATTTACTATAATCTTTTCGTTCTATATCCACCCGTTTATCTACTTTCATTGATCTCTTAAAATTAACTTTTAAAGATCAACATATTTGACCTGTGCGAATTATTATTTGCTTACTTTAGTACGATATTAGTTTAGAGAGCCAGCTGCCGTTTCTTATATATTTATTGGCTGAGTACACGGAGGCGCCCGAGTATTTATTTCTCCCAGTTTACTATTAGAAAGGAAGAAATACACACGTTTTCTGTTTCCTGTCTTCCATCTGCTAACTCACACACTCTCCCTCTCCAATTGACCACTGCGTCACCATCTCCCTCATGCACACTTCCCAAACGCCCCTTCTCTCTGTCTGTCTACGTCTACCACTTCTCTCTGCCCATATCCTCTTCCCACCTCTCTCTGGCCATCTACTAGCCCGGTCTTGCTCCGTTCACTTCCTCCTCCGACACTATGTTCATGTACTCCTCCCCGTTTCTCTCTCTTCATCTTTTTCTCACAATATCTCCTGTCCAGTGCGCCTGCCTCTCTTTCTCACTTCCATCTGTTCTTCCCTTCACTCTGTCCGTCTCCTCTGCCATGTCTCGATGTCCACCTCTTCCTTTCCCTCTCCGACTGTCTCTCTCCTCGTCACTCCTCTCTCATATACCGCCTGGGACACATTCTGGCACACACAGAAAAACAGCAGTGTAACCCATAACACGCGAATAACCGTACTCCATGCTTTCAATATTTGACCTGAGAATGAGAGCACTCAGTGTCTTTCAAATTTCTCTCGTTGACAACTCCAGGAAATGAAGAAAGGAAATTAGTCTGCCGTTTCTACATTTTCGCTGTTCGCACAGCATCAAGTTTTAATTTATTACCTCTGTACTACTGTATACGAGACACCTCTTTGCAGGCTGTATTCACAATACCACAGAGTCTACCATCGTTGTACCACATATAACTGAGGAGAAATGATATGAAAGACAAAGAAGCGTGAAATACGGACACATCATGCATGACTTATTAATCTATTGGTTCTTTACTATGAACTGCATTCGCAACACTTGTCACAGACATATCCACAAATCCCGTAGAGCGTACTTAGAAAACTATTTATTTGTACGTCATATATAATTCAGGAGATCTGATGTCATAAATAGTGAGCTGTGTGGAAATGAATCTGCAGGACGAACTTCGTTAGAGATACAGGTAAAGTATATCTATAAATACACGTTAAATACGGAGTCCGCAAAAAAATTTATACACGCTTTAAGGAACAAAAAGTATTACTTATGTGTTATTTTATACACTCCTGGAAATGGAAAAAAGAACACATTGACACCGGTGTGTCAGACCCACCATACTTGCTCCGGACACTGCGAGAGGGCTGTACAAGCAATGATCACACGCACGGCACAGCGGACACACCAGGAACCGCGGTGTTGGCCGTCGAATGGCGCTAGCTGCGCAGCATTTGCGCACCGCCGCCGTCAGTGTCAGCCAGTTTGCCATGGCATACGGAGCTCCATCGCAGTCTTTAACACTGGTAGCATGCCGCGACAGCGTGGACGTGAACCGTATGTGCAGTTGACGGACTTTGAGCGAGGGCGTATAGTGGGCATGCGGGAGGCCGGGTGGACGTACCGCCGAATTGCTCAACACGTGGGGCGTGAGGTTTCCACAGTACATCGATGTTGTCGCCAGTGGTCGGCGGAGGGTGCACGTGCCCATCGACCTGGGACCGGACCGCAGCGACGCACGGATGCACGCCAAGACCGTAGGATCCTATGCAGTGCCGTAGGGGACCGCACCGCCACTTCCCAGCAAATTAGGGACACTGTTGCTCCTGGGGTATCGGCGAGGACCATTCGCAACCGTCTCCATGATGCTGGGCTACGGTCCCGCACACCGTTAGGCCGTCTTCCGCTCACCCCCCAACATCGTGCCGCCCGCCTCCAGTGGTGTCGCGACAGGCGTGAATGGAGGGACGAATGGAGACGTGTCGTCTTCAGCGATGAGAGTCGCTTCTGCCTTGGTGCCAATGATGGTCGTATGCGTGTTTGGCGCCTTGCAGGTGAGCGCCACAATCAGGACTGCATACGACCGAGGCATACAGGGCCAACACCCGGCATCATGGTGTGGGGAGCGATCTCCTACACTGGCCGTACACCACTGGTGATCGTCGAGGGGACACTGAATAGTGCACGGTACATTCAAACCGTCGTCGAACCCATCGTTCTACCATTCCTACCCGGCAAGGGAACTTGCTGTTCCAACAGGACAATGCACGTCCGCATGTATCCTGTGCCACCCAACGTGCTCTAGAAGGTGTAAGTCAACTACCCTGGCCAGCAAGATCTCCGGATCTGTCCCCCATTGAGCATGTTTGGGACAGGATGAAGCGTCGTCTCACGCGGTCTGCACGTCCAGTACGAACGCTGGTCCAACTGAGGCGCCAGGTGGAAATGGCATGGCAAGCCGATCCACAGGACTACATCCAGCATCTCTACGATCGTCTCCATGGGAGAATAGCAGCCTGCATTGCTGCGAAAGGTGGATATACACTGTACTAGTGCCGACATTGTGCATGCTCTGTTGCCTGTGTCTATGTGCCTGTGGTTCTGTCAGTGTGATCATGTGATGTATCTGGCCCCAGGAATGTGTCAATAAAGTTTCCCCTTCCTGGGACAATGAATTCACGGTGTTCTTATTTCAATTTCCAGGAGTGTATTTAATAGTTATCACACATGTTTTACAACCTACAGTTTCGCACATTTTTACTTTAATTGTCTAAAATGTTACCGTTGGCGGCTATACACATAACAGAACGACGAGCGGTCGCCGCAACTACGTCGCTGCACATGTCGCTGTAATGTCCTGGCGAAGTTCCTCCAGCGAGCGTGGCTTACGTCGATAGACGTTATCTTTCACAGTTCGCCACAAGTAAAAGCCCATAGGTGTTAGACCTGGCGACCGTGTAGGGAACTCAATGGGCCCTCTTCGTCTAATCCAATGCCCCGGGAAATTATCATCCAGGAAAACTCGTGTGCCTAGGTGGTAGTGTTGTGGCATCCCGTCCTGTTGGTAGAAGACTTCTTCATCAGCACCATATAGAGCACATATACCTGCCAAAATTCATGCGTGTAAAATTTCCAGGTGCATTTCTCCAGTGACAGTAGCATCAAAGAAAGAGAGTTCTGCTAAGCCCCTGGTTGATAGTCCACACAACAAATGGACCCCTGGTAGATTGAGCGCTTTTTCCACATAAAACATGCGGATTTTCCGCTGTCCAGCACACACTGTCATGCAGATTCTCAGTTCCATTAAGTTTAAATTGCGTCTCCTCACTCCACACTACCTTCGTCACAAATTGTTCGTCATCCGTTACCATTTGCTGATACAAATCGCAAAATTGCATTCGGCGATCAGGATCGTCATCGTAAATCGCGTTCAGTAATCGTGGAACGTAAACTTTCAACTTTGCAGCTTTCAGGATTCTTCGTACACTTGTACTGCTAACCCTCACTTCACGTGCACATTGCGTAGCAGACTTCTGAGTAGAATTCACAAAATAATATCCAACACGAGTGTCGACGATGCAGGACTTGTAGCTGTACGCTTTCTTCCTGATCTTCCTTTATGAATATCACAAATCGTTCGATGCATTTCAAAATTATCAATGATGCATTTAATTGTTGTGCGGGTTGGCGGTTCCCTTTTCGAACTCCCGCCTGCACTGATGTTGCACTTCAACGGCATCATCAAACCTGAAAAATCACTTCACTATACATTTTCGTTGCTAGAATGTCAAGCGTGCTCCGGCCATCTTGTCAATTCCAAGACAAAAGTACTAACAGCTGTTTAGCCAAAGATCCTACTGCAACACACTCGTAACTCAAATCGAACGATATTATCGATATCTCGATAGGGCCTGACAAAGAGTGTATACATTTTTCTGGCGGACTCTGTATTGTAAGTATATGTGAAACATAGTTGTCATGTCCATACACTGTCAAAGACACTGCAAAAATCTCATCCCATATGTTTAAGATATTTGGTACACATATTCGTTACGATCTGGGAAAAACATATTGTGAGATGAGAATCACAAGCCTCCTATACTTGTGGGAGTGATAACACGGACAGACAAGGGGACAGGAGGATGTGGATATACAGTGAGGGAAAAGGAGGAGATCGAAACAGATAGTGAGAGGAGGTGACAGACAAGTGGTGGAGGAGGAAATGGACAGAGAGAGAGGAGAGGAGAGGAGGAGATGGACAGCGAAAGGAAAGAGGAAGATAACGACTTTGACAGGGAGAGAAGAGAAGGGCGGAGAAAGGGGAGAAGAGGATGGACAGAGAGAGGGGGAGGCAGAAATGGATTGACAGGGGAAGAGGAGGAGACAGTCAAACAAAAGGGGGGGAGGGAAGGATGGGATGAAGTAATAAGAGGGTGGGGGTATGAGGAAGTGGCAGTAGAGGGGGGAGCAGGAGAGCGACATAAGGGAAAGGAGTGCATAGATAGAGGGGGAGCACAGAGAAAGGATGAGCAGATGGAAGGGAAGAATGGTTCAAATGGCTCTGAGCACTATGGGACTTCACATCTGAGGTCATCAGTCCCCTAGAACTTAGAACAACTTAAACCTAACTAACCTAAGGACAACACACATATCCATGCCCGAGGCAGGATTCGAACACTGCGACCGCAGCAGTCGCGCGGTTCCAGACTGAAGCGCCTAGAACCTCTCGGCAACAGCGGGTGGCGGAAGGAGAGACTACTGAGAAGTAGAAACATGGAGAGAGTGGTGGGAGGAGACGGAGTGAAGAGCACGAGAAGATGGACATAGACTTGTGAGTACACAACGCCCAACGAATAATGCGTCCAAGAAAGTGACAGCTAGACGAACGTTGATCGTAAAAGGAAGGAGAATGCTTCTGCGATTCCATATGCTTGGTTACAAGTCCCCTATATTCTTTCTCTCGAAACCGTTATGGAGGATAATTCCAATTACCGTAATAATAATAGCCCAAGTGACCCGTTGAGACAAGTGTGATCCTGTAAGCAGATTGTTTATTTGCACAGATTGTATGAAAACGTAGCGAACTGTAAAGGAAAAATCGTGAAAAAAATTGCTGCGCTTCATTAGAGAGGACCAGAGGTGGCGAATGTTTCACAGTACATTTTCTTGTCAAGATATTGTGGGGACCAAACGGCATCCTACACCTATTACACGTAATCAGAAACTGAATCTAAGTAAAGGCACCATAATATGATCGCGTTAGTGTCGGATGGCAAACTGCAACCAGAATTGTGGAATTTTGTTTTTCGGCTCATGACAGCAGTAAGCTCCTTCGAGGGTGAATTCTTTAGTGAACGAATGGGACATTGGGTGAATTACTTTCAGTCTCAGGTTAAGCCAGACCTCATTGACGACCCTGAAATCTGCTGAAGGCGTTGCTTGCAGTAGTAGTTATTTTATCACTGTTTGAGCTGGGCTTAACGATTGAAGTGTGATTCAAGAATGGAGACAGACAGGAAATGTTTTAGACCATATGCTCTTTCCTATCTACACGTATCACATAGTGTGTTGGAAATCTCGACCCACGACGTCTGAAGATAGCGAACCAGTACAATAAAACGTTTGTCGGCTTATTCCCCTGATGAAAGCCTTACCTATGTCTCTGACAAGCATTCTGAGTTACCAGTTTCAACATCAAAAGCGTAAACCGTGCAAAATAGTCACTGTTTCGGAATTGTCATGCTCTACTGAAAGGCAATAGACATGATATTTTGTCACAAAAAGAACACTGACTTTGTCAGTCAATACGTATCCCCAAATAGTCTTGTGCTATAACCATAATATCATCGTCAATGCGTCAGCGTAAGTGCTGTTAAGGAGCCGTAGCACAAGTGACAGTTAAGATTGCTCCCTTAAAGAATACCATTGGTGCATGGTAGAACACTGATTATTGAAAACCCTGTGGAAATCGAAAGTATTACCGAATGATGGCCCCTGGGTCCGATCTGATGGCTAAATGTTGGTCTGGTTTGCATTAGATCGCTCCTTGCATTTATTAGTAGGGAAAATTTATTTTAAAGCATTGGCGCTTACGAATGCTTGCTTGGTTTTCCATTTGATAACACTACTACATTATTCGTTGGAGAAATACGGCCTTTGCTGCATCAAGGCGGAGGTTCTGGATCTATAAACATACTAGAACAATTGTCAATGAAACTTAGATGTTACCAAAAAACTGGAAACCATTTAGGCCCTAGAAAGATATTCTGCAACGGTAGGTCAAGTATGTTTACTTAGGCATATACCTAAACGATACAATTGTACTATAATAAAACAATAATTAAAAAGAATAACGATATACATAGGGAGTGATATTATTGGTGTGAATCATTAAAGAAAAAAGATATAATAACTTTAGAGCAAGTATACAATATCAGAAACTATTACACCGTGCGATGAATCTGAGTTATTATATGTGGCTAAATTTATTCCATCTAATAATTTATCAGGACACCTAATTTATATGATATTAACAAGGTATTACATTAATTAATTTAATTCAGCAGATGATTTAGGGTAGTATTATTATCATAACTTTATATTTTCGTTTCCAAGTTTCATGTTTATATTTGCATGCAAAATTTACTATGTACTTAGAGTTCGAAACCATGCATACACATGAACTACTGTAATTGGTAACCAAACATCATTGTAGAAGTTATACCCACCCTGGGCCTAAGTTAATCAATTACGTTTAAGGAACATGAGTCTCTTGACTGGTTTCATTCTTCTTAATGGGCTAACCTTTTTATACCAGTATGTTTACCACACTGCAATGGCAAAATCTACTTAATATCTTGTACAGTCAGCACCTACACAAAAGTTTTGGTGTCAATTGGCCGTTAACTAGTTCAGGATTTCTTAGCAGCAGTCCCATTAACCTGCGTCCAATCCTGTTGAGCATGTTCCATTAAAGGCTTGCCTCACCTTTTCAGCCTTGTACCTCTCATTTCCTAGTTTATTTAATTTCTTAATATATAACCACTCCGTATAACACAAGCGGCAAGACGCAGTCAATACCTTCGCTGCGCAGTCCCGATGGTACTGTTACCGACGACTGTGCCGCTAAAGCGGAGTTATTGAACGCAGTTTTCCGAAATTCCTTCACCAGGGAAGATGAATGGAATATTCCACAATTTGAAACACGAACAGCTGCTAGCATGTGTTTCTTAGAAGTAGATACCTTAGGGGTTGCGATGCAACTCAAATCGCTTGATACAGGCAAGTCTTCAGGTCCAGATTGTATACCGATTAGGTTCTTTTCAGATTACGCTGATACAATAGCTCCCTACTTAGCACTCATATAAAACCGCTCGCTCACCGATAGATCTGTACCTACAGACTGGAAAATTGCGCAGGTCGCACCAGTGTTTAAGAAGGGTAGTAGGAGTAATCCATCTAACTACAGACCTATATCATTGACGTCGGTTTGCAGTAGGGTTTTGGAGAATATACTGTATTGAAACATTATGAATCACCTCAAAGGGAACGATATATTGATACGTAATCAGCATGGTTTCTGAAAACATCGTTCTTGTGCAACGCAGCTAGCTCTTTATTCGCACGAAGTAATGGCCGCTCTCGACAGGCGATCTCAAGTTGATTCCATATTTCTAGATTTCCGGAAAGCTTTTGACACCGTTCCTCACAAGCGACTTCTAATCAAGCTGCGGGCCTATGGGATATCGTCTCAGTTGTTCGACTGGACTCGTGATTTCCTGTCAGGAAAGTCGCAGTTCGTAGTAATAGACGGCAAATCATCGAGTAAAACTGAAGTGATATCAGGTGTTCCCCAGGGAAGCGTCCTGGGACCTCTGCTGTTCCTGATCTATATAAATGACCTAGGTGACTATCTGAGCAGTTCTCTTAGGTTGTTCGCAGATGATGCTGTAATTTACCGTCTAGTAAGGTCATCCGAAGACCAGTATCAGTTGCAAAGTGATTTAGAAAAGATTGCTGTATGGTGTGGCAGGTGGCAGTTGACGCTAAATAACGAAAAGTGTGAGGTGATCCACATGAGTTCCAAAAGAAATCCGTTGGAATTCGATTACTCAATAAATAGTACAATTCTCACGGCTGTCAATTCAACTAAGTACCTGGGTGTTAAAATTACGAACAACTTCAGTTGGAAAGACCACATAGATAATATTGTGGGGAAGGCGAGCCGAAGGTTGCGTTTCATTGGCAGGACACTTAGAAGATGCAACAAGTCCACTAAAGAGACAGCTTACACTACACTCGTTCGTCCTCTGTTAGAATATTGCTGCGCGGTGTGGGATCCCTACCAGGTGGGATTGACGGAGGACATCGAAAGGGTGCAAAAAAGGGCAGCTCGTTTTGTATTATCACGTAGTAGGGGAGAGAGTGTTGCAGATATGATACGCGAATTGGGATGGAAGTCACTACAGCAAAGACGTTTTTCGTCGCGGCGAGATCTATTTACGAAATTTCAGTCACCAACTTTCTCTTCCGAATGCGAAAATATTTTGTTGAGCCCAACCTACATAGGTAGGAATGATCATCTAAATAAAATGAGAGAAATCAGAGCTCGAACAGAAAGGTTTAGGTATTCGTTTTTCCCGCGCGCTGTTTGGGAGTGGAATGGTAGAGAGATAGTATGATTGTGGTTCGATGAACCCTCTGCCAAGCACTTAAATGTGAATTGCAGAGTAGTTATGTAGATGTAGATGTAACACATTCTCCAGACTTTACACTTACGAACTGCCTCTGTGATACAAAATCCATTCAAATGTGGTAAGTCGAATGTCTAGAGTATTCCTATGTGTTAGATATATGCTATACTACATGAGTCACTAATAGCAAAAACAAAAAACCCACAGTTTATGGAGTACGGACGCTTCAGAGAGAGAAGGGAGCCAGAATATCCTCCATCTTCGAGATCTTTCCCTGTCAACCGACTCCAGGACCTGCCCCTCGCATCAAGAAAGAAGAGAATAGTAAGGACGATACTCGGAAGGACTGCCGTGCAGAGGTGAGCAAACATCAGTACTACTGGTTATACATCGCAGAAACAGTCACTCTCCCAGACAGCTCTCTCATTTTTACACGTGGGACTAGGTAAGGAATTCACTTTGTTATAATCCATTAATACAAAATAGCAGTAGTAACAGTACCCTAAAATAAATGTGACATACAACGGAATGATACTGCTGTGGAAAGTAAACTTCCGTTGTAAAATTACAAGGACACGGAATATACCACTCGTCGGAAACACAAGCTAAAAACATATGTTAACAGTCGATTCAGTCTTACATGGTTTCCCACGTGCATTCGACATGCTACCTAAAGTGTCCAGTACACGATGTACGATCATACGGAGTGTTAGCTTCAATACTTGTTCATGAAACTATGTGCTGGTATGAACTGCAGTGGTCATATGTTGTCGGTAATAAGAGGCAAAAATCTGACTTCAACTTCTGTTCAGTAGCTGCAGGAGAAACAGACACGATACCAATGCGACGTATATGGTTTACAGTTCCAGTGCTTGTGGCCCCCATCAGTGTGACATACAGAATAAGGTTTTGAAGCATGAAGAGTAGTTAATAAGAATATGAGTAACCAGACCAAACCACACGAAGATATAACAGAGAGTTGTATATTGTGAGGGGCTCTTAAACAAAAGGTAACGATGTTGTCGTAATCTCTTTGTGTAGTCTTCCAGAATGTGAATTCGGGGTAGACTAGGCTGCCTCGTAGAGCTTTACACGTATATTCAAATGACGATCAGAGGATCAAGTGAGAGAAATTAAGGTGTTAATAGAGAGTGTTATAAAAATAAATATGGGTTCTCGCTATCAAATTTTCTTGTTTACAATTGCCTGCGTATTTCATTTTGTTCTTGTCCGCCCCGGTAGCTGAGTGGTCAGCGTGACAGACTGTCAATCCTAAGGGCCCGGGTTCGATTCCCGGCTGGGTCGGAGATTTTCTCCGCTCAGGGACTGGGTGTTGTGTTGTCCTAATCATTATCATTTCATCCCCATCGACGCGCAGGTCACCGAAGTGGCGTCAAATCGAAAGACCTGCACCAGGCGAACGGTCTACCCGACGGGCGGCCCTAGCCACACGACATTTCCATTTCCACTATGTTCTTGCTGTACGTATACTTCTGCTCTATTGTCGCCATTAGTGAACAAAGATGCGTTACAAACGTTATACACAAAACTGAACAGACATTGTCTATGTTTTTCGACTCATATATCTATTGACATGTTTCAGTTTTCTTCATATGTTGCGCACTACACAGTGGGCGGACAACAATCTGGTGTTTATACACTTTGCACACCTTCACATTCTTCCCCCTTCAGGTGCGGGGTTCATTGCTCCTAGATGCCATATCATTATTAATGTCAACCAACCTTTATTTTGTTAAATGTGCCCCATTAAAACATTCTGTACCCTTTTCATTCGCGTGCCTCTCACTTCTCTATCTCTGTTTGATATATTATTTTTTGACAAACGCTTATAACATCACATTTCACATTCGTTATTAGACACAATTATGGTCTGCTAACTTAATATACCATGTGTTTAACAAAGCTAAGTCAGTTGTCTAAAGTTTCCTTCTGTTAGACATATGGCATCCCAGCTGAATAAGCGATAGTAAAACCAAATCATCTACAGGGCCATGCTGTTGGGCGCGTCAAGAAGAGAAAGGCAGCCGAAGAAACACCACCGTCTGATGACCGCGAGCGCAAACACACTGAACAGCGTCGCCGTCATCGCAAGAGACGTGAGAATAAACTGGTCGCCGCGCCGCCGGAGGGCCCTGCTGGGGTAAGTCAGTGTCATTACTGCCATGGATAGCAGGCAGGGAGAGTCGAACAAACAAGTTGAGAGCTGAGAAACAACAGGTACTTCATAAACTGCACTCATTGCAGAATCAGCCACTCTGCCAGATCATGTCTATCGAGATTTTCTGATGCTCCAGACATGCCTCCTCGACTACAAATTACGGAAGGATAGTTTAAGGGATTCACTTTATTATGGTCAAATGATAGATTCGTTACAAGATGATGATTTAAATATTGGGTCGTACGGATAGTTACTATTGTGGGACAGTAAGGCCCGGTGTAAAATATCCACGGGTTACGATTATAACACATGTGTGAAACACAGCAGCTTCAAACAGCTTCATGAGCACAAATTATAGATCTGCAGCCGTGCAAGTCACAACTGGCGAATGACTACTGCCAGTCGGAGACACATCCGTCCATCTGTATCGCAGATTTGAGGTAATGGTGTAAGACTAGAGAACGGCATCCAGTGTCGACGAATTCATTATAGATGTAGTTCGGAGTGTGGAATGACGGGGAATAAACCGTTTGACTCATTTTAAACGCAGGTATGCCGATAACCGTTTTATGTAATTTATCTAAACACGGAGAACCGCAATCCGATTGGCCGACGTTAATTTAACTGGGCACAAATACTGGCGCCAGGACCTATCACATCAAAGAGATAACTGCCATGTACGTAAAGATACAGGTATGAGTGATATTAGCCCAGACTGTTAACGGAACTGAACACTTCAGTAGGATACCCTGGCACGAAACCACAAGCTGAATACCAGTACCATCAGTGGCACTTGTGAGACAGTAGGGAACCAATAAAGCACTCGGAATCAGTTACAACAGTTCGGCGATTTATACCTGCAAGAAAGTGATGACTCATCTAACGTACATGGTAGAAGCGAAGTGACTACGTTAACATAGGAGAAAACTTGGTAAGAATTAGTCGAAGTTAATCAGACTTTGAATACATTCCAACTGTATTAATGAAATACTCTGCGACTGACACAAATGGCATACCGAGAACAACTTAAATTTCTTAAAACAGCCCTGACACATGGAGAGCATCAGTGCAGTCTTTTCTGGTTTATTATAATTACATCAACAATTGTTCACGTGATGAGGTAAGCGTGAGTTGCAAGCACTTAACTTAGCCAGACTATTTGTGTGAAATAGTAGTAATAACAGCACACACGACGTCAATGGCACAACTCTCAAAAATGTGTTACTGCCTCTCACTGGAGCGAATCAGAGATGGCCCAGGAGCCTTGGTGCAGGTTCTGATAGGATTACTCCGAAGACGAAACCAGATGTCATCCCATCTGTATGTACACTGCGTCTGCGATCAGCTTAATAACTGAAGTTTTAGCACGTAAAGAGAGTAATTAAGAGCAAGGACAATGTACACAAATATAAAGGGTTCTAATATGACAGGTGCTGATAAAATTGTGCTGCGTTAATAATCTTACAGGAGATATAGGGGCTCTGATACTATACAGGAACAGCGCGAAAATCCACTACGTGTCACTAAATACTGTCAGTATAACGAGTAATGTTTTATCAGAGCAACTGACATATAGGTAATTAATAACTCCACGTGATTCACTTTTAATTGAAAGAAACACTTTTCTTTGGCACAAGATTGTGCATAATAATGTAAAAATTAATTACGATTCCGTTAGGAAGCTCCCTTTGTGAGGTTACGACGAAGCCATCGACATACCTCTCTGGAAGTCAGAAGTATCCGTACCGGGTGACCTTACCGATTAACAAATTGCTTCCTATAGGATAATAGGCGTTTAGTTAAAGGTATTGGGCAAGGCCAACATTAATAAATTGAATTTATTTAACAAATTTTGGTCCCAGCGGCGTTATAAGAATGTAAATAGGGGGTTTATGACACTACTGAATGGAACAGTGGTCACTATAGGGCTGTATGTATTACACTTCGCTACAGACGTCATGTTAAACATAAGCGCACACGAACAGAAAACTATTATGTTCATTAAGTATACTACTGGCCATTAAAATTGCAACACCACGAAGATGACGTGCTACAGACGCGAGATTTAACCGACAGGAAGAAGATGCTGTGATATGCAAATGATTAGCTTTTCAGAGCATTCACACAAGGTTGACGCCGGTGGCGACACCTACAACGTGCTGACATTAGGAAAGTTTCCAACCGATTTCTCATACACAGACAGCAGTTGACCGGCGTTGCCTGGTGAAACGTTGTTGTGATGCCTCGTGTAAGGAGGAGAAATGCGTACCATCACGTTTCGGATTTTGATAAAGATCGGATTGTAGTCTATCGCGATTGCGGTTTATCGTATCACGATATTGCTACTCGCGTTAGTCGAGTTCTAATGACTGTGAGCAGAATATGAAATCGATGGGTTCAGGAGGGTAATACGGAACGCCGTGCTGGATCCCAACGGCCTCGTATCACTAGCAGTCAAGATGACAGGCATCTTATCTGCATTGCTGTAACGGATCGTGCAGCCACGTCTCGATCCCTGAGTCAACAGATGGGGACGTTTGCAAGACAACAACCGTCTGCACGAACAGTTCGACGACGTTTGCAGCAGCATGGACTATCAGCTCGGAGCCCATGGCTGCGGTTACCCTTGACGGTGCATCACAGACAGGAGCGCCTGCGATGCACGAATGGCAAAACGCCATTTTTTTCGGATGAATCCAGGTTCTGTTTACAGCATCATGATGGTCACATAAATGTGTGGCGACACTGCGGTGAACGCACATTGGAAGCGAGTATTCGTCATCGCCATACTGGCGTATCACCAGGAGTGGTGGTATGGGGTGCCATTGGTTACACGTCTCGGTCACCTCTTGTTCGCATTGACGGCACTTTCAACAGTGGACATTACATTTCAGATGTGTTACGACCCGTGGCTCTACCCTTCATTCGATCCCTGCGATACCCTACATTTCAGCAGGATAATGCACGACCGCATGTTGTAGGTCCTGTACGGGCCTTTCTGGATACAGAAAATGTCGACTGCTGCCCTGGCCAGCACATTCTCCAGATCTCTCACCAATTGAAATGTCTGGTCAATCGTGGCCGAGCAACTGGCTCGTCACAATACGCCAGTCACTACTCTTGATGAACTGTGGTATCGTGTTGAAGCTGCATGGTCATCTGTACCTGTACTCGCCATTCAAGCTCTGTTTGACTCAATGCCCAGGCGTATCAAGGCCTTTATTAAGACCAGAGGTGGTTGATCTGGGCACTGATTTCTCAGGATCCATGCACCCAAACTGCGTGAAAATATAATCACATGTCAGTTCTAGCATAATATATTTGTCCAGTGAATACCCGTTTATCATCTGCATTTCTTTTTGGTGTGGCAATTTTAATGGCCAGTAGTGTATTAACTTACTTTATACTATAACTAAAATACCCATACCTTGGCAAAGATTGGTTAATTAGTTTGGGAAAACAACCACGTTCGCAATAGTTCCACAGTGCTTCCCGAATATTAGTCACATATGAAAGAAGTACAGAAATACTCGTGCCTGCACCCATTGTCTTGACTCAGTACAAGTTGTGTTCGAGATTACCATGAAACTCAACTGAACGGTGGAAGTCGTAATGTCAGTCGGAAATCGTTACATACACCCTGCAGCTGAGTTAGCGAACGCCGCTGTCGCTCACCATACTTATCGTTACCCGTGGCCGCGGGAGGCTGCCGTAGTGGCTGCCGCACTCTCAGTCATCTGACCTGTACTGAAGACTGCTCTCCCTGAGAGCCGAGACTCTATGTGCCTTTCTCAACTGATGTGTCCGCTGGTGAGTCAACGATGAAAGTTTGTTCCACAGAGCGCTCCCAATAAGTACCAGAAATTTTATTTACTTTTCGGGGTGTGCGTGGTGTCGGATAATCAATGACTTACTCTCCTGAGCACCAGCCAATCAGATCCCTTGTAACAGTGCAAAAATCTCCCCTATTTAACATAATATACCGGTCATAGGTTCATTGTGCTGAAGCTGAGAAACAGGCAACTTCTGACTCCCACCATCTGTCCTATGTCACGTTCAGTCAATCAGGCGTTCTCCATGTAGACACATGTGAGTTCTGTTCTTCCACTCCAGAATTTATTCGCATTATCCTATGTCAGTGCTCGCTCGTTTCTTAGCAGAGTCAACAAAATTTCAGTTAGCTTCGCAGCAGCCTGTCACCTCAGGGAGCCGTGCTGTTAAGCACATAAGATCCAGGTGGTCTTTCGTCCCACTCCAGCCTTACCTTTTCACCGTTGTGGACCTAGCAGTTCCCATAATATGGGGACACAACCTGTAGCTCCTAACTCACAATATGCCCCTTTGCACCAGTGGACACCCCAAGTTAAAACCTACACATCAGCTTTCCATCGTTTAGGATGCAGACACGGACAGTGCCTCTGCCGTGGAGTTCACGCCACGTGCTCTGTACTGTGGCCTGACACCGACTCACGCTCCGTTCTTGTGGTGGCCTCAGTTCAACATTCAGTCTGTACGATTCCCCGCTACTCATTTAAACAATCGCCCAGATCCAGGAAATAATCGGGAAATCTAGTGTCAGATACGAGAATCGCTGACGTCAGTTTCACCAAAAACTCTTATTTCTTGCTGGGAATTGATTTAGATTCGTTGGGTTAGTGAAGTTAACGGAGTTTGACTATGGCACCAGACAGGGCCTACGAAAACGTTTGCACAACACTCTGGTTTGAGATACATGCTTACTTTACTGTGTATTTGGCATTCATAAGTTTGTGCTGTACTGTGGTAAGTAGTAAAGAAAAAACCGTCTCGAACGTTACCTACAAAACAGGCCATGAAAAATGACTCATGTGGTTACATCTTTTGGTTAAGAGGTTGGTTTCATTTTTCTGTGAGAGCTAAACTCATTATGTGAAATGGTTCTAATGGCTCTGAGCACTATGAGACTTATCATCTGAAGTCATCAGTCCCCTAGAACTTAGAACTACTTAAACCTAACTAACCTAAGGACATCACGTCATCCATGCCCGAGGAAGGATTCGAACCTGCGACCGTAGCGGTCGCGTGGCTCCAGACTGAAGCGCCTACAACCGCTCGACCACGGCGGCGGCCTCTTTATGTCTTTTCGCACATTATGCACTGCTGCGGTAATAAATTGTTTCTTATATTCCAATCTAGGCCCATCGTCTCAGCTTTTTCTAACAAGTGCCTGCGTAACTATTCATGGATGAGATAGAAATAGTCGTGTCAACCTACCACTAACCATCGACCTTTCATTCTTGTATCACACAGTTCTCTAACTTATTTGATAACTTAGTTTCTAACTGACGTCTTCTTATAGCCTACATTTAAGGGCTGCTAATTTGACATATAATCTGTTTAAGAATGCTAAGTGCAGTATCCAAAGCTTTATCTATGATTGATATATGACATCCTAGCTGAATAAATAACTATAAGTTCAAACGACCCACAGGTCAACGTTATTGGGCGCTTCAAAGTGATTAAGATCGTAGAAGATAATCCACCGTTTAAGGATCAAGACAGCGACCTGACTACTCAAACAGAGATTTGCCACAAGGAACGAGATGTAATACTGGTCGATGCGCCGCTGGAGGGCCCCCCTGGTGTAAGTCGACATTGTTACTAACATTAAGACTAAGTGTGTGAGAGCGATGAGGAAACAGCTGTGTCTCTGATTGTGCATACTGCAGAATTAGCCACTTAGACAGGTGATATCAGTCGAGATAATCTCATGGTTTGCACACATCTCCATGACTGTAAAATGCAGTTGTCCCTCAGTATTAACAGACTGATTCACGATATTAGAATCCAATAATATAGCAACCGTTGGTTCGAAGACCCAAATGTAAATGTAAAGTACTACTCATGGAATGTAAGGTTCCGTTGTAAAACTGTCACGGGTTCGGCAAATATTACTCGTGTTACAGACGCTAGCCTACAGCGATTGTGAGTCCGCCAACTGTAGAACTCCGTCGTGACGGGTCTCAACGGTCCTATGGCTGCTACCAGTCGGAGAAACATCCGTTTACTGCACGTACCAGGCAATGCTGTAAGGTCAGCAGCTGAATTTCAGTTTGCGACAAAGTCGAAATCGAGTTACTGCAACTTATGGAATTTTCTGTGGAATACCATTAACGATTGACTTGTCTCTTACAGAGATGTAAGACTTCGGAAAATATCCTACTGAATCATAGCTGAAAAATTATACGGTTGCTAGTGAGGGTACGAACGTCTGGCTACAGTGCGACTGCTGCCGTTGTCATTTGCTATCAAGGCTAGCGGAAGTTCTTTAGATGCTGCTGTGTAATGCAATGCTGTGTAAAGCAAATCTCGACCACAGTAGCATACACTCGTCTGGTCAGTCACACCTTCAACAGTTACATTAGCGCCAAGAAATATCACAATAAAAAGCAAAACTTCCTATGTACTTATATACAAATAAGTAGAAGTAGGCAATCCTCTTAGTGAAGCAGAGCACTCCTGCGTGCTACGAAAGAGTCAGTGGATGTGAAACCAGCAGCTAGGAATAATTGACGCCAGGAATACCACCAAAGAACACGTGAAACGGTAGAGGACGGATAATTCAGTCACAACAGTTACAACACTTCAACGATTGTTGCCTTCAAGCAGGTTATTATATCCCATCTAACACGCATGTTTTTAAATGGTATAATTACTACATCTAGTACGTTCGCTTCATAACGGTACTTTCGTATGATCTCTTGAAACAATTGAGTAGGATATATTAGGCCTCATAAACATTCCATCTGTGTAAATGAATGATCGTCTCACCTAAAGAACATAGTCATCTCTCTTCCAGCACTGCTCACACAATGAGAGCACAGTTCGATGCAATTTCGTGGGGTTTGCTCTGTTACGACACTTCTTCGAACACTGAAACGTACGTGATCTTTCAAAAGGGTTGTCAGACCATACTATCAATTTTACTTGATAAGAAGTGCAGTGGCCCAGGTTATGAGGAAGTATTATTGTCTCTCATTGAGGCGAATAATAGGTTTCTCACGTGTATCCATGCAGGTTCTGCTAGAGATACAATGCCCACATTACTTTTCAACACCATAATACTTAGGTTTTGGAACCAAAAAGATAATTAACAGGGTATTACCACATCCTTAATGGATGTTAGTCTATAAAGTGGAATTACTTTGTTTTCTACAGATATAGGCTGTTTTAGAATTAAGCTGATTGAGTTACAGCTAGAACTATAGTTAGGATTATACTCTGTTCCAGACTGAGCAACAGGTTTGAGGTAAAGCGTAAAAATTACGATTCGATGTATTAAAAAAATTACTTTCACACAGCTGTCGCGGAGTGACAAAAAGTTTAATCATAGAACGAGGCTAACAGAACAGCGTGTGCGAGATACACAATGTATCCCAACATCTGGCTGACATTGATGGCGCCCTCCATCGGTAATGCTGCGATTCAATGTGGTGGCTTGATGACAGCTTCCACTCTCGCAGGCATATGTTCAGTCAGGTGCTGGTAGGTTTCTTGGGGAATGGCAGCCCAATCTTAACGGAGTGTTGCACTGAGGAGAGGTGTCGATGTCGTTGGGTGAGGGCTGACACGAAGTCGGCGTTGCAAAACATCCCAAAGGTGTCCTATGGGATTCAGATCAGGAGTCTGTGCAGGCTAGTCCATTACAGGGATGTTATTGTCGTGTAACCACACGGCGATAGGCTGTGCATTATGACAGGTGCTTGATCGTGTTGAAAGATGCAATCGCCATCCTCGAATTGCTCTTCAACAGTGGGAAGCAAGAAGGTGCTTAAAACATCAATGTAGGCCTGTGCTTTGATAGTGCCACGCAAAACAACAAGGAGTGCGAGCCGTCTCCATGAGAAAACCGACCATACCCTAATACCTCCGCCTACGAATTTTACGCTGGCAGACAACATTCACCGGGCATTCGCAATACCCACACCCTGCCATCGGATGGCCACATTGTCTACCGAGATTCTTCTCTCCACACAGAGCTTTTCCACTGTTAAATCGTCCATTGTTTACTATCCTTACACCAAGCGAGGCGTCGTTTGGCATTTACCGGCGTGATGTGTGGCTTATGAGCAGCCGCTCGACCATGAAATCCATCCATACTTTCTCACCTCCCGCCTGTCATAGTAATGGATTCTGATGCAGTATGGAATTCCTGTGTGAGGGTGTGGGTAGTGTCAGCATATTACACATTACGACCCTCTTCAAGTGTCGGCGGTCTCTGTCAAACAGACGAGGCCAGCCTGTACCATTTTGTGCTGTAAGTGTCCCTTCACGTTTTCACTTCCCTGTGGCACCGGAAACAGTGGACCTAGGAATGTTTAGGAGCGTTTACAGACGTATATGTACCCATGGTCTAGGGGTAGCGTCTTTGATTCATAATCAAAACGTCTTCGGTCCCAGGTTCGATCCCCGCCACTGCCTAAATTTGGATAAATAATCAGCATTGGCGGCCGAAGACTTCCGGCATAAGAAGTCAGCCTCATTCTGCCGACGGCCTTGTCAAAGAGGGCGAAGGAGCGGATAGAGGTTCAGGGCACTCTCTTGTCCTAGGGGTGGGAAATTGCCCCTAAAGGCAGAAGAATCAGCAATGATCAACGACATGAGGATGCAGAAGGCAATGGACACCACTGCATTAAAGACACGTAACGTGTATCCACAGGACATGTGGCCTGTAATTGAAGAAGTGTCATTATGATCTCTCCATTAGCAAAAGATTCCGGAATAGTCCCCCATTCGGATCTCCGGGAGGGGACTGCCAAGGGGGAGGTTACCATGAGAAAAAGATTGAATAATCAACGAAAGGATAACGTTCTACGAGTCGGAGCGTGGAATGTCAGAAGCTTGAACGTGGTAGGGAAACTAGAGAATCTGAAAAGGGAAATGCAAAGGCTCAATATAGATATAGTGGGGGTCAGTGAAGTGAAGTGGAAGGAAGACAAGGATTTCTGGTCAGATGAGTATCGGGTAATATCAACAGCAGCAGAAAATGGTATAACAAAATGGCTCTGAGCACTATGGGACTCAACTGCTGAGGTAATTAGTCCTCTAGAACTTAGAACTAGTTAAACCTAACTAACCTAAGGACATCACACACATCCATGCCCGAGGCAGGATTCGAACCTGCGACCGTAGCAGTCTCGCGGTTCCAGACTGCAGCACCAGAACCGCGCGGCCACTTCGGCCGGCAAATGGTATAACAGGTGTAGGATTCGTTATGAATAGGAAGGTACGGCAGAGGGTGTTTTACTGTGAACAGTTCAGTGACCGGGTTGTTCTAATCAGAATCGACAGCAGACCAACACCGACAACGATAGTTCAGGTATACATGCCCACGTCGCAAGCTGAAGATGAACAGATAGAGAAAGTGTATGAGGATATTGAAAGGGTAATGCAGTATGTAAAGGGTGACGAAAATCTAATAGTCATGATCGACTGGAATGCAGTTGTAGGGGAAGGAGTAGAAGAAAAGGATACAGGAGAATATGGGCTTGGGACAAGGAATGAAAGAGGAGAAAGACTAATTGATTTCTATAACAAGTTTCAGCTAGTAATAGCGAATACCCTTTTCAAGACTCAGCAGAGGAGGAGGTACACTTGGAAAATGCCGGGAGATACGGGAAGATTTCAATTAGATTACATCATGGTCAGACAGAGATTCCGAAATCAGATACTGGACTGTAAGGCGTACCCAGGAGCAGATATAGACTCAGATCACAATATAGTAGTGATGAAGAGTAGGCTGATGTTCAAGACACTAGTCAAGAAGAATCAATACGCAAAGAAGTGTGATACGGAAGTACTAAGGAATGACGAGATACGTTTGAAGTTCTCTAACGCTATAGATACAGCAATAAGGAATAGCGCAGTAGGCAGTACAGTTGAAGCGGAATGGACATCTCTAAAAAGGGCCATCACAGAAGTTGGGAAGGAAAACATAGGTACAAAGAAGGTAGCTGCGAATAAACCATGGGTAACAGAAGAAATACTTCAGTTGATTGATGAGAGGAGGAAGTACAAACATGTTCCGGGAAAATCAGGAATACACAAATACAAGTCGCTGAGGAATGAAATAAATAGGATGTGCAGGGAAGCTGAGACGAAATGGTTGCAGGAAAAATGTGAAGACATCGAAAAATATATCATTGTCGGAAGGACAGACTCAGCACACAGGAAAGTCAAAACAATCTTTGGTGACATTAAAAGCAACGGTGGTAACATTAGGAGTGCAACGGGAATTCCACTGTTAAATGCAGAGGAGAGAGCAGATAGGTGGAAAGAATACATTGAAAGCCTCTATGAGCGTAAAGATTTGTCTGATGTGATAGAAGAAGAAACAGGAGTCGATTTAGTAGAGATAGGGGATCCAGTATTAGAATCGGAATTTAAAAGAGCTTTGGAGGACTTACGGTCAAATAAGGCGGAAGGGATAGATAACAGTCCATCAGAATTTCTAAAATCATTGGGAGAAGTGGCAACAAAACGATTGTTCACGTTGGTGTGTAGAATATATGAGTCTGGCGACATACCATCTGGCTTTTGGAAAAGCATCATCCAAACAATTCCGAAGACGGCAAGAGCTGACAAGAGCGAGAATTATCGCACAATCAGTTTAACAGCTCATGCATCGAAGCTGCTTACAAGAATAATATACAGAAGAATGGAAAGGAAAATTGAGAATGCGCTAGGTGACGATCAGTTTGGCTTTAGGAAATGTAAAGGGACGAGAGAGGCAATTCTGACGTTACGTCTAATAATGGAAGAAAGGCTAAAGAAAAATCAAGACACGTTCATAGGATTTGTCGACCTGGAAAAGGCGTCCGACAATATAAAATGGTGCAAGCTGTTCGAGGTTCTGAAAAAAGTAGGGGTAAGCTATAGGGAGAGACGGGTCATACACAATATGTACAACAACAAAGAGGGAATAATAAGAGTGGACGATCAAAAACGAAGTGCTCGTATTAAGAAGGGTGCAAGACAAGGCTGTAGCCTTTCGCCCCTACTCTTCAATCTGTACGTGGAGGAAGCAATGATGGAAATAAAGAAAGGTTCAGGAGTGGAATTAAAATACAAGGTGAAAGGATATCAATGATACGATTCGCTGATGACATTGCTATCCTGAGTGAAAGTGAAGAAGAATTAAATCATCTGCTGAACGGAATGAACAGTTTAATGACTACACAGTGTGGTTTGAGAGTAAATCGGAGAAAGACGAAAGTAATCAGAAGTAGTAGAAATGAGAACAGCGAGAAACTTAACATCAGGATTGATGGTCACGAAGTCAATGAAGTTAAGGAATTCTGCTACCTAGGCAGTAAAATAACCAATGACGGACGGAGCAAGGAGGACATCAAAAGCAGACTCGCAATGGCAAAAAAGGCATTTCTGGCCAAGAGAAGTCTACTAATATCAAATACCGGCCTTAATTTGAGGAAGAAATTTCTGAGGATGTACGTCTGGAGTACAGCATTGCATGGTAGTGAAACATGGACTGTGGGAAAACCGGAACAGAAGAGAATCGAACATTTGAGATGTGGTGCTATAGACGAATGTTGAAAATTAGGTGGACTGATAAGGTAAGAAATGAGGAGGTTCTATGCAGAATCGGAGAGGGAAGGAATATGTGGAAAACACTGATAAGGAGAAGGGACAGGATGATAGGGCATCTGCTAAGACATGTGGGAATGACTTCCATGGTACTAGAGGGAGCTGTAGAGGGCAAAAACTGTAGAGGAAGACAGAGATTGGAATACATCAAGCAAATAATTGAGGACGTAGGTTGCAAGTGCTACTCTGAGGTGAGGAGGTTAGCACAGGAAAGGAATTCGTGGCGGGCCGCATCAAACCAGTCAGTAGACTGATGACCAAAAAAAAAAAAAAAAAAAACAGACGTATGACACAAGTGATACCCAATCACCTGACCATGTTCGAAAACCTCGAGTTCTGCGGATCGCCCCATTCTACTCTCTCACGATCTCTAATGACTACTGAAGTCGCTGACATGGAGTACCTGTCAGTAGGTGGCAGCACAGTGCACCTAATATGGAAAACGTATGTATCTGGGGGTGTCCGGATGCTTCTGACCACACAGTCTAGGTGCATTTCTCTCCTCACATTTAGCACAGGCTAATTACTCAAACATGTACGCATTTACGAACATTTAAAGCGTCTTGCTATTAATTGTTCGACTTTCAAAACTTATCATGATCTCCTTCTTGCCGGCCGAAGTGGCCGTGCGGTTCTGGGCGCTGCAGTCCGGAACCGCGAGACCCCTATGGTCGCAGGTTCGAATCCTGCCTCGGGCATGGATGTGTGTGATGTCCTTAGGTTAGTTAGGTTTAACTAGTTCTAAGTTCTAGGGGACTAATGACCTAAGCAGTTGAGTCCCATAGTGCTCAGAGCCATTTGAACCATTTGATCTCCTTCTTCTTCTTTGGTCTTTAACTATCAAGTTGACTATCAGCAGCTTACCAAGCATTTCCGTCTCCGGCCTTTGTCTTAAGTGCAGTATAGGTGGTGGAACTTGTGTCGTCCATGATACCGTTGATGTATACTAGACTAGCTTTGTCTCTTGTGTTATTCCTTTCTGCTGTCCTTTCAGCAGCAACTTTAATGACACCATAATATCTCAGCATATGGCTGACACATGTGGCGTTCTATAAGCTTTAGGAGACATAGCTGCACGTTATCTACCCCGCAGTGCTTCAGTTCACTTAATAAGTTCTTTTCACAGAAAATCTTGAGACTGCTACGATAGAACCACATCTCGAAGGCTATCAGTTTTTTTTTTTTTCCGCCTCCTCGATTGTCCGTATTTCACATCTGTACAGCGGCACACTCCATACAAAATCTTCATGAGGTCTTTCCTCAGGTATTGGTCTATGAGGTTCCTGATCTTGTTAAAAGCAGCTGTTGCCTGGTTTATTTGGCTTGCAATATAATTCCTTGATCTGTCTGAGGGTGGTTTTACTCCATAGGAAGCAAAAGGATTCCACGGTCTCCAGTCCCTCATTGTTAAGTGAGCACTGGGCAACGGTATTTTGTCTACTTATCAAGATTTTTGTCTTAACTTTATTAATTTGCATCTTAGGAAGAAATGGGGCTTTCATCTGCATCTCGCTTCTGTAGTTCCGCACATTCACTTAACACTGTAGTATCATCAGAAAATCTCAACATGTCTGTTATCTTACTTTCAATTTTAATTCCTACTACATCTCCTCGTATGTCCCTAAATTCATCTAGAGTCCTCCGAATGTATCCGTTGAATAAGATAGCAGAAAGTGAACAGCCCGGTCGTACACCTTATTTAACAGTGGCTTGCCCTTGATGTTATCCGCTTCTTATCACAGCCATCTTTTCTTTGTAAAGTTACTGCAGTACTCCTCTGTTCTGATACATTACGGCATTCCCTCTCTCAGCATCTCAAAAATCTGTCGCTAGACTACACCGTCTAATACTTTCTATTTGTCGACGTAGGCAATACACAGTGTCCTGTGAGGTATGATCAGTATTCAGAGATGCGACAGGAACGGTCATTCGAAGCAAAAGAGACTAGTAAACATGAACTCTACTCGTAGCTTAAGATCTGTAAGCACATGTTTTGTGGAAGATATGTGTTTCACAACAGTGAAAGTGCACAAGTCTGAAGGTGAGCACTTTACAGCCCGTATTTACAGGAAAGTTTTTTCGTGATTAGGGCCATACTTACGCCCCTCAAAATATAGAAGGCCAAGACGAGATTTTGTTACACTATCGAAGAAGAAGTGCTCATTGCTGCATTTTATAACCCATGTTTAGTAGACGGTTAAGCTTCGAATGATCGTTCCCGTCATACACCTGAATACTGACCATTCCTCCTACGACACTCTGCTGCATTCTTGGCTCTTGCTTAGTCTTGTCTCAGGTATTAGCCGTAACACGAGTACTGCTTCTCGTGTGCCTACAGCTCCTCTAAAGCCAAATTGATCTTCCGTATCCTTTCTTTAGTCCGCGTTACAATGATAGAGGTCAAGATCTGGGTGCCGTGTGTTATTAAATTGAGGGTGCAAGATTGTTCATATTTGTTTGCAGATACTTTCTTGTGTGTTGGCGCTGTAACTATTCTTCAAAGTGTGTTCGGTGTTCCCTGGCTTCGTATGTATGAAATGGAGCAGTTCTTCATGTAGCTGTTGTCTAGCAGCCTTGACGAGTTCTGCTGGTTTATCACCATCTTCAGCAGCTTTCCCATGTTTTGGCTGCTTGGCCACGAGATAAAATTGATCACGTGGGGAACAAACTCCCTCCTCTTCCGGATTGCTTGCCTCAGCGTTCTCCAGTTCCTAATCTTCACTATTTCTTGCATACGGCTTTTCAAGGCACTAGTTCCACGATTCTAGTACATCTTTATGATCATAGAAGAAGAACCAGATGAGGGCGTAGCAGGTAGCTTGAAAAATATTAAAGGGTTACGAAAATATAATCCACTTATAGAAACAGATATAACACGTTCACGTAGTGGCAGAGTGAAAATATCCCTATGTTACACCAAACATCGTGCGCAACATAAAACAAAAAATTACAATAGACCTATTATCAAATGCCATGACAATAACAGCCTAGAATAATCAGTTACAGAAGATTAGAAAAAGAAAGTGTGCTGAATGTTAGAAGGGTAATGAAGCTATTGAATGTGGAGTTATAGGAACTGCTGTTTCATTACTTACAGTGAGTTAATCACTGGTACCAGAATGCACCACGACAGAATTTTTTTCGCGTGAGGGTATATCCATGGAGTCTAGGCCCCTCTTCATCAATGAATAACATCAATACGGCCGTTTTCCCTTGGTTAGTAAGATCCAGGCAACTGTTAGAAAATCTTCACGTGGTGGTGTTGTTGACGATGCGGTCTCCCGTTTGAAGTATGATGAGATGCAGGTTCCCACGGTAGTCTATCCTGTGAGAGGCTCTTTGCTTCTTCATAAGTGCAGCAGCCGACATTCATTTCGATCTGCTTACTGTGTTCAAGTCTTCTTCTACCTGTACAAATATTACAACCCTTTCACCTCCTCTCCCCACTCACCCTCTCGCATCACCCTGTTAACAACATAAGATCCTATGTATCCGCACGATGCATACTAGAAACCGATCCCAGCTATCAGCGAATTCTGTGATAAAAGACTTTTTCCTCGATTTCGATTCATTTCGTCCTCGCAAGTTACTCGCTGTATTTTACTCGCTGTATTTTATCCCTGTGACCCTCTGAAATGGAATTCCTACCGATCTACTTTTGCCTTGCAGCAATCTGTCTTCAGAGTCCTAAGGTGGGAAATGACTTACTCGTCCCCATACTTCCGCGAAACCTCCGCTACCAATGTCTTCATTAATTCGTATTACATTTTTCGTGACTATTCCGTTAACTTTGAAACTTGAGGGCATTTGGTCTGTCTGGGTATGGGATTACTGAATTTTTTAAAAAGTCTGAGTGTATTTCGCCTGCTTAGGATGTTTTACATATCACTTCGAACACCTTTTTCAGGTTCCCTACCAGTGATCTGAACAATTTTGAAACGCTGTAGTGTACGCCAGGAGTCTTTCTTCGAATTGGTTCTTTACTGCTGTGAGAAACTCTTTTTAGTGTACCATATTTCACTTCGAATCTTCATCCACTTCCCTTTTTAAGTTGGTTTACTATGTAGGACCAACTCATACGTTAAATCCAGCTTCTATCCTCCGTCCCCTTGCCACCTAAGCGTTTGATATTTATGCATCTGAATCTCTCTCCTCTAACGGTTTCCATAATTTTCCCATATATGATATCTTATTTTCCAATTGTTTCACACGCTCCTATTGCTTCACATTTCTTCTGCATCCAGCCTTGTTTTCCCGTTTTCAGATTACCGCAAAACTTGTTTGTACGTGTATGTATTCACGTTTGAGGCTTCATTTCCTGTTCTTCTTTTTTAATTTTCTTCTTTAAACAGTTAAAAGCAGCAGCTGGTGAATTAGGCAAGAATTACAATGGAAATAATATTTTTGCCCATTTGTTTCTCTACTGCCCTCTCTATTTCATGTGTTCAAGTTTTACATTTGTCTTCCAATGCAATGCTTCCTATTTCTCAGTGGGTTTTAGACTTACCTCGGACCATTTTTACAGATTTCTATCTTTCTGCAGCTTCTTCAATTTCAATTAGCCGTTTATATCCGACAAAGTATGGATATAGGCCATAACTGCTCCTGGGAAGAAAAACGAGTTTAAATTCTGTTTTTCAAATCTCTATATTGTTAATGCACAATCTGAGAGGCTTTGAAAAGATAGGGAATAAGAGCAAATGGGGAATTTTGCTTCATTTGCGAATCCCCAAACCACATAACGCTTGTAACTGAGACAGTTCTTCGTCGGGTGGTAGTATCATTTTCTGAGTCTATACTAGCACTACTGAAGGCGAAAAGACCGACATACGTAACATCTGTATCCCGTACTTCAGTTGACGTATACAGGTCAACTGAAGTACCGGATACTGGTGCTAGCTAGACGGAAACAGCGACATGTGTAATGATGATGTGATTTACCCATCCTGGTCAGTCGAAATACAGAATACACATGTTATAATTGTCGATATTTCCCATTCGCTAATACTAATTAGTATCATATTCTTCAGTTGACCTATATAGCTCAACTGAAGAATGGGATACAATTTTGACTGCTATTGGTTTTCTTGACGTCGATAGCAAAATTGTGATAAATTTTAGTCGATACTATTAGTATCGAAACCAAAAAAATTGTATCCCATACTTCATTTGACCTACATCGGTCAACAGGTAGCCAATTTTCCGTACGTAGATTTCCCCGTTTTCATTAGTAGTAATATCTTTTTCTTCAGTTGACCTACATAGGTCAACTGAAGAATGGGATGCAAGTATCATGTATGCTTTGATAGTAATACTATCTACGTAAAAACATAATGTTAGTAGTAGCGGAGACGAAAGAAACAACACCTTTAAAATTTGTATCCCGTACTTCACTTGACCTATACAGTTCACCTGAAGAATAGGATACCAATGCTAACGAAAACAAGAAATCGACTCCAGCATGTGGAGGAAGGGGCAGCTGAGAGTGTAATGAATGCTGCTAGGATGGAAGAAGCTCATCAGGATTTAGAGGAGGCGGCAGCTGAGAGTCTCATGGGTGCTGCCCAGATGGATGCAAACTGTGGAGTTGAGGAGGAGGGGTCAGCTGAGACTCTCGTGAATGTTGCTAAGACGGAACAAGCCCCTAGAGATGTAGAGGAGGAAGCAGCCGAGAGTCTCATGGGTGCTGCCAAGATGGATGAAGTCCATGTAGTGGTGTAGGGGGCAGCTGAGAGACCCTGTAACCAACCCTCGGGTGCCGCTCGCACCCACTGAAAAAATGTTCGTTTGTTCCTGTAAGTTCTTGTTTGTGTTCAGGTCTTGTTCTGTTTGTTTTCGGTTTCGTTTGTCGTTCTGAGTTTAGCTTTTTTCTGTGTTTATTTAATGTTGTTTGGGTTTATTCATTTTTCAATTTTCATTAAAAATCCTTGGTTTATTTAAAACAAAAAAATAAATTTTACGTATTTCACCAACTGTTCTCTTGTTTTTTAGTGTACATCTGCAACAATAATAGTTGCCGAATTGAAAGTACGTTTCATTTTCAGTTTATTCTGTAGGTCACTCTCTATCTGTCGTTTCAATGAAATCAACAGTAGACTAAACCCAGGGTTCAGGGTAAGGCATTTATGAAGCTCATTTCAGTGACACTGAAAGGTCTGTGATATATACATGATAATAGTCATCAGTAAGTTCTGCATTCACTTCTGTATTGTAAACACCACATAATGCCGATTTACGTAGTATGATTTTATAGTTGATAGAGAGGGTTAGGTAACCCGCCGTAATATCGTTGGTCCAATGTCTCTAATGATTGTGGGTAGGATCATGGCCTGGACAATTGTCCGCACTTGTGACCAATCTCTGTGAGTGTATTTCATGGCTGCAACACGTGTGGGAGAATACTGCACAGATTTCTGTAATCTGTTCTCCCCTATGTAGCTAATTTCTTTTTCGTAGAAGCGTATATCCTTCAATCTGAGAGTTGACAGATTTGCAACATTTTGTTTTTGATCCTCCCTGCTTCTGAGTTTCTTTGTAGCTTCTTTAAAAATACTGTCATGACATGCCGGAATATACAAACTGTAGTCGAGCTGCCATAGTCTCATTATTTTCTTGTATGATTATGCGCTAATGATACATGCGCAATAAATTGGGTTGTTTCAGTTTTCCTCTCGTGTTAACTCGGGAAAATCCCTGGAGAGGAGAAATAGAGTAGGAGTGGTGCTGTGGGGACAAGTCCAAATTAGAGCACGTGTCCTTCTCTGACCAGCTTCTCATCTGCGTAGCACGGCAATATGATACGCTATAACGTGAAATAAATGTATCGTATGCCACTCAGCTTAATTATGCCACTCATTCCTATCCTCAATGACTATTATTGCACTATGTGCTAATCAGTAGTATGTCAAAGGACCCAATTATTTACGGCTAATGGGCTACGAAAGTACGTGTGTGAGCAACAGAAATTTTTTCCGTATGCTGCACCAACGTGTATTATTTGACAGCAAGTGTGTGGTGGGAAAACAAAGCATACAACTTTGTAAGTACATACAGTAGGTGCAGGGCGTGGTGTACCATCTCAGTATGCTAAACAGTCTCATTAATATTTAATTAAGTGCAATGGATATGGAAGGGAAGTGTCCTCAGTAACTAATTGGTCGAGTTTATAGCTGGGCCGTAGTACAATCACTTTAAAAGTCTTAAGAAATCAATTGGGGCACCATACGCCTACCAGAAATTGTTGGCAATCAGAACGGAGACTGAATATTTAAAAACGGTACACAGAGAGAGTACACTTACCCACTGATTGTAGAAGTTAAGCAAGTAAGCGTAATAACAGAAAGAAGGTGAGCTCATCGATATATCAGCGTAACAGAATGCACAACATCGCTGAGGCCAAGAAAGAAGAAACCTCATCGTCTATGTAGTTGTCATCACGTGCGAGCGTAGTAGAGATATTTCATATACCTTATTCACGTCGTTCACGCATTGACTATAACGCACACAAAAGATTAATATCAAATTCACGTTAACACACGCACACTGCCTGATGTGAAAGCTATGCAAAAGGAGCGGTTGCCCATTGTCTGTACAGTCGTGCGCACATGGCTTTTTGAGACGATGGTATACACATTACGCACCATTTAATAGATCTTGATTCCGATAAAATTCACACAGTAATATTCTTCCTCAATGTATGTTATCACACGCATGCTGCCTTTAATGAGAGCCATTTATGAACGATGACAGCTCATTTTATGTGTAGCCATGTCCACGTCGTACATGGAGAACAGTGGCATACAGTTTACTGACTGTGTGATCTTTCTTCATTGGAAGAACGTTCACACGATAATACTTATATACAGTACACACGAAAACACGCTACTTATTCGGTATGAAATGTCCGAGTTACAGTGAAAGCTAATTGTCTGTGCGGCCATCAACGACAGCCCATGGAGGCAGTGACTGATACGTTTCACACAAAGAAATCATTAGTTGATCCTATACAAATTGCTGGTAAAATAAGAAACGAGCACCTCTAATTAAATAATGATAACATCAGCAGTCCTAAAGCTAAAGGCTAAAGGCTGATGATTCAATGATTGCACGATCGAAATTGCGTCACTCTCCATATTGAATTTACCAGAAGTGTAAAAATTAATGTGCTTTATAACACTTCGCTACTATTAACAGACTTACAAGAAAACTGATTAATCAGTTACTTTTGCAAATAACTCATTCTCGTAACTTAGACAGCAACCTGAAGGTGACGCTCTGACGGAGCGACCTTTCACTTAAAAGACGAAGATACGATGCCCATCCTGGCATACAGATGACGCAGCATCGACTTCTAATCCACGGTAGAATAAATTGAATCATTTCCGTGACCAAACATGGCACAACACATTTCAGACTACTGTACATCTCTGTCATACCTATTTTGTTTGCATCCTTTCCCAGAAACATAAGTAGTTAACAGCTTGACATTACACATCCATTTATGGATGCATCAGCAAACATTCATGCTCTTGACTCACGCCACGCTATCTACACGGTAATAAAATGCGGACACATAATGGAAAAAGGGGGTATGTGCACTAATTAATAACTAAACCTGTTGTCCACTATCTTCCTCAAGAGTCTACTGGTACGCTGGATAGGTAAAGTTATTAAAAATATAGTAGTACTGATACAATTAAGAATGAAGTAGCACTTGTATAATGCCAGTAATACCAAAAGCCGCAGTAATGTAACGGTACATATGGTTGCCTGTCAGCATTAATGTAATATTGCAACTATCATCTTATACAGATCTAAAATGAGTGGCTTAATGAATGTTTTCATAAAATGAACCTCCTCCTTCCATGATCATGGCCAAATGGTGATTTTTATACACTGTATACAAACTCACTATTACCGAGATACAGAATTGAGTCGTAGTTCGATACAGACTGATGTATCGAGATATTATGGTTCTGCTAGATCTTATTTATTCGTTGAGTATACCAACTGTGCTGATCTCACCTTGCCAATCGTTTAAAATTAGAGTGAGGTTGCCTGCGTACGCCTCACCTGCACTCTTCGTCAGTACGAATGTAAGGGGTTTAAGGGTCAAGTGTCCACGCCATTCCTTCCTCCGTCGATGGTAGGTAGAGACTCCGACTGTGGCAGGTGGAGGTCATGTCCCTGCCTAAGCCATATCTACACTCCTGGAAATTTAAATAAGAACACCGTGAATTCATTGTCCCAGGAAGGGGAAACTTTATTGACACATTCCTGGGGTCAGATACATCACATGATCACACTGACAGAACCACAGGCACATAGACACAGGCAACAGAGCATGCACAATGTCGGCACTAGTACAGTGTATATCCACCTTTCGCAGCAATGCAGGCTGCTATTCTCCCATGGAGACGATCGTAGAGATGCTGGATGTAGTCCTGTGGAACGGCTTGCCATGCCATTTCCACCTGGCGCCTCAGTTGGACCAGCGTTCGTGCTGGATGTGCAGACCGCGTGAGACGACGCTTCATCCAGTCCCAAACATGCTCAATGGGGGACAGATCCGGAGATCATGCTGGCCAGGGTAGTTGACTTACACCTTCTAGAGCACGTTGGGTGGCACGGGATACATGCGGACGTGCATTGTCCTGTTGGAACAGCAAGTTCCCTTGCCGGTCTAGGAATGGTAGAACGATGAGTTCGATGACAGTTTGGATGTACCATGCACTATTCAGTGTCCCCTCGACGATCACCAGTGGTGTACGGCCAGTGTAGGAGATCGCTCCCCACACCATGATGCCGGGTGTTGGCCCTGTGTGCCTCGGTCGTATGCAGTCCTGATTGTGGCGCTCACCTGCACGGCGCCAAACACGCATACGACCATCATTAGCACCAAGGCAGAAGCGACTCTCATCGCTGAAGACGACACATCTCCATTCGTCCCTCCATTCACGCCTGTCGCGACACCATTGGAGGCGGGCTGCACGATGTTGGGGCGTGAGCGGAAGACGGCCTAACGGTGTGCGGGACCGTAGCCCAGCTGCATGGAGACGGTTGCGAATGGTCCTCGCCGATACCCCAGGAGCAACAGTGTCCCTAATTTGCTGGGAAGTGGCGGTGCGGTCCCCTACGGCACTGCGTAGGATCCTACGGTCTTGGCGTGCATCCGTGCGTCGCTGCGGTCCGGTCCCAGGTCGACGGGCACGTGCACCTTCCGCCGACCACTGGCGACAACATCGATGTACTGTGGAGACCTCACGCCCCACGTGTTGAGCAATTCGGCGGTACGTCCACCCGGCCTCCCGCATGCCCGCTATACGCCCTCGCTCAAAGTCCGTCAACTGCACATACGGTTCACGTCCACGCTGTCGCGGCATGCTACCAGTGTTAAAGACTGCGATGGAGCTCCGTATGCCACGGCAAACTGGCTGACACTGACGGCGGCGGTGCACAAATGCTGCGCAGCTAGCGCCATTCGACGCCCAACACCGCGGTTCCTGGTGTGTCCGCTGTGCCGTGCGTGTGATCATTGCTTGTACAGCCCTCTCGCAGCGTCCGGAGCAAGTATGGTGGGTCTGACACACCGGTGTCAATGTGTTCTTTTTTCCATTTCCAGGAGTGTATTTCTGTCATTTCATAATGTCTCAGCGCTCCAGTCTCACGCAAGTAATTTACCAGCCATGAAAACTTAAACAGCCAGTCAGGATACAGTATTAAACTTGCCTTTAAAACGAAACTGCCTATCGCTCTCCTTGTTCTCTGTACCTTCTAATAGCCAACAATTTTCCAAATTAAGTTTTACCTGTATTTTTAATGGACTGTGTTAAGATATTGATAATATTGGTGTACCTTACAGTACTTCAGTGTATAAAATATATTTATTATCTATGGAAATGCACATTTCACTATAGCTGATTAAATAGCAAAATTGGTTATTGTACACATCTCCTAATTATCTGTGGTAATTAATAAATTACGAAAGGATATTGGCATTGCTATTTTAGATCTACCTAAGGCAATGAACTCTCAGTACAAAGATCGAATGTTCATCCCCTGACATATAGTTAAGCACTTTTATAGAGGGGTAGGGGATGGAAGTTTTACGCTTAAATGTAATCGATGTTACTGAACGCTAATGCTGTTTGTATTACTTTAGAACTTTAACATACATGCGGTAACGTGTCTAACCATCAACGTTATATTTTTATGGTACTTAAGTACAGACGCTACCACAGGAATGATACTTTGTGACGTGATATCTATTGCCTTGTATCAACTGCACTACATATCATCTTAACATACAATGGAAGTTTTATCATGTTCCCAATACAATATGCAAAAACCCAACATGTCCAAAGGATACGATCGTGTAACTCCCACCTGAGGCCTAAAACGCGTATTCTCAAAGTAACTGAACAGTAATAATACATCTACATCTATAACTGTGATATAACACGTGATGTACTAAAATAAATTGCTAAGCTCGCAGCTCATAGCTTTTGGTAGCTATACAAAGACTGTGGGCAAAAATAAAGCTGATGAAGCATCATTTTAGGGGAGAAGATTACCGTCTCATGACAAGACTTTTAATGCATTTTATCGATAAAACTACGTATTTGCGTAGTACCGAAGTGTAACTTTGCACTGCAGTATTATGGCGTGCAAAGAAATGAAATTATGAAAGGAAATGCTGATGTGCTTGACGGGTAAATAAAATTTTTAACGTGAACATTTTGATCACTGAAGCACTTTTACCAGGCACAATGGATCCTAAAATTCGATATTTCCACGTGTATTTGTCTGTATTATTCTTCACAGTACTTTTGGCTGATATGTTGGCATCAGTGATATACCATGCATGTTTATCAACGATTTCATGCCGACTTTTGTACCACAGATTAAATAAAGCCAGAGTTGTATATATTATGTATCAAAATACGTAGAACTGTTTCCTAGAAGAATACAAAACACACATGGCACATGATCCGACTCAGAGGTTAAAGTGCATTGTGAGTGGGAATATGTTGATGTTTCTTTGCAAGTAAACATTATATTCCCACAGCTAAATCGTGTGCAATACTTGCCAAAACTTATCAACTAAAACCAATATCAAAGTCACTTAAATGTGTTAGTAAGCCCCAAACAAAGGAATCAACTGTATCTCCCAATGGACAATTATAACAAATTGCCTCATGTATTACTACGTTTCAACAAATTTGTAATAGATTACCCCATGTCACAGCAAAACTGTAAGAAATTGCCCCTTACATCGCCTTATTTACAGCAAAGTTGTTACAAAGTGCTCCAAAAATTATGTCATTACAGCAAAATTGTAGGATGTTACCTCAAAATGCGCTCTGCCACAGCAAAATTGTAAGAAAATCATGCAATATTATAACAAAATTGTAACAAATTGCCCAATGTACTGAAAGTTTACCGTCATACCCCCTTGCCTAGGGACGCCAGATGAAAGTTGTGTCGACAAGCCCTGAATCAAAATTGCGCAATGGATAACTGGTGGAAGAGCTTGAGAGCGCTACCTAGAGAGCGTGTCTTTTCTGTACGATACTAGGCAAGGGGCTGGAGGGCTCACACGCTGATGTGTGGGTCCCTGCATTGTATAGCTTTTGTTTTAAATAAATTCCTTTAACTTGACTTCTTCGTGATTTTTAAGGTATGTTAAAGATTGATGACAGTTGATTTCCTGTTTATTTTAAACATTATCACTTGACTTTACAGCGATAGCAGCAATTGTTTCAGTTTACAGATATTACTATTTTTCAACTTATAGCCCGGATATTTTATATACTAATCTGCACGCACATTTCTACGGGTAAGACGGAATTGCGTTGGCCAAATGTATAGCACCAAAGTCTCCCAATATTCTACATAGGACATTCACTATGTGAGGAGGATAACGGGCAAACTGGGGACCAGACACTTTTACACAGGGGGTCAATTTTGCTAAATTAACGAGATCATTCATTTACTTACACAATCCGAAGCTGGAAATAAAAGAATTAGCACAAATATTCAAATACCTCTCTTCCGTGCGTGAACATTGAGACAAACGCACTGAGGGCACGTCTGCTCACTTACCCATCTTCTGCAACACTCCAGAATGTGGCGGGCACCCGGAGGTCTTCCTGGCCCCGGTGGAGGGGATGGTCGAACCACTTGGCCGTGACCAACCTCTCCACCCCAAATATTGTGACACTGAAAAGTCTTTGACTTTTACCTGCCTGTGCTGTCTCTCTGATCCCCTAGCCAGGAGTAAGGTTGGCACTACTATACTACAGAACTACTTCCCAACAAAGATTTGGCCACGCTTTACGGAAAGGTGGGAGGGTGATTAGGAAAGTTCATGTGCAGATTCACATCCACGTACAAGAAATGCATAATACACGACACATATAAATACGTATTATGAAGCCTGACACATTTCTTTCCACCCGTCCACATGGGTTCTGTTGCACCCGCGGCCGGCCGCGTCGTGTAATAAAATTGCCTGCGGAGCAGCCTCTGTTTCTATTTCCCGGTGCGAGCGAGCAGCGAAACCTGCTGTTTATAGAGCGGAAACTACTGTATCGTTTCAATATAGTAAAATACCTTATACTTCAACGTGTTATAATAAATCGTAACAAGCTACGCCAAAATGTAACTAACTGCTCTACAAATACACATACTCCACCTAAATAATAATAACTTGTGGCATAATTCAATGTGCTACTCGAAAACCATCGTAAAATACCCTGCACATCGCCATGTTGCATTTTACTATTTATTGTGCCATGAAGTCAACACGACTTACGATAGGTTTATGTAAAATGACGAAGTATTATGTGAGAAATGTCTTGTAGTCTCCACTGTGCGATGACATGTCAGCTTTATCAGCAAAGGATGGCAAATGTTTTATACTGCAAGATAATGTTGACTCCCCATCTTGGTGGTCACTATAACGCTTGGATGACCATCATATTGAGATGAGACAAAGACCAGTTTTGACAAATAAAGAGTTTTGAAGTGGGGATAACGTTGTTTAGTTTAGTGCAAAAATCAAGAAAAGTCTAATACATACAACGTCCCCAGTGCTATATTAAGAAAAGACTTAAAAAACGGTATTTATAAAGAAGAGACATTTAAAAATTGAATAATATATATATATATATATATACATAATTTTTTTATAATGTACCCGTAAAATAATAATTTCTCTGTGTAAGTTTCGAGTGCAAAGAAATGTAACAAAATTATCTAAAGAGACGACAAGATACGCTCTTTTGTTAATTTTTTTAGTTGTTTTCACTTCTTCTCTTGTCTTGTCTTGTCTTGTCTTGTCTTGCGTGTGCTGGCTAATGTAAGCATATTTGTAATAATTAAGCATATAATATATTCATTTAATATTATTGTGCACTTTTAATTTGTAAGAGGTGATCCCGATTTCATGTCCGCCTTCCTTGAATTAACCTGCATTCAAGTAATTCACAGTTCAACAATCGCAGCGGCCGATGCAGCAAACGGCGCCATTACGTGGCGATATTAACTTATAAAAAATTAGCGGAAGCGAAAAACTCGCCAGCTATTAACATAATATTCATTTTTCTCCATAGCCGCACGAAGTTGCAGAAAATACGTAGCTTTAAGATTCTTATTTTCAGTACCATAGCCGAGAGCCTGGCTACAATACAATGGTTAACGGAGGTAAGAAAAAATACTCTCGCGCGTGTGTGGGCCGTAATTGTAATTAATAACTAAAGATCTTTTGTTTTAAAGTGAGCTGACTAGCCGAGGAAATTAATATGAAAAGTTTATTACATTGTTCAGCTTATATTCTCATGTTTTAAGATTCAGCGATTCTAACGTTCATTAACGTAACAAATAATTTAAGTTTAATATTGTTAAAAAGGAGAACTCCACATAAGCATTTAATCGTAAATCAAAATTGAATGAAATATAATTTTTATTAAGGCCCACCACGTAAGTCGGCAACAATAAGAAAATAATAATTATATATTAAATTACGACGGCCGACGGACGCGAGATTGGCGCCCAACGTTGGGCCCGATCAAAGAAAAGGCGAAATTTATTAAGTCTGATTCTATTGTAATGAATGTAAATATCTATGTGCCTAATTGTTGTAAAATATTAATGCCGATATGAATTGTTTTACATGTACAACAACAAAACCACTCCCTGAGGAGATCTGGAGAAGAAAAAGTGTAGATAGAAAAAGGATTTCGATAAAGAAAAATAACTAAGGTAAGGCCTATTGTGCAAGCATCCTGTGTAGCTCTGTGCGGAATATCGAACCCTTGTGCGCATGAGATACCTTCGGTGCAAAAATAGTAAGTAAAGTGCAATTTTAAATTGTATTTGTGTATTCATATGTTTATTTTTCGAGGGGATAATTATTCGTGTGTGTATCAGTGTTAAAGGTTTGTCAATGGCTTAAACTGAATTTATTATGGGGAAGATAGGACAAGCTAAAGCATCCGTACCAGACGAACAAAATTTTGTTAATATGGAAAGTGAGGATCATTTGCAAAGCTTAAACGAATCCCAAACCACCGCCTCAGATAACATAATTTCCGAGCGGGGCGCGAGGATCTGTGGACGGTGAATGACGCTCCACAGCAGAATGGGAATAGAATAACATCAACTCCACTGCCTGGGCAGGGGGGGGGGGGGGGCAGTCGAGTGCCACATTAAACGGTGCACTAGTATGCTCAACGAATGCAGATCAATTTGCAGAATTTCTGCGCAGGTTAGAAGAAAGAGATAGGGAGAGACATCAGAAATTTGCTCAGATGCTCTTTGAGCAAGAGTAACTGAGAGAACAGAAAGAAAGGGAAAAAGAAAGGATGTTAGAACAGAGGGAAAAAGAAAGAAAGAAAGAGACGAAAAACTTGCTCAGATGCTACGTGAGCAAGAGCAGCGCAGTGAAACGAAACTAGACAGTAGCCGAAGCGAACTTGCCGAGATGCGGGACGCTTGCAAAGACATACCCGATGTTGTGTAAAGCTTAGCCGGCGAGATGCCAAAGTTACAGATATTGCAAGCTAGGCTTGAAGACAATGTCCAAACTTTAACCACCCGCGTGGATAATGTGGAGATAAATGCACGGAAAGGTATTGATACATATTTGGATGTGCAAGCTCAAAAAGTCGAAAAAGAATTTAATGAATAGCTAGAAGTAAAGGATCGCGAGATATCTGTGAAGATTGAAAGCGACGTAAAAACAGCTGTAGAACAAGCGACTGCGGCCGCGATTGTAAATACTGACGCTAGCGCTGCCGCACTACACGCCGAATTAACACAGATCAAAGTCCGTGTGACAGCGGAGTTACCGAATTGGCAACAGGAGGTCGCGTGGAGACTATCTGCGTTGGAAAGCAATGTAAACAGTGGCGGACAGATAATGAATCCGACTCCGCCTACTGATTATTATAATAACGCTGACGGTATGCAGTGTGCGAGTGCGCAACCGCAACCTAATGGGAATTACGGGCGCGAGCAATATGCGATACCGTGCGGTGCACATCACGAAGTAATGAATGCCACAGAATGTAACAATCAGATGTGCAAAAAGGAGGACAATGTGATAAAACACAGGACATTCCAATCCTTCAATAGCGAAAAACGAAATGACCACCCTGTGGTATTTATTAAGAGCTTCAGGAATGTATTTCCCAGGACAAGGACGGAAATACAAAGAATACAGTTCGTGGTCTCCTTTATTCAAGGTGACGCGGCACTGTGGGCCACTGACGTGTCCGAAAAATGTCTAACGATGCAACAGTTTGAAAGTTCTTTCTTCCAAAAATTCTGGTCCGATAGCGTCCAAGAAAGACTACGCACGGAATTGTACAGTCCATAAATGTACAATCCTAAGTTGGGAACGTTATGCAAATATTTTGAAAAGTATATTAACAAAACCAGGTACTCGGACGAGCCAATGTCCGATCGTGACATAATCAGATTAATAAAAATGAAGTTGCCCAGCGAAATTAAAAGATATTTTATCAATGTGCCGGAATATGATATAGAACAATTCATGGAAATAGTGGATTCTGTTGACTTATTGATCGAAGACATGAAAACCGAAAACAAGTGGAACCATGCAGGCTGTAATCAACAAAAAACCGATTACAATGACAGCCACAGTAACGGTAGTAACTTAGTACCAAGTGGTAACGGGAATAGGCAAGAGCACCGGCAACAGAATCGAGGCACAAACAATGGCAATGGTTATAACGGCAACGGTTATAATCGTCAAAATCGGAAGAAACATCATGATGGACGCATGACTAATGGGTATAGTGGTAACCGCAATCCGCAATGGCGGAACAACCGAAACCAGTGGCGTGGTTGTAATGAACCGACACCACAGTGGCAACAAAACACAGCGCCACAATGGAACGCCAACCCAGGTCCATCGCAGGAAGTTACAGCCGACCACCGCCAAACCACAACCGCCAACACAATATCAAGATACGCCATCGGGGAGGCAGGGCGTCCAACCCAACAGTAGCAACAACAACAACCAGAACCACAACTGTCAACCCACTAATGCTCACCCATTAAACTCAAAAAAAAAAAAAAAAAAAAAAAGGCCACAATACGCTCTTCGTTGTTGGCTCCAGGATGGTGTAGTGACGGCACATTCACGGATGACAGCCATAAACTTTGTATGCTGAGATACAATGAGGAAATAACAACAGAATAGGAACTTGTAGGCATACCGCAGAAGTGTAACCGAACCGACAAAAGTGTTGTACAGGCTATATTGCAAGCAGATACGTACGAAGCACCAGTTCAGATAATAGTCGATACCGGTGCGTCAACCAATGTCATGAGTGCAAATTTTTACAAGTACTTGAGTCACAATAATAGAATACCAGTATTGCCAGTGGAGAATTGTTGTGTAACAGGTGCAATAGGTGCGCAATCTCATATCATAAAGCACCAGGTGCAAGTCGAGTTTACGATAGGAAATGAAGCAATGAAAAGCTTGTTCTTAGTAGTTAAGGGATTAGGTGTTGCTTGCATCTTGGGGATGGAATTTTTACGCCAGAAGGACGCAAAAATCGACCTCTTGTGCGGGGAAGTAAGCCTTATGAATGAGGGTGGACGTGTAATTTTGCCATTGTTGAGGACACGGGAAGTGCACGGTAAATATTGCCGGAGCTTTCAGTATAGATTCGAAGGAAGACAGGTAACGAATTTATATTCTGACTTAAGTACAAGACACTACTACTACTACTACTACTACGTGATCAGGCCCAGTGGACCGCACGCATCTACAAGTTTCGTCCTCCATTGTATTCTGTCCATTGCAGCTATCCGCCATTCGTCCACATCTATTGGCATTTGTTTTAAATCTTCGCGGGTCCATCCCTCCAACGCTTCTTGGGTCTCACTGGCGGTCTCTTTCCTGTAGGTGTGAAATCCAGGAGCTTCCGAGGCCATCTGTGATCCTCCATCCGGCCACATGGCCGGCCCACTGCATACGTTTGGCTTTGACAGTTCCTGCTATGTTGGGCTGCTGGTACAGTTCCTCAAGCTCTTGGTTGTATCTGATCCTCCATTCCCCTGTATCTGCATGCAGAACCGGACCGAAGATCTTCCGAAGCACTTTTCTCTCAAGGAGCTTATGGAAGTCCTGTTTCCGGATACTCCATGTCTCACAGCCATATAGAACAACAGGCTGGATCAGAGTTTTTTACAGTCGAATCTTGAACTGTCTGGAGAGAGATTTGGACCGAAGCAGTTGTGATAGGCTGTGGTAAGATCGGTTTACTGCTTGTCTTCTGGCATGGATCTCTGCTTCACATGACGATTTCTCAGTGAAAAGTGCCCCTAGGTATTTGAATTCTTGCACTCTCTTGTAGGAATGATCCCCAACCTGCAGTGATTGTAGACGATCAGCAGTCTGACAATGACCACGCGTCATAACGATATACTCTGTCTTAGCTTCGTTTATGCTTAGCCCAAATTTGCTGGCAGCCTCCTGTAGTGCTTTGGTCATTTGCTCCAACTCTTCTTCCGACCTAGAGAGTAAACTGATGTCGTCTGCATAGGCTAAGTATGCCAGTCTCTTTCCTTCGATTTCAATCCCTTCGTTCTCTTGGAAGGTCTCGCGTACGATCTTCTCGAGGGCAAAGTTGAACAGGATAGGGGACAACCCATCTCCTGGCCTGAGTCCTGTCACAGTTTCAAATTCCTCAGTTACGCGATTTCCCATCTTCACCTTTGCATGTGTTTCGTTCAGACAGATCTTTATCAGATTGATGAGTTTCTCTGCTATGCCAAACTCCCTTAAACAGTTGAGCAGGCTCTTGCGATGTATGCAATCATAGGCCTTCTTACAATCAACGAATAAAATATGCAAATCCTTACCATATTCACCCAGTTTCTCAGTGAGCTGCCGGAGACTGAAGATCTGATCTACTGTTGACCGTCCTGGCCGGAAACCTCCCTGGTACTCCCCAATCACCGATTCTGCCACTGGCTGAATTCTATGTATGAGGCAATTGGACAGGATCTTATAGCAGATGTTAAGCAGGGCGATTCCTCGATAGTTGTCACATTTCAGTTTGTCGCCCTTCTTATGTATCGGACAAATCAGAGCTATTTACCATTCTCCTGGTAGTTCTTCTTTGGTTCATATTGCCTGTATCAGTCGGTTTTTTTTTTCTGCAAGTAGCTCTCCTCCTGCCAGGATCATTTCAGCCTGTATTCCATCTTCACCTGGACTCTTATTCTGTTTAACGTGTTTGATTCTGGTTTTTATCTCATCCAGGGTAGGTGGGGGATAGTCTGCATCGTCTGTAATTGGGTACTGGAAATCACACTGCAGTTCGGGTTCATCACAATTTAGCAGCTGTCGAAAGTAGTCTTTCCATCTCTCAGCTATGTCCCTATCGTTCGTCAGGATCTTATCACGGGAATCTTTGACAAATTTCTGCTTGGCCTGGTGACCTTTGCAGAGGTACTTCACCCTCAGAAACATTTCCCTCCTCTTTTGTCCTCTGAAGTCTGTTTCTGCTTCAGTGATTATATTCCTTATGTATTTCCTCTTTGATCTTCTTAGAATTGCTTGTGTAGTCTTTCGGACCTCCTCAAATTGTGCTTAGGTCTGTGCCAGATTTGTGCCCTTCAGCCATTTGTTCCTGGCTTCCTTTCTCCTTTCCAGGGCATCTGCACATTCCTTTCCAAACCAGATCTTCTTGCCCACTGGGTTTCCCATGAGTGTTTCCTTTGCTGTATCCCTAACTGAGCTCTGGATGTTTCCCCACATTAGTTCGAGGTCCTGATTCGCGTCCACTAAGTACAAGACAAGCATATTATAAAGAGTTTATTACTGAAGACAGAGAGGAAAATGTGGTGTCAGCGCCAGACACCACACTTGCTAGGTGGTAGCCTTTAAATCGGCCTCGGTCCGTTAGTATACGTCGGACCCGCGTGTCGCCACTATCAGTGATTTCAGACCGAGCGCCACCACACGGCAGGTCTAGAGAGACGTCCTAGCACTCGCCCCAGTTGTACAACCGACTTTTCTAACGATGGTTCACTGACAAAATACGTTCTCATTTGCCGAGACGATAGTTAGCATAGCCTTCAGCTACGTCATTTGCTACGACCTAGCAAGGCGCCATTATCAGTTGCTATTGATACTGTAAAGAATGTACAGACAAGAGCTACGTTAAAGTTAAGTATTCCAGAAGCTACGTACTATTTTTGCTACTATAAAGACCTTGTCCTCTTCCAGACCTCACGCCATCCTGCGTGAGCTTAAACGCGTGCCTTTCGGCTTCCTCCAAACCCCGTGGGTTGGCTCCTGCCAATCCACAACAGAAAAAAGGAAACTGATAGCCATGAATGTCATGGAGTCAGAACATTTGACTGAATCACAACAAAACGAATTGACTCAGCTACTTACAGATTATGAGAATGCGTTTACGGAAAAACCAGGTGTTATCGAGGGCTACTCCTATAACATCGAAGTGGTACCTCATGATACTTTCTGTCACGCAAACTACACCATCCCGTGGTCACAGAAGGAGGCAGTAAGGAAGGAAATAAGAAAAATGCTTGATTGGGGGATAATTGGACCATCTCTGTCCCCGTACAGCAGTCCGCTCGTGGCAGGAGCGACAGCGGACGGCAGTATACGTCTTGTGCTTGATGCGCGCGATATTAACAAAATAATTGTACCTGTCAGAACACGACCAGAAAGCCTGGATGAACAGATACAGAAGTTTTACGGAGTTAAGTATCTGACCTCTGTCGATATGCGTTCGTCGTATTGGCAAATCCCACTAACTCAGTCATCAAGAAAGTACATTGCCTTTGTGTTTGCTGGCAGAAGTTACAATTTAAAGTTCTACCATTTGGATTAAATGTTAGTGCAGGTGTCTTCATTGCAGCGCTCGATACAGTATTAGGACCAGATTTGTTGGACCGAGTAACGTTGTATGTCGATGACTTATTAATAGCTACTCCCGATTGGGAAAGCCACATGGACACGCTGAGATACGTACTAAAAAGATTTTCTGAGATGGGCGTAACCGCAAACCTCGCAAAATCCAAATTTGGCAGGGAGAGAATAAAATTTCTTGGTCATGTAATATCACCTACAGGTATTGTGCCGAATCCGAAGAAACTGGCAGCAACTGAGAACTTCCCCCCTCCTAGAACCAAGAAACAGTTAAAGGCATTTCTGGGTTTAGTGTCATTTTTCAGACGATACATACCTGACCAGCTTTTAAATGATAATACCCTGTTAAACTTGTTGAGAAAGAATACTTCCTGGATATGGAATGAACTGTGCCAGCAGTCATTTGAGCAAATACGACAAGCCCTTCTAAATGCTAATCTACTGTCACATCCTGACATGTCAAAGGAACGACGCTTCCACTGTTGGACTAGACGTTTGTTCATTCAAAATTGATGAGGAAGGTGGAAACAAGAACGTAAGAATAATCGGTTTCGCAATTCGAGTGTTGTCAAGTTGTGAACGATCATATACAGTCACAGAACTCGAAACATTAGCAGTAATATGGGCCATGAAGAAGTTCAGATATAATGTGTACGGAAAAAATGTAAAAATTTTCTGTGATCATCAGGCCTTAAGTTTTTTGCTGACATGCAAGTTAATGCACGACAGGTTGACTTGGTGGGTGCTGGCTCTGCAGGAATATCAATTTCAAATAATATATATAAAAGGTTGTGACAACGTAGTACCTGATGCTTTGTCACGGTTGCCGCAAGGTCTGCCTGAGCTAACAACAATACTAGAACAGGCAACAGAGCAAAAAATTTTAATCATGAAAGACACTACTTCTCGCAAAAAGTTCCTGCAGGCGTGCAGGCAACTGCCTAGGTTACAGGACGAAGATCCCGCCTTGGGAAAAGTCAAACAAGGACTCCTAGCTTCGGGTGGAAATCAGATAGGTAGCCGTTACTCTGTGCAAAATGGGGTATTATATTACCGGAAGGATGTTAACAAGGACTTGTGGTGTATCTGTGTACCGGAAGTGTGTATCAGTGATTTAATGTGGCACGTGCACCTTTCGTGGGGACACGTGGGCACTGAAAAATGTGGAGCACTTCTCGCAAGACAACGTCATTTTAAGATTATGAAAAGAATAATTCAGAATGTTGTAGGGACATGTGTATTTTGTCAAAGGACGAAACCTACAAATCTGCCCACTGTAAGTGAATTGCATCCTGTTGTTCCTAGGTATTAAACACATTTTTGTAGCTCGGTTTCACCCTGAGAGCAGTCTTGTAGAGCGTACCTTTAAAGACTTGAACAGCTTCATGAGAACTTACATTCCGGATCGCCACACCAAGTTGGCAAAATACGTTTCGACTTTTGAGGAACTCCACAATAGATTGCCACACTCAGCCACCGGTTATACTCCACTAGAAGTCATGTTGGGAAAGAACGAAACCGACAGCTGGCTGTCACCATTACCGACTGTACCACGACAAGTTTTACCTCACTAACAGATTATAGCTGAGACTTTAAATGATTTAACGAGGTGCGCGGAGCGCCGAAAGGAGAAGCATGTCAAGAAGATAAAGTAGTTAACAGCGTATCAACCAGGTGACTTGGTGCTAATAAGGACTCATCCCAAGTCGTCTCTGTTAGTGAAAAAGAATAAGAAATGGCAACCGGTGTATGCCTGGCCCTACAAAATCATAGACATACCACATGGATATAGCTATTTGTTGGGTGACGTAGAATCGGAAGAGATCAGAGGACTCTATCCATACAAAGACTTAAAGAAGTTCGCTCAGTAGAGCAGCGTTTACATATGTGAGTAGCAGGTTGAGTTTAGAGTGTATTTTTTTCTGTGTGTAAATGTTCAGATTTTAGCGTAAAATTTAAAGACAATGAGGCACAGAAGATTAGTGTGATTCAATTTTGTAGATGTTAAGGAATAACAGTATTTTTAAGTAATTGCATTTTGAAAGAAAAATGAACATAGAATACTTTACAAATTTCATTTTTAAAAATGCTTTAAAAATATAAATAAAAAGAAATTCAACAGCGTGTAATGATGAAAGAATTTTTCATTGGTGTGTCATGAATATTTTTGAACTGTAGTAGTAATTCAATATTATAGTGTATATGTTGTTTCATGTATTTATGTCTATACCGATCCTGAAGTATGCTCAAGCATAATTTACTTAACAGTATGACTGCAGGGTGTACATCACCGAAGGTACCTCATGTGTTGTGGGCAAGGTAAAAAGCAAATCAGTAAACGCGACTACCGCTAAGCACTGTTAAAATATACTGCCATCTGCTGAGGCAGAGATTTGCACGAATTTATCGTGTAAACAAAAGTCTCAAATCTAATACTAATCTAGGAACTGGCACGCTAGGCCTAGATTACAAAATGTGTAAAATAATGCGAGAGGCAAAGTTTTGTAAAGTCGAGCCTGGCTCTGGAGAGCAAGTACGCAATGAGTAGGCAGACGTGACATGGGGACTTACCTCAGATGAGACGGAAATACAATTGTATAGTCAAAAGTCTGAAGGCAAGTACGACTCTGTAAGTGGAAAATGGAAAGAGGTAATTAGTGTCAGAGACTGGAAAAATCCAGCACGACCCAAAGCCCAGTTAAGACTGAATTAAATACGTTAGTGTTTGTGAACTAATCGAAACAGTTACTTTAAGCAGTGTGAAAAACTGTGAAGGTGAAACTGTGATAAGGACAGTGAAGTGCTAGTATTGAACGTTCAACAGCGGTGAAGACGCCAAACGCAAATATTACGCACGAAAACTGTGTATTTACTCATAAATGTGAACTGTTAACGTGCAGTGAACCCACAGTCAATATTTTTGGGACAGACTGTAATTTCAGTGAGTACAATAACGGGAGATTGGAATACGATGCGTGGACTGTTATAAACAGCGACCACAGAAACGGCGAATGTTTGTGCTAAGCTCGTATTGGGACACTTCCCAGTGCCTGCGAATGTGGCGAAAACATAAATAATTTTATCAAGACTAAAACTGACGTGTAATGGGTACAGTATCGCATCAAAGCTGCATTCACGGTAGAAGATCCATGTCATGTATTCTGCAGGACAATGCTGGCTTGACACTAGGAAACTGGCGAAAACTTAACAACAACTGCCGCACTAATAAATGCTTCTTTCCCACTAGCGTAACCATCTGCAGCGGGAGGGGAATATTACGTTTGTTGCGTGTGTTTCATGTACTACGTTGGAGATGTGTAGCGGAGCTGACTCCTGCCAACAAGCGCGGGGGGCGGATATCATCCCACTCCGCCAGGTCCGGCCGAGATAACCGTGCAGCCGATCAGCTGATTCTGACTTTCCGCGACGGCGAGAGACACGCTGGCGTCGAGCGGGCGTTGACCTCTCCGCAGCCGCCGCGAACGCCGAGCACCGAGCACACCAACCGGCGCCGTCGCGAGCTAAATGTCGCGGCGTAGATCATCAACGACACCGCAATCAATAACGACCATATATAAATTGTTATAATGACCTAATTTTTTTCCATAGTGCTACGAAAAATTGTTCGTAACGTATGCACATCCTGTACTCCAACGACATTCCAGAAACAATTAAGTGAAAGTAACCAAAGCAGTTAGTCTGCCGCTCCGCCGAGGTTTTCCCCAGGGTTTCCCTACGGCCGCGTCAAATGGGGTGCGAACAGTTGACACCCCTGGGACTGCTAAAATTACAGTCTAACTCGTGATTGTATACCTTTGAACACTGCAGACGCTGCAACCATAAAAAGAATCAGCCAAAATGAATGTACATAACTGTCAAACTAATTGTATTCTATGTCCTTTTCTTTTGTACATGACTCTATACGTAACCAATTGTGTATTATATTGTTATGTAAATAACTTCATCTGTATTACTTTGTGTGCAAGAAACATCATTAAGCACCATGACTAAAATATACGATGTGACACATGTAGACTGTGAAAGAAAAATCTGCGTGTGGACACTGTGGACATGAAACAGGAAATATTTATGTCATTTTTTATGACATAAACATTTCGGGGGACAGTACAGCGTCCCCAGTGCTATATTACGAAAAGACTTAAAAAACGGTATTTATAAGGAAGAGACATTTAAGAATTGAATAATATATATATATTTTATAATGTACCCGTAAAATAATAATTTCTCTGTGTAAGTTTCGAGTGCAAAGAAATGTAACAAAATTATCTAAAGAGACGACAAGATACGCTCTTTTGTTAATTTTTTTAGTCGTTTTCACTTCTTCTCTTGTCTTGGTTGTGTGTAGACGGACATCTTGCGTGTGCTGGCAAATGTAAGCATATGTGTAATAATTAAGCATATAATATATTCATTTAATATTATTGTGCACTTTTAATTTGTAAGAGGTGATCCCGATTTCATGTCCGCCTTCCTTGAATTAACCTGCATTCAAGTAATTCACAGTTCAACAATCGCAGCGGCCGATGCAGCAAACGGCGCCATTACGTGGCGATATTAACTTATAAAAAATTAGCGGAAGCGAAAAACTCGCCCGCTATGAACATAATATTCATTTTTCTCCACAGCCGCACGAAGTTGCAGAAAATACGTAGCTTTAAGATTCTTATTTTCAGTACCATAGCCGAGAGCCAGAGCCAGGAACCTGGCTACAATACAATGGTTAACGGAGGTAAGAAAAAATACTCTCGCGCGTGTGTGGGCCGTAATTGTAATTAATAACTAAAGATCTTTTGTTTTAAAGTGAGCTGACTAGCCGAGGAAATTAATATGAAAAGTTTATTACATTGTTCAGCTTATATTCTCATGTTTTAAGATTCAGCGATTCTAACGTTCATTAACGTAACAAATAATTTAAGTTTAATATTGTTAAAAAGGAGAACTCCACAAAAGCATTTAATCGTAAATCAAAATTGAATGAAATATAATTTTTATTAAGGCCCACCACGTAAGTCGGCAACAATCAATAATAATAATAATAATATATTAAATTACGACGGCCGACGCGATACACTAGTGCACTCTAACAATAACTTGGATCAGTAATTGTGTCATGTGTGTTTATGATGCTATAGAACAATTTTCTACATACTTTGACAAATAATACAAACACTCCTTGACTTCTTCAATACATGGTACGAAGATCGAACTAAGATCATTCGTTAACAAGTAACTCATATCAGCAGTGCCAAATTCAAGTCATGTATACGCCACAGCTGCCAGAAGAGGCCCGACTTGGTTGCCTCCTTCTCAGTACGGCTTCAGACACTGCTGTCCCACCCACACACGCGCAGTACCCTGCCAGTCCAGCAGTCAGTGGGTTTACTTCTGGGGACTGTGACGGAGGATGCCGTGGTTACTCGTGATGCCAGCCTGTCGCATCTGGTGCGCCGCATTCTGCCTCTGTCTTTGTATCGTGCACTTGTTCACGTTTATTATTTCTAAGAACTGCGAAGTGGCAGATTCATTGGTTTCAATCACGTCTGAAAGTATACCATTTATGAAATATCCAATATGATTAGTAATGACTAAAGCTTGGGAGTTCGTTTTGCAGTGGAGGACCGGCCAGAGTGGCCGAGTGGTTCTAGGCGCTACAGTCTGGAGCCGCGCGACCACTACCGTCGCAGGTTCGAATCCTGCCTCGGGCATGGGTGTGTGTGATGTCCTTAGGTTACTTAGGTTTAAGTAGTTCTACGTTCTAGGGGACTGATGACCACAGAAGTTAAGTACCATAGCGCTCAGAGCCATTGGAACCATTTTTGAACCAAAGACAAGTTTCGATCTTTCCTTACACTGAAACCCAAGACAAGAAACATAATTAATAATGGTCGGCATCTACCTCCTTAAAGTGTCAAAAACTGTTTGAATATAGCAAACGGTAAACGGACACGGGCCCCCGAAAGGTGATAGAGGAACTTTACATGAGGATGTCAGGTACTAGTCCCTTCAAATATTAAACTAATTTCAACTAAAGGAGATAAAACTGGCGCTATCCCCTTTTAATTAACAATTAATACAGAAAAATCAGAAAATAGATGCAGGGGTCTAGCCCCTTCAAATATTAATGTAATTTCAATATGCGGAATGTAAAGTGGCAACTAGACTTTTCAGTGACAAAAAGAGTCTAATCAAGAAAAACCGGCAAGCTTGTGTCGTTAGCTAGACCTGTCAAATATTAAACAGATACACTGTAGGAGAGATAAATTGGTCGCTAGCCGTCATTTGATCTGACGTGATTTTAAAACAATTAACGGGTCTAAAAGTATCACTCGTAATAAAACAGCCACAGAGCCATCAGAAACTTATATCAGCTCACCTTACCAACACAGTGCCACAAGTGCCGGAATTACTCAGCCAGTTAACAGCCGTCCAAAACACAAGGGTGGTGTCTGGCATTGGAACGTCGCTACTGCCCACAGCAAAATAGCACAGTGATGAATAGCCCAAAGGAAAACAGGCTAAGTCACATTAGGATAATTTTTTCAGGATAGCAATTTTAAACTTTCAAGATTAGTAAAAATACACAATTAAAATGTCAAATTTAATAATGGTAGGGGATGTACAGTTGTGCTCAAAAGTATCCGAACAACCGGAATTGCATATCGCCTGATTAGCATGCAACCCGCATATCGCAGCTGTCTAGCAGGTCCTCTAATCGCTCCTCGGTATAGTCTTTGGACTATTGAAAATGGTTCCAACAAGTCACCCCTTGAAAACACTGCTCTGTATCGCAATAACTCAAGATGTAAAGTAATACCACGATACTACAAATATCAGGGAACACCTTATCGCAGATAAGACTGTCCTTAAGGATTGTAAGGTCAGATGCATTACAAAAAATGACATACCTGAAATGTTACCACTCTTATTATTACGTCAGATAGGTAATGCACATAGTAAGTACGTCGTTGTCATGATTTCTTCTTCATAGTAACATACCGTACTTATTACTTAACACAAAATGACATTAAAAATTTAAGTTATTCACGAGCAGCTAGTTGGGAATATGTATGAACTTCAAATGACACGACGAAGCGTCTCGTTCTGCATATGGATTCAAACTCAGGTCATGCAGACTAAGCAAAGATTTCGTGACTGACGGAAACTAACAGTCATTCCTGACTGGGCACACAGAGAGTGATATACCTCGATTTTAGATAGTATCAGTTAGGAAATATCTACTTTCAATTACAAAACGAAATCATTTTTAACGTACTCGAATTCCACCCATCAACTGTTGTTCGTGTTAACGAATTACGAGAGATGTTAAATATTGCTTCATCACAAGTGACTCACTTAAAATGCCGTGAGCCAAAGCTATGTGTTGGACAGGGATTCGAACACAGAACCTATTCGGATTGTTATCAAAGCATAATCAACTGTGACATATTGTTGTTGATTACACACAAAGAAACGTCAGCTACCGAATTTTTCTCCACCAGCAGCTCGGAATCACATCATTGAACTTACAGTGATCTCGCAAATAGTTCTGGGAGTCAAAAACGTCAGATATCGTTAGAGTTGACAACGAATGAAAATACACTAAAAGTCAAAAGTATTATCCAACAGCAGATAGGTGTTCTCATTTTAGAGCTTGATTATACATAATGAAAACTTTAGTGCTGGGCCAGGATTCAAACCCATTCATGCGCAATATGTGGAGATGCTGAAGAATTTACAGTTTTGAATAAACAACAAATTGTAGTTGAGCTGTATTGTCACGAAGGAGTCAAATTCCGCGTTGAGGGCGGTCTGAATTGCAGTCCCAGTTCAGAACCAATTTTATCGACGTACAGAATCTAAAGTAAAAGATGGAATAAGCGTCCTGTGACCCTACATAGCGTTTGTTTCGTAACTAGAAACAAATAACTATTATAGGAATGGTTACCGGTGATAAGAGTTTCTACATGTTGCCACTCCTGGCTCTACTGTGGTTCAACCTAACGTCTACTTGGTAGAGAAGGAATATCATGTTTAATGTGTATTTCAGACCACAATGCCATTACACCTTCTTCACTTGGCGTTGGCAGAAGAGAACAGAATCCCTCACTTCCTGTCAAAAATAATTGGCAGTAGTTGGAAACAAACCCAGAGCCAAGTATATGAACCTATCATCAATCCAACAAACCGCCAAATCCTCTTCTCAGTGACTCATTTTTCAATCGTAACGCCGTTGCGCCACACTGGATTAGAATTCTGGCACACAGACTCCCTGTAGTGGTTTGCAGCATGTTCAGTACATTCATTTACTCGGTTGACCAAATCGCCATGAACCAGCTGCCTCGGCTACCCAGTGTATACATTCGACTCTATCTTGTAATCGCCGAAATAAAATCATGTAACTGCCACCTGCACAGAACTGCCATCACTGTAGAATGGCCGGCCGCGGTGGTCTTGCGGTTAAGGCGCTCAGTCCGGAACCGCGCGACTGCTACGGTCGCAGGTTCCAATCCTGCCTCGGGCATGGATGTGTGTGATGGCCTTAGGTTGGTTAGGTGTAAGTAGTTCTAAGTTCTAGGGGACTGATGACCACAGATGTTAAGTCCCATAGTGCTCAGAGCCATTTGAACCGTTTGACCTATAGAATGCAGACATTTAAATGGGAAGTGTTCCGTTCCACTTGAGCTACTCTATTACGCTATCTGTTTGTCGAAAACGTCGTGCAGTGCAAGAGAAAAGGTGTAACTGTCTGTCTCTCAGGAGTCTAGATCCGCCCATATGCATTATCTCACAGCACTGAGGAATGCAGAAGTTCTGGAGGAATTGTTGTTGAATTCTGTAACTGCTGTAGCTATGTGTCAGCTGGTAGCGTCATGGTAAGTGTCGCGAGTTTGAATACATTCACGGCTGCATTTCTTAAAACGCAATTCTGCTGTCTGCTGAGGTTATCAATCTAATGGAACTTTGAACTTAATGCCCTTCACTTGTCTGGCGTGAGGTCAGTCGCTTGACGGCGCGCTTCGGCGCGGGCCCGCCCGTTGCCGGCGCGCCGTGAGGCACGGAAGCTCGCACTGGGACGTATCGCTTGTAGTCGGGTGTGCCGCGGCAGTCCTCACACGGGGAAGTGATGCGTCTCTTATAGCCTCTCCTTCACAAGTGGCTCTTTCCGCCTTCCCGTGGTGCCAGACGTTAAGCTCGGCATTCTGCCTTGCGACAAAAGGGAGAGCTGCGACCCATCCCGATGCGAAAGCGAAGGGTGCGTGGCACAGGGGGAGCTGTGTCGAGGGACCGAACACCAGTCCCTTTCTGTTCGCAGGGTAGAGACCAGCAGGTGCTCTGCATGCCGGCGACCTTGTTTGTCGGCGTGGGATCGCGGTGCGAGTCGGCAAGGGTGCTTCGCCGCGCCCCTGGGTAACCAGGGCGTGTTCTGCCAAACCCAGGAGGTGGTGACATCGCCTGGGCCAGGTTAGATGGGCCCAGACCGCCGAACGACTGGGTGACCGACCCACCACCTGAGTAGGAGTGGGTCCTCGGCCGAGAGGTGGAAGCTCGGGCTAGTAGGCGGCGAATGACGAGAGGTGCATCCGCCTCTTGTGAGTGCGGGGTGCTCTTGCCGGGGAGCGTGGCGTGAAATCGTCGATGACGGAGCCACCGACGGGGACCAGTGCGCTGGCAACGGCGCGCTGAACCCAGCAGTTCGAGGATGCCCTTGGCCTTGGGGCGAGGCCGGTGGGCGAGCTGCATTAGTCCCCCCCCCCCCCCCCCCATGCCAGAGGAGCCAGTCCGGGGCAAGAGACGGGCTCCCAACCTTCTTCATCAAATCAATCATGGCTGACCAAGAGACGAGTGATTCAAGTGTTCTCTCGAGGTGTTCGACACTTACTGTTCCCACCCCTGAATAGGGCCTAGGACAGAATGCAGAAAACGTTACTGAATGGCATACTAGAATTAACCAACTGCTAGATTCTAGTATTAAGAATGGCAAAATAAGCAATACAGCAGTACTCTCTATCAAAACGGAACTCGCCGCCTGGGCTATCGCTAGTGCGAAGCTCGAGGGTCGACTAGATCAATTAGAGAAAGAAAATGAACGACTGCGAAAACAGCCCACCAAAACGTGGGCAGGAGTGGTCGCACAAGCGGCCACTAAAACACAAACAACAAAAGAGACCATTGAAAAGGTGTCCAAAAGGCCTGACACGGCAGTCTTCCTAAGACCCCTGCCAGGGCAGGACATTAAAAAAGTACAAGAACTCTTCACAACCACTGTAAACCCAGCAGCAGACAAAATAAAAATAAATAAGGTAAAGGCAACAAGAAATGTCGTAATAGTAGATGTTGCCACTGAAGAAGACCGGGATAAGATACTCAACCATGACAAACTCAAAAAGGTCGTTAAGTGTGAACCACCCAAAAAGCGGAATCCCTTGGTGATCCTGTATGACGTGCCCACCACAATAAATGAGAATGATATCTATGAAACAATAAGTCAACAAAATTTTGAGGAAATGAGTCTGGATATTTTCAAAAAAGAATTCAAACTGTGGTTCAGAACTGGACCCAGAGAGCGCGATGTAGTACATCATGTAGCTGAAGTCTCGGGAAGTATGTGGCGTAAGCTCACCACTATGGGCAGAATATACATGGGGTTCCACTCGCTAAACGTAAGGGACTACCTCGTAGTCCCCCATTGTCACAACTGTGGAGACCTTGACCATATACACAAACACTGTGAGCAGAAGCCGGCTTGCTCCAGGTGCGGCGCTGAAGATCACACTAGGAAAACTTGTGGCAAAACAGGGATATGTATCCCTTCTGCAAGAAGAGGGAAAAGAAATTGTAATACCACAGGAAGAAACTGCCCCACATACAGGGCTCTAGGACAAAGGCTTATCTCGAGGACTGATTATGGCTGAGTCCATATCAGGCAACAGGAAGCCTAAAAGAAAGTCTCCGAGTAAAAGGGTAAGGGATGCACTTAGGGCCAGCAGATTTAGGGAGTTCCTACAAGGAGCCACTAAAACCCAGACCAGAAAGGTAGAAACAAAAGATGCTGGTGTACAAACGGACCCATGCGGTCAGATTAGTGCTCCCTTTCCCCGAAACTGGGGACTAAGGTCGCTTGAAGAACTAGAACGACCGAAAGGGCGACCTGTGGCAAAACAAATGGTAACATCAGAGAAACAAAAAGTACAAGATAACGCAATAAACAGTACATCATCCGATACAAACCCTCTCACACAAAAAGTTTCGGGCGTAAATCCCAATAGGGTATACCCCAACCTAGAACACGCATTACAACTTGCGCGACTGGAGGAGCCGGCGGTCCTCACCACAGCATTGAGGCATGTGGTATGTGTCGGGCATGAATATGGCCGAGACGTCAACTTCTCGGTAATGGAGGCTGTTTACAGAATACAGCTGAAGACAATGAACCTCCCCACTGACTTCGGAGCCCTGCGTGACCTAGTCAAAAAAGTCTTCGAAAGAAGAAACGAGAAATTCGATCTTAATGAAATTTACAGTCAATCTGTCATCACAAATGGAAGACTAGCTCACGATTGGAGCAAGAACTGGCCGGATTCGCACATCAGAACATATTACGCACGTGCCCCATTTAAACGTAGGGCAGATTAACTCACACAATAGCAAATTAGTCATGCAGGAACTCCGCAGGGTCGTGGAGGAGAGGAGTCTGGATGTGCTCTGTCTGCAGGAACCATACTCCCTGGCTGGGCGAATCCCTTTTGCAGCAGCTAACTGGCAAGTCGTTCACAGCGAAGCGGAACCCAAAGCACCTCTAATGATAATAAATAAAGCGATAAGAGCCACAGTCCTCTCTCAGTTCAGCGACGATCACTGCAACGTCGTGGAACTACAAACACCAGCCGGAGTACTATACATCATTAATATGTACTTCCAGTACGGCCGGGGAATAGACGAATTCCTAGACAAACTTACGCAAATAGCCATGGCGTTGCGGGGACGTCGATGTGTCATTACTGCAGACATAAATGCCAAATCCCCCCTGTGGTTCAGCGGCACACGAGACGATAGAGGAGAAAAGGCTGAGGAGACCATCATGGCGTTACAATTGATTGTCGCCAACAAGCAAGGAAATCCACCCACCTACGTAGGAGGTGGGGGCGAGGGCACAAACATTGACGTCACATTGGTCACGCCCAATCTCGCCACCAGAGTAACCAATTGGATGGTCTGGGATCAGGTGACAACCAGTGACCACAACCTTATTACGTTTTCATTAGGGAACGAGGAGTGCCGCTGGGACATGGGGTGGGAGACACAGCTGAATTACAACAGAGCTGACTGGGACCGCCTGTCACGGGAGTGTGAAATACCGATATTGCCAGATGGTGACGAAAATGTCGAAGGATATGCTGAAGAACTGGTGCAAGCGGTTGTCAGGGCGGTAAAAGCTGCCGTACCAACCAGGAGGAGAGCCGTAGCGCCCCCCCCCCCCCCCCCCCCCCCCGTCGCCATGGTCTACCGTACCGAACTTGGACAGATGCGCCAGTCTGTACGGAGGGTGAGGAGGTACTACCAGCGGAGTGTCGTCCAGGAGGAGAAGCAACGCTGGTTGAAAAGATATAGAGAAGAAAAGGAACACTTCCAACAGGAGCTTAAGGCAGTTAGGCTACAGAGCTGGGAGAAATATGTACGAACACAGCTAGCCATGGACCTATGGGGTGTACCGTACAAGTTAGTACGGGAAAAGATCAGGTCACCCATGGTGCTGTCCACCGTCAGGGATCAGGGCAGGATGACGGAAACCTGGCAGGAAACTGCTGAGGTCCTACTCTGTGTCCTGCTGCCTGACGATAACGAGAACGATGACTCCGAGGCACAGCAACAAGTTCGGAGACAAGACCTAGAAGAATATCAGAACAACAATGTGGTATATCCCTTCTCTGAAAAAGAAGTAGCCGCTCAGATAAATGCCCTCAAAAGAGGCAAGGCTCCTGGCCTGGACGGCATCACCGCGGAGGTGGTGCAATTCCTGGCCCCCCGGCTGGTAGCTCCTCTCACAAAGTTATATAATGAGTGCTTGAGGCTCGGGAAATACTCCCAAATCTGGAAAAGAGCCACAGTAGTGATAATCAAGAAAAGCCCGGATAAAGATCCACAAGAAGCAAAGACTTATAGACCTATCTGTTCATTAGACACACTGGGGAAACTTTTTGAGAGGTTGCTGGCAGGCAGACTGGCAGCACACAGAGTTTTGTGCGGGATGAGTGAAAGACAGTTCGGCTTCAGGGCTGGGAGATCGGCGTCTGACGCCATCGCCCTGGCTGCGGAGGTCTGTGCCGCTACCCCGCACAAATACGTGGTCGGCATCATGGTAGACATCAGTGGCGCCTTTGACAACCTGTGGTGGCCCTCCCTCTTCTCTCGCCTGCGTGAGAAGGAGTGCCCGAGGTCGCTATATGGCTGTCTGAGGAGCTATTGTGAGAATAGGGAGGTCTGGCTATCGTCCGCTAGCGGGAGAATAAGTAAGAAGATCACCAAGGGGTGTCCACAGGGATCTGTCCTGGGGCCACTCTTTTGGGATATTAATATGGAACCCCTCTTGGACAATCTACAGAACAGTGACGATGTGCTAGAGGGCATAGCCTACGCGGACGACCTCCTCCTGCTGGTTGGCGGCCGCAGCCGTGAAGACTTAGAGCCGAAAATTGAGAGGGCTATTTCAATCTTCAGTACATGGTGCCGTACAACCAGAATGAAAATCTCACCAACAAAGTCCACGTACCTACTCTTGAAAGGGCGACTAGTTAGGAATCCAACAGTAAGAATAGATGGCTCACCAGTTCTTCGACGCCATGAAACGCGATACTTGGGAGTAATCGTCGATGAGAGGTGGACTTATGCATCACATATTGACACCGTCACACATAGATCATTCGAAACACTAAACAACTTAATATCAATTGGTCACAAGCGATTCCACCTGCCACCAGAATTGATCAAATTATATCACAATAGTATACTGACATCTATTGTAGGATATGGGTCAGGAGTCTGGGCCCACAGACTCACGAGGGTTATGCCTGCCATGGCTGTGAGAAGAGTGCAGCGGAACATGCTTCTCAGATCAGTAGGGGCATATAGAACAACACCGGGCGGAGCACTAACGGTGTTAATGGGGCTTTGTCCGCTTGACATAAAAATCAGAGAACAAGCGACATGGTACTGGGTTAAGAAGGGAAACAGGGAGAAAATAGTCGACCTAATGGGGACACATGTGGGAAATAAATTGGAAATTAAACGCAGGGGGGAAGAACTTTGGCAACAACAATGGGATAACGAAGAAACCGGTCGCAGAACATATGAACTGCTGCCCAACATCAGGGAAAGATTGCAATTAAAATACTTCACACCATCACGAGGACTGCTGCACTTCCTCACAGGTCATGGACCCTACCCGGCATATTTATGCCGGTTCGGGAAACGGGCTACACCAGCGTGTGAGTGTGGGGCCACACCAGGCACCCCAGAACACGTGGTGTATGAGTGCCACCTCTTTGACGACGTAGCAGCGCAATTACGTCACCAGCTACCCAATTTTGACACGTATCACCTGCTCAGGCATGAGGACCATTTTTCAACTCTAAATACATTGGCAAATGAGATATCACTTAAAGTAATAAAGGAATATCTAAGGAACAACTACTAAGATATCATACACCAAATCTGACTCCGCGCACCTGTCCTGTTCCGCCGGGGCGTGGATTGGCCAGCCGCCTCACGGCTGGAATCCGCCACGTCTGGGATTAGGGGGAGGGTGCGCCCAACCACCGATCTAGACACTCACCAATTTTGACTCTAGGCTAAGTTAGGTTAGATGCAGGATAAGCTAGGATAACAAAATAGTATAGTACTGCAGCGATCAACAATTCCGGCCAGCCCGGTGCCAGGGGCACGTTCACCGGGATAGCTCGGTGAACAGGGCCACTAAGTAGGTTTATACAACGCTGGCACAACTCTAACGCTGCAGGTAGATGTACATTAGCATAAGAAGAATAAAATAACATAGAAAGACATAATCGTAGTGCCCATAGTGAGAACAAAGGAAAACTAACATAGACTAAGCTGTAGTAGTAGTGCCAAATTGTATCAATTAGGACCCACTAATTATATAAGGTGGTGGGTTGTTATGTATCACATATATAGAAGAATAAAGATTTAAAAAAAAACATCCCTTCACTTCTAAACCCAAAATAGCAACATTTGGATAAAGGGCTCACTTCTGCGACATTTTGATCTTTTCAGGCTTAATAGACGGCCAGGCAGCAGAAGCAACTCCAAACTTTTGTATTAAGTATGGGAAGAGCGCATCGTGCCAAAATACGTCAGAAAAGTATTTCCTGCATTAGCTGTCGTGTGGTAGTAGAATTTTATACTTCTTCAAACCTTGTTTGACAGCCTTAACTCAGAACAAGTTTTCTATATGCATGTAATCAATAAGCTGCATGTGTATTGTCAGACAGTTATAGGTAACATCAGTGAATTCGCATATTTCGTTGATGATTAATTTGCCTCTCAGGTATACTATTGTTTTAACAACACTAAAAGAAACCTTACGAAAACTGCGCACTGTGGCATTTCATAAACAAAGATATGTAATCCTGGAAACCCAAAATTTGCTTCGCAGTAGTGGAATGAGGCGTTACCTGTTGTGCAGCATTGTATGTTTTTCGCCATTGCACTATGAGCCGAAAGTATTTTCTTACGATTTCCTTATCGATGTTTGATCTGACTGCTTGTATATCTTTCACAGGAGGGATAAAAACATCACAGTCAGTGTGACTAGAACCGGGAAGCATAACAGATGGGTTTTCACAGGGTCATAAATCAGATGCGAATAATTATAGGCCTATTTCGCTTACGTCAATCTGTTGTAGAATAATGGAACATGTTTTGTGTTCTCGTATTATGACGTTCTTAGATAATACAAATCTCCTTCATCATAACCAACATGGATTCCGCAAACAGAGATCATGTGAAACTCAGCTCGCCCTATTTGCCCAAGAAATTCACAGTGCCGTAGACACTGGCGAGCAGATTGACGCCGTATTCCTGGACTTCAGGAAGGCATTTGATACGGTTCCGCACTTACGTTTAGCGAAAAAAATACGAGCCTACGGAATATCGGACCAGGTTTGTGACTGGATTCAGGATTTCCTAGAAGAAAGAACACAACATGTCATTCTTAACGGTTCAAAATCTGCAGATGTAGAGGTAATTTCGGGAGTACCGCAGGGAAGCGTGATAGGACCTTTATTGTTTACAATATACATAAATGACTTAGTTGACAACATCGGTAGCTCCGTGAGGCTATTTGCAGATGACACGGTTGTCTACAAGAAAGTAGCAACATCAGAAGACTCGTACGTACTCCAGGAGGACCTGCATAGGATTAATGCATGGTGCGACAGCTGGCAGCTTTCCCTAAACGTAGATAAATGTAATATAATGCGCATACATAGGGGCAGAAATCCATTCCAGTACGATTATGCCATAGGTGGTAAATCATTGGAAGCGGTAACGACCGTAAAATACTTAGGAGTTACTATACGGAGCGATCTGAAGTGGAATGATCACATAAAACAAATAGTGGGAAAAGCAGGCGCCAGGTTGAGATTCATAGGAAGAATTCTAAGAAAATGTGACTCATCGACGAAAGAAGTAGCTTACAAAACGCTTGTTCGTCCGATTCTTGAGTATTGCTCATCAGTATGGGACCCTTACCAGGTTGGATTAATAGAAGAGATAGACATGATCCAGCGAAAAGCAGCGCGATTCGTCATAGGGACATTTAGTCAGCGCGAGAGCGTTACGGAGATGCTGAACAAGCTCCAGTGGCGGACACTTCAAGAAAGGCGTTACGCAATACGGAGAGGTTTATTATCGAAATTACGAGAGAGCACATTCCGGGAAGAGATGGGCAACATATTACTACCGCCCACATATATCTCGCGTAATGATCACAACGAAAAGATCCGAGAAATTAGAGCAAATACGGAGACTTACAAGCAGTCGTTCTTTCCACGCACAATTCGTGAATGGAACAGGGAAGGGGGGATCAGATAGTGGTACAATAAGTACCCTCCGCCACACACCGTAAGGTGGCTCGCGGAGTATAGATGTAGATGTAGATGTCAGTACATTACTACAGAGCTAGCGAAGAAATATGTGCCTTCGCTTCCTCTTACGAGGCGATTAGTGGCTAGCACTCGTAAACCGCTGTTTAAAGGACTAGATTAGTTGCGATTTCAGAGTACTATGACTTTCGTGGACTGAAAACCGTAAATTTACAATGTTTTGTTACACCTCAAATAATAATAACTCAGATTATTCAATGGAAATGACTGAAAAACTCAAGTGAAGTTTGAGGCTTAATTCCGTGAACACCAGTAAGTAACTTGTCGAGCACAGAGTTGCCAAACGTACCTTGCCCTGTTGCCAAATCTCAGTTACAGTACCAACAAGAAGATGACGAACAGACGTGTGCCTACAGCGGGCTAGAAAGTGACCAAAGATGCGGCTGCCACGGGCTGGAATACGTAATGCATCGGATTCGCATTTCTGTAACTAGTTTTAGGGACTGGAGTAGAGTTACTAATAATACTCAGAACTGACTGCAAACTAAGCATCATAAAGCAGTAACTCTCATAGTTGTTTTTATATTCTTTTCGTAAGTGTACTCAGAACTAAGAAATTCATTCATGGTCATTTACTTGCCAGGTCGATAGTCGAGCACAACAAACAAATAAAATTAAAAAAAAAAATTGTGTATGTGTGTGCGTCTGTGAGACAAGAGAGAGAGAGAGGGAGACATAAACAGAAAAAAGAATGAGACAGAGAGAGTAAATAATAGTTGTAAAGAAATTGAAACATTGTATGTAGAGAAACCTTTCATAAAACTGACACGTTCCACATCATTACGAAATGTCGTATTCATGATCTATGGAACAAGTATTAATGTAATCAGATCTAATCTAACTTAATCATATCATATTGCTGACTGGCCATGAAGAGTCAGGAATTACCGAAATTTTTGCCAATATCAGTAACCAAATCTAAGCTTGAAAGTAAAAGACAACTGTTTTTGTAATAAACTGGGACTCCAATCAAGACTCTTTCGTCCCTGTTAACTAACCACGAAAGATGTCTAATATACTTCCATTCACAAGTAACAAAGTGTGCATGCTTTTTAAGATGAAGTGCATGATGAGAAGTTCTGTGATGGAGATACGAACCCAACTCATAATCGGATTGTTAATTAAGTAAAATGAAATGTTACGTATAAGTTTTTCTTACCAGCTGCTAGGTGTTTGAATCTAAAATAAGGATACAAAGTTCTGTGCCTGAGCGACAATCGAACCGCACACCTACCGTCCTTCTTTATCATCCACGAATGTAGCTTAAGTATCAATTGTTTAGTGATCAACAGTAAGAGGTGTACGTATTTGACCAGAAATAACGACGCCTATAGCGATTGTTGACAACACATGAACAGACATTAAAAATGCACATTAATTTTCACTAGCAGGCTGGTTTGCACGTGAAAATTAAATTATGAATATTTTTGTACTGGATCAGGATTCGGAGCCACTTATTTACCTTTGGAGGAGACCTAGGGAAGAGTGCAGTCTTGGAAAAGGAACGAAATTATTGAACTATACTCTTCCGAGAGATTCAGATCCTCCAAAGAGGAGATGCGAATTCGAATCACAGTCCAGCACCAAATTTTTCAACGTCTCTAGTTCATTCAAGTACAAATAAAATAAAAGCCCTGTTCCTTTAAATGACTATCGGTTCATGAAACAAAATAAATTTTTCTAATGTAAGTAAGTTTACTAGCGACAGTATTTCTGTTTATCATGACATCCGCCTATGTCATTTCCCAACGTAAACAGCATCTGCCCAGTTGGTAATGAAGGAACGTGATGTTTAATGCGGATTCTGGATTATAACGACTTTCTCTTGAAGTTACCAGAGGTAAAGTAAATCTGTCTGTGCGTCTCAAAAGTAAAAGTCTGAACCCACGCGTTGCACCTGTGATAGTTCGTTCCACCAGACCATTGTGGCCACATATTCCAGCTCAAGGAGTGTGCTGCAACTAAATATGTGCTTAGCTTTCAAAGTGCGAGTCTATAAAATGGTTAAGTAGAAGCAAGCTTCTGACGTGGAGATTATGCTATTCTCATGTCAGCAGGATGTAAAGACTCTTTTAGGCATCATAGCCTCAATGTGAAACCATTTTGAAATTTTCACTAATTTAGGAAATGTCTTACTTCGTGAAAATCCAGTGTGAAGTGTGAAGTTACCGGATTATTCGATTATTACCGTCACTGTTAGTATCATTTTCTTCATAGCGCTGTTGGAACACATTTGCTTGAAGATCTTTTAATGCCTTTTGATGATTATAGAAGCAGTTGCCCAAGAACAGGTTCTTTCCCTGTCTACGGAATCCTTTTCATGTTTATATCAAACATCAGCAATTACTCGTAGATTACATTAAAACTAAAGTAACTGATGAAGACGTTACTTGATAACAAAGCGCGCTGTATTTCTTCTTTTACTTACGCCTAGAAATGGCTGTCGAATACTGCCAAACCAAAAGCGAAAGGATCTTACTGCCTTCCGATATACGTCGCTGTCAGTCCTTCCATATGATTTGGTCGACGTGACCTGTTTCAAGTTGTGTATGACAGAGAATGTTTTAGATAGTCAATTGTTTTCCTTTGCAATAAACAGAAAGATTTACATTCTAAGCTATGCAAGTTCAAACTTTTCGCAATATTAGTTCAAATTTAATATTCGCTTCTATAATGTAGGAAAGTATTCCACAGTTTCGGAACCCGCATCCGACTCATTGACCTCACACTTGGTCGCTGACCGTTAATTCTAGGTCAAAGTGACGCCAGTTTTAGTAACTTAATGTAGCGACGACTGTTTGCCATTGCTCTTTCTCACCGGAAAATAGGCAGTTCACTCCTTGGGCTCCATAAGTACACTGTAACAGTATTCGTTTTACCTGATTTTGTAATCATTTAAATAAAACAACATGACCTTCCAGTGGGAGACGTTTCGTCCCCCTTCTCCCTCTGTGAAATTTGTCAGTAAGCTTTTTGCCTTCCAACCAGCGAAATGCGGCAGAGGATGGTCGGTGAACGATTCACAGACCACGATTTAACGCCGTTAAGACGATTTCTTTAAACATTGTGGTAGCTGAAGGAATTTAGTTTCTTCTTAAGGATGCTGCATAAGGATGCAGCAACGTTCACAAATATCTCAAATAGGAAAATGCCTCTATGCAAATACGAAGGTTGTAAAATAAACTTCCCACAGTTTGTGTCAGATAGATCTTTTCGTCTGATAGCACTGCGTAAGTATTTTGTCCAAGAGGTATCACAAGTAGTTTTCGTATAGCTGTGGGAATCATTGGTTGAAAACGGTTTTAACACCAATGGGTACAGTACTGCTAATTATTCAAAATGATGATCAACCTAAGTCTGAGTTCATCCACAAACTGAGGCGTATTTATAATACTGAAGCTAGACTGTGTATCCTTGTCTTCCTTGAGTGGGCATTGGAAGGCGTTTACACACACGTATACAACACTATCAATACTTCGAACGCTATAATTAACATTGATCTCATAAACTGATTTTTTGTAAATTATTCTGGGTCTTGAGCATGCAATACGTGTTGTAGATACAGTCTTAGACAAAAACATTGACCGCCGAGTCGTTCACGTAAGGTGGACAATACAGTCGTGCTCCCCTCAGAATTCTATGACCGGCAATATGCTCGATCTGGCAACATTGTAGACTGAGGCACTTCCCGGAGGAATTTTTGACTGCAGTCTGAGTACATCACCCTTGACTACGACCATACTCTTGAGGAAAAACGCGGGACTTGCTAATACGACGTCTGGCAACCGAAAGCACACGTCGACAAAGTTTTTATCGCATCTTTCCTCTCTATGCTGAAGCTATGAGTGTAATTCAAGCGAATGTACAACATATTCCGCCGTCTGTCACATCGGTAATAACAGTTATGTTCAACAATATTTTAGCGAGAGATTTCTTGGCTGACCATCTGCCTCTGTACACTGCATGTGTCTCAGTTCTCTGGGACCCGTTTGCTGCCTACCGGCGGGGGCTTAAGCACTGCGCTGCCTCGCCTTCTCCAACAACGTCTGCTCCACTCCTCACTTTCGACGGTGTAACATGCACTAATGTTGTTGAGTGGTGAGCCATAAAGTCTGTCTACGATTTGTGTGTCACACTCGATAGCAACGGAAGCACAAAACCGTTTTTATTTGATGAGTATTTTAGTACACTAGTATGCAATACATCAATGTGGCACAGAATTAATTTCATTGTTCTGGATCCAGTGTGATATAATTAAAGCGTCACATCCTTTTCTTTTTCCTTTCACAGGAGATTCTTAAAATAATTTATTTTTGTCTTGGATTCATATGTGTTAGTCAATGCACAGAGAGTAAATGCAGTGTAACGTGTTTGGTTTCTTTCTTTGATTCCCTATGGTAAATGGATGCGAAACATTGTCAATACGTTTCAGAACCTGTTCTATAACTACTCAGGCAAATTGCTTGTTTTCAGGTTCATACATTAATAAATGGAGAAGTGAACGTTGTTCAAAAGTGTTATTTAAAATATTCAATTGGATTTAAGGCGACAAAATTGCACATATTTGAAGCTACTCAGTGAAAAAGTAAGTTGTTAGAGCCTCTGTTAGCAAATGTCTGCAGGGAGTTCCTAATTGCTACTGTGGAAATTCAGTATAGAGGCCCTATAGTAATCAAGAGGTTCATTTCCTTCATACTTATCATCGTGGCATGTGAGTCCTAAGTGAAGAACAACAATGAAATTCGTATCGTTGATGGTCGATCCGAATTTCTACAGAGACGCTTGTACTGTGAAGCAGCTTCGCAGTCATAAAGCCGAGATCTATGACCATTAACACAACTTACTGAGTCGAGCTACCAAGAGGACTTGATGTGTAAAGGTTTTCTTCCGATTTCGTTAAGGAATTTTTCTGGGAATTCACGGCTCCATTAAATAAATCAGAAATGAAAGCTCGCACATGCTGGCCCCTACCACGGTTAGAATTGACGACTAATTGAACCGATGTGACACGAGAAACGGGCGGTACCATGCGGCTACGGACACACTGCTGCCAGCACGCCACTCTCGTAATTATATTGGTCGCTCAGCCTAATAACGCATCGTGAAAGATAATAAAATTTGTCATTTACGTAAAGAATAGCATTTCTTTATCCAAAAAATTGAATTTTCAATCTCAGCGTCTTAGTTTACGTGAGGATTATATAGCACGAATCATTCAAATGGAAAGGGGATATCAAGTGAATTTAGCAAGTCAGTTCAGTACCATACACGGAAGTGATTGCACTGTCACAGTGTAGCCAAATGTTTGTGACGATGTTGCCAATTCTCAGCTGTGCTAGGACCAGCACATAGAGGCATTCGACTGAAACATAGCCATGACAAAGATTGTAACTGGGGTCGACAGCATCGTCGTCTACCACCTTGAAAACTCGAACGGTGACAGTGCTCGGCCGGTTACTTACGTTTACTGATATCAAAGCTACAGCGTTAAAACACAGAAATGTTAATAACCCAGAGATTATTAACTTTGGAACCCATAGTAAAGTAAAGCAGTCATCAGTCGGAAGATTGGTTTGAACACCATAGTGCTTTAATAGGCACGGTCATTGTGGAGACCATATGCCATTGCTTTCCTCCGACGTTTGAGTTGTCTTGCCTAGCCAGTTAATAGGGAAACCTACTGTTTAACGAGGCTTTCAGACCACAGTGCAGCTCGGCATTTTTCACATCAACAAACACTTCGCGAGGGGAAATATGTGTAAAATGGTAATTAAAAATTTTGGGGGTTTGACCAGGGATCGAACCTGAGAACTTCATATTCCTAGTCTTGCTCTTTACCACTTTTTTAGGTTTTTTCTTTTTTATTTATATATTTTTTCAATGTCTACTTTATTTATCTATTTACTTTTAAGAAAAGGAATAAGGATTTTGGAAGGTTTGTTTTTCTGCTTGATTTTTATTTTTATTTCATTTTATTTTTATACAAATGGATAAAAAGAAAGCCGTTCCTCTTCGGCTACATAAACAGAATAATAGGAAGTCGTCCCGTCACGATAAAGGATGCTCCAAACCTTAGCCCGCTGCGAATTTTTCGATGACCGTCGTCTCGTTGCTGTGTTGTTTCCGTTGTTTGTTCAATCTCATAAAAAAAGGAACTGGGAAGAGGTGCAATGGTTATCTTCTCATATCATCAATAATCCAGCGGTGAGGCGGATTATGGAATGCGCTCCAAAGAAAATTAGAAAAATATTGCCTAAATTTAGGGTTTTTGACGTTCGCAAAATGTCGTTCGTTAAGGTAATACCAAAAATCGGGTACTGTCTTTTCGCCATTACCGAACAGGTAGTGAACAGCGTGGCCGCTAATCCACGTCATAGAGTTCGTTTTTGCTCTCTGGAAATACATCTCATCGGGCAATAGAAGTGATCGGGTAGTTATCCAGTCGAGAGTATTGCGTGTGCGAAAAGCCAATATCTGACGCACCAAATAACAAACGTACTTTGCCGACCCGCATTCCAAACGATGTTCATCCGTGTCAGTCACTTGGCATGTGGCGCACAAGGGTGTATCAGCGAGGTGGATGTGATGTAGGCGGGACTGGCACAACTGTTTCCCATTAACAGTTACGTACCATGCAGACTGCACGTCAGTATCAAGGGTGGTGGCATTCACTGCGTGCCACACAGTGCGCCACTTTGTAGTGGGGTGTTTGCTTTCAATCACATTCGGCGTCCTGTTCATTTACATCGCAGCATATATCTCCCTCGTCATCATCAAGCGTGTGGGTGGTAGTGCGGTGCGGATGCAGCTTAATTCAAGGAAGAATTGGCTAATGTGGAAGAAAGGTGCTGGGATGTCCGATGTCATCACAGGGGGTGCCAGTGAGATTGGTCGCAATGCCTCCAGTAAGAGACTTGTTAGGCGCGTCGGACTTCGTCGCCACAGTTGCAGGTGACACCTGACGAACAGGGCCTTCGCTCTGTCCTGAACATGACAATGGCCTAAACCCCCTCTGCTCCTCGGGAAGGTTAGGGACTCGTAACGAATCTTAAATAACATGCCCGTATTAACAAAGGATCCCAAAACCGCCAACATGCGGTGAGCCAGGGTAGGTGGTATCAGGAGTACCTGTGCAAAATGGGGGATACGTGACGCCAAATAGATGTTCACTGCAGGAGGCCTAGATGTCTCAGACGGTGGTCACTTATTCCTGCTCTCATCTGATTCAATAAACGGCTGTAGTTAAGGACTGTTGAACGCTTCATGTCAGATGTAAATTCGTGCCAAGACAGCGGATTGAGTCACTGATTCGTAGCGGTGCGACGCTCTCGTCGGGTAGACCTCTGCCTATAGACAGGGCGTGCGATTTGTGGAGTTTGAGATTGCTCCCCTATGCCGTGCCGTAGGTCGCCACCCACGCCAGTACTGCACAAACATCGTCAATACTGCGACGAAGGAGTACCAGATCATCCGCATAGGCAGTGCAGCAAAAGGTGTGTCCACCAAGGGACATGCCAGTCACGTGTTGCCGGAGGCCGCAGAGGAGTGATTCCAAGACGAGGGAGTACAATATCGCCGAAAGAGGGCAGCCTTGTCGCACCGATCGCTGGATCTGTATCGGCGGCGTGAGACGGCCATTACATAACACTCGCGCCGCGTAGGAGACGCATCAGTACCTTAACTATGACGTCCGGATACCAAATGTGTCGCAGTACCTCCATCAAAAATGTGTGGTCGACTCTGTCAAAGCCCTGGCTAAAGTCGAGTGAGGCCAAAACTTCTGGCAGTTGGCGAGCTTTGGCTAACGTGATCATATCTCGATATCGGCAAAGTGCAGTGCGAATATTATGGTCACCACCTAACGATGCCTGGTCCTGCGACACAACACACTGTACCGATCGCTTTAGGCGTGCTGACAGAAGCCGGGTGAAAATCTTCAAGTCACTGTTGAATAAAGCCAAGGGGCGATAATCACCGACCCTGGATCCGCCTCGTGGTTTGTGTATGGGCAAAATCAGTCCTTCTAGGAAAGCCCCAGGAATCTGCGACGTGGGAGACATAAGATCGCGGCAAATATCAGTCCATGCTCGTGCCAGCAATTGTTGATATGTCCGGTATAATTCCAGAGGAAGGCCATCAGGTCCCGGGGACTTATGAGCAGCCCCGCCTCTATTGCTTCTATGATTTCCTCTTCCGATCCATCTGCAGTCAAATCCGCTGCCGCTATCGGAGAGATCGTGGCCTAAGTGAGTTGAGAAAATTCGGCGATCACCTCTGGGGGATGTCGATGTTCCGAGTACAGCCTAGTGTAGTGAGCATGAAGGGCGTTTCCTATATCGCGCTGGGTATGAAGGCGTCGTCCGTCTTCCGTCGTGATAGCTTGGATCAGGGTCCTGCGTCGGCGCCGTCGTTCTGCAATGTCGTGATACATGGACTGTTCCTCCTGGCCCACTCTGTCTTGAGTGCACGCACTGACGTTCGCACCCTCAAGATGGCAACGTGTTAATCAGATGATCCGTGCCTTGGCACGGTTCACTGTCACCTGCCGTGCACGTCAGTACCGCAATGTTGTACATTTCATTAAGATGCTGTAGTAAAAGTCCATGGTATGTCTCTTCCATGCTGCAACATCTCGGCCGTAGCCTATCAAGATCTTCTGGAGGGCTGGTTTGGCGCAGAGTAACCACCACGACAGTGTAGACAGGTAGATTCCACGCCGGCGGCTACAGGAATCTCACATGTTCTCTATAAGGCTGCGACATTCTTGAGAGGTTAGGTGAGTGACGTTCAACTTCCAAGGCCCACAGCTGTGCCATACCTTCTGACGGCCGAGGGTAATGGCGCAGATGTAGGCCTCGTGGTCAGAAAACACTATGGGCCTAACTTCGGCAGCTCTCGTCCCCACAGCTATGGAGCGCGAGATGTAAATTCGGTCGATACGGCTGGAGGAATGGCTGGTGTAGTGAGTAATTCCGGACCGATCGCCAGAAACATGTTCTCACGAGTCCACCAACTGAAGATTATTTATAATTGTCGCAAGTTCTGTGCAGGGATAATAATGTGGTAACTGATCTTGGCTACTGCTGAAGTCCCATCCGAATAGCCATAAAGAGGGGCGTGATTGTATGAGCGAAAAAGGTGGATCGTTCGCGACGCCGACCAGATCCTGACGGTGCATAGATGTTAATAAGTTTGACTCCTTGGATGGTAAGAGCCATGCCTCTGGCGTCAGGGAAATACTCGACATCTTCTGCGGATATACCTTCACGGAGGAGGATCGCCATACCACTGCCATTGTCCGACGCATGTGAGACTTGTAGCTATAGGGTTCCTTGAAGTCTGCGACATACACCTATACACCTCTTGAAGGAGCGCAATGTCGATGTCTGCTGCGTTGAGCAGAACCTGTAGCATCGCTGTTTATGTCGGGCACGTATGTTGTTGATGTTAATCGTTGCTAGACGATATGTCTGGTCAGCCAGGTCAGCAACTGGGTTATTTAGGAGGCCAGGTGTGGGCGGCAGGGGCGGCCCCACAGAGGCTGACGATACAGCCGTAGTCACTGTGGTTGGTCGGTGCTGGGTACAGCCGAGGGAGCATCTCTGCCCTCGGCATCCTCCTGGTGCTGTGGCTCATCCTCGACTTCATCCGCCCAAGAATCAGATGCAGCAATTGGTAACTGTTGACTAGTGCTGTCAGTAGAGCGCTCACGCGCATGTTCAGTAGCAGAAGTGGTGTTGTCAGACCGAGACTCAGAAACAGTATTCGCCGTAGAATCGTGACGGGAAGGGTGAGCTGTGGTGGTAGAGTCCTGAGTGTCGCCCGACGCCGGATATTCGTCCGGGTCACACATCCGAAGCAGGCAATCATCGGATGGCGTATGGCGCCGTTTCTTGCGTTATCGAGGGGTCCGTTGTTTTCGCACATGTTGTTCTGTGTCAGAGTGCGGGTGACAATCATCTGATGCGGTCTCCATTGGAAGGAAGGCAGGGGTCGGGTCAATTTCCGTTTCTGCTTCCACCTTCTCTTTAGGCTCGTCTCGGTGGCACAATTGATCACCGTCTTGAGGCAGGTCTTCCGATGACGTCGTAGGGGGGGATATGCTGTCCGCCACACTGTCATCGACCACTGACTGCAATACGGTGTTACGATCCTGGGCAGAAACAGCTGTTGCGGTTGCAGCCGCTGCGTACGTGTTGGGGAGTGAAGTAGGCGTCGCCGGGGATGGAACTTCAGCAACCGGTGTCTGGGTCAGTCGGCGTTGAATGCAGACCGATCGGACATGTCCTTCCTGGCCACAGCCGGCGCAAGTACGCGATTGTCCGTCGCACATGACAATGGGTCTGCAGCCGCCAATTACTGCTTCGTCAGTTCAATCTTAATTTGTCGCACTCCCTTTAAGACGGGGTACGTCTCAGACGTTTGCCATTTTTCAGCCAAGTGACTTAGCACGTTGCCGTAGGGTTTGAAAGCTGTCATCACAACATCTGGCGGTACTTCCAATGGCAGCTCGAAGACCCTTAGAATGCGAAGGCCTAATCCAGCGTGGTCGATCGTGACAGTTCCTATGTGGCCATGAGTGTGTCGGCGCACAACATCAGTGGACGCCTTTTCATTGATAACTTTGTGTTATGGAATAGTGGATCCCAATGATGTCTTGAGGTGCAATTGAAGTTCTTCCCGGATGAAACGTTCAATGTCAAGTGCTCGATGTCTTGCGTAGTCCGCTTGAAATGTGATTTTAATTGTGGTCTTGCGGAACGAGTGCGCCATGGCACTACCGAGACACGGACGCGTGACATTCGCCGCAGCGAAAGGTAAACAAGTAAACACGCGCTCACGCGGTACGCTAACAGGGGGACACAGGCACGACGACCTTGCCCCACAGCTGACTGCTCTTTACCACTTTGCCACGACGTAGCCACCACTGTGGCTTTTGCTTGGCCTTAACATTAAGAATCTCTCGTTTGTGCCAGCGTTGGCACTTGGGTGTCCCTGCACCTGAGTAAATAGAACTGAATTGAATGTAGTGGCTCCAAGTTGGCTTAAACAGAAATGGAGAAAAGTTAAACAACATAAATGGTCTCTCTTTGATGCCTTAATCTTCATTGCCATTATACGTCTTATGAGAGAAAACGTACTCTTCGCCAAAATTAACATCTTCGTCTTGTTATGCTAATATTTGCGATTTATTTTACATTAAAATTTTACTAACAAAATTAAGATAGGAGACGTTTCCCTTTTGTTCACAGCATCTTAATCTCTGAAGAGAAGTTAAGCTGAAATTAAACAATATGTGCTTTAAACAAAGTCGTCTTCCTATTAACACAGTAGGATCAGTACCGCGTCCAGTTCCCGTACGCTTCTACAACTGCATTTAATCGCCAGGGAACGGAGGAAACAAGCTTTTCTGATGCATCTGTCACTCTGTGACATCTCTTTGCACGCAGCGTGAACTGCTTCCGACAACGCTGCCTTGGATGTTGGTGCAGGTCTTTTCCTCCTAGTAATTTTTTCCATCTCTGCCCACACGTGCTCTATGGGATTGAGGTCAGCAGCATTTGGAGGCCAGTCTAACAGCTCAACGTCTCCTTTCATCTGAAAACAGTGTCATACACGATTGGCTGTATGAAGTGGGGAATGGTCATGTTGGAAAATGATTCTACCTCCTGGAAATCGCTGGCGAACAGAAGGAAATATGATTTCTTCCAGTATTTCGCAGTAATAAGCACTACAAAGCGGACGCTCAAGTTCCCACAGCACGCCGCAACCATTTGCTGATATCCAGCCCCAAACTGTGAGAGACGTCTGGCCACGCCCCTGCCTCTGTTGGACATATTTACGGTCGTATCTCGTTAAACTTGGTCGATACACATGGACAGAGCTATTTGGAGCAGTTGAAAATACCTTCTCGACGGTAAACATAACTCTGTCCCAGTACGAAAGCGGCTTCCTTCTACAGGCCTGCGCGAAATTTAACCTGGCAGCCCTATGCTGCTCTTTCAGCATTTCCTTAACCGCCGATTTACGTCCATTCTTTGCTTCCTCGTTGAGCCGACGACGTATGGTCGACCTGCTCACTGTTAGCTGCAGGATGTTTTTACTTTCTCTGCCACTCCTGAAAGGGTCCTCAACACTGCAGCGGAGTATACTCCTGTCTTCATTCCATGTGATAGTCCGTGGGCGTCCAGAGCGACGACGACGGTTTACGTGGCCTTCATCTTCCATCCTCTTCACCCAGAGATGAATAGTGGATTTGCTGTATCCCAGAACACGGGAAATGGCACTGATACAGTACCCGTCTTACCGGACGGAGTGGCCGAGCGGTTCTAGGCGCTTCAGTCTGGAACCGCGCGACTGCTACGGTCGCAGGTTCGAATCCTGCCTCGGGTATGCACGTCTGTGATATCCTTAGGTTAGTTAGGTTTAAGTAGTCCTAAGTTCTAAGGGACTGATGACCTCAGAAGTTAAGTCTCATAGTGCTCAGAGCCATTTGAACCATTCGAACCAGTACCCCTCTTCATAAAGCGCAACGATACGACCTTTATCAAACTCAATGAGCTGTGACATGTCGCCTTGACAGAAGTAAGAACCTACTCACAAGGCATCAGGAAACGAAGTGCCACACAGGAAGCAGAGCACTCGCACCAGCACCGACGTCAAATTCATTCCCGATTTCAAGCTTTCAATACTGTGACACGCGGATTATATTCACGATTTCACTGGAACGTTTAGAGCAATATCATTAAATCAATGCTGTTGCAGACGATCCAGTTACAACAGATAGGTGTGTTTATTGGTATATCAGCCAAAATCACTAGTCTGAAATTGTTATGAGCTGTGTTAGATGACGATATATATCTGTCCAACAAAATTCAGGGTATACAGAAATATGTTTTAGTCGTAACTATTATTTCGATAGAACGAACATGTTTTAGTACGGAAGACTAAAGTAAACTGTGGCGTTCAGTATATTCGAGATATTGCATACATTGCTGTATGTCACTTGGAACGCTCGTTGTGGGGAGCAGGGGGAAACAGTCTCCAAAAACTTCCGATTTGCAAATAAGTTTCACAGGGAGAGGGTCTGACAAGTGCGCTACCGATTTTTGTCAAATATTGCATGGATGTTCTAGCTTTGTGCTATACACTCCCTAGCATCTGAAAAAATCGAGGACAAAGTTGAGGACGGACAATGGTATTTTCATTGTTGTACACCGAAATAGCGTCTACAAATAAAACATTTCATTATTACGTTAGAGCTTCCAGCCGTTACATGGTGGCGAAGTGGTAAAGAGCAAGACTAGGACTACAATGGTCTCGGGTGCAACCTTGACCAGTACCACGATTTTCAAATGCCACTGTACACTTATTTCACCTCGGGCAGTGTTTGATGATGTGAAAAATGCCGAGCAGCACTGTGGTCCGAAAGCCTCGTTAAACTGTAGGTTCCATTATTAACTGGTTAGGTACGTCAAGTCAAAGGTCGGAGGATAACAACGGCATACCACCTCGAACAAGAAAGCACTGTGGCGTCCAAACCAATCTTCCGACTGATGACTGCTTTACTTTACTATGGGTTTCAAAGTTAATAATCTCTGGGTTATTAACATTTTTGTGTTTTCATGTTGTACTTTTGATACCAGTAAACGTAAGTAACCGGCCGAGCACTGTCACCGTTCGAGTTGTCAAGGTGGTAGACGACGATGCTGTCGACCCCAGTTACAATCTTGGTCATGGCTATGTTTCAGTCGAATGCCTCTATGTGCTGGTCCTAGTACAGCTGAGAATTGGCAACATCGTCACAAACATTTGGCAACACTGAGACAGTGCAATCACTTTCGTGTATGGTACTGAACTGACTTGCTACATTCACTTGATATTCCCTTTCAATTTGAATGATTCGTGCTATACAATCCTCACGTAAACTAAGACGCTGAGAATGAAAATTCAATTTTTTGGCTAAAGAAATGCTATTCTTCACGTAAGTGACAAATTTTATTATCTTTCACGATGCGTTATTAGGCTGAGCGACCAACATAATTACGAGAGTGGCATGCTGGCAGCAGTGTGTCCGTAGCCCCATGGTACCGCCCGTGTCTCGTGTCGCAACGGCTCACTTAGTCGTCAGTTATAACCGTGATTGGGGTCAGCATGTGCAAGCTCTTTTTCTGATTTATGTAATGGAGCTGCTAATTTAGAGAAAAAATTCTGTTAGATTGATTTAGCGGTACTGTACCCATCGGTGTTAAAACTAGTTTTCAACCTATGATTCCTACAGTTACAGGAACACTACTTGTGATACCTCTTAGACAAAATACTAATGCAGTGCTGTCAGACGAAAAGATCAACCTGACACAAACTGTGAGAGGTTTATTTTACAACCTTCGTACCTAGATAAAGAGCTTTTCCTGTTTGAGATGTCTGTGAACGTTGCTGCATAAGGCGAGTTAAGAAGAAATTAAATTCCTTCAGCTACGACAAAGTTTAAAGAAATCGTCTTAACGGCACTAAATCGTGGTTTGTGAATCGTTCAGCAACCGTCCTCTGCCGCATTTCGCTGGTTGGAAGGCAAAAAGCTTACTGACAAATTTCACAGAAGGAAAATGGGGAGGAAACGTCTCCCACTGGAAGGTCATGTTGTTTTATTTAAATGATTACAAAATCAGATAAAACGAACTGTGAGGTTGTCAGTATAAGCACGTTACTGTTGTCAGTATGATGTTGTACTGCCCGGGGCCTGTAATGAGAAATGGCCCATTTACGTCAGGCATATTGTATACAGAAGTAGAAGACAGAGCACCACCAAATTCTACAATCCGTACGAATTCCATACACACAGAAATTACTATTACAGTGTACTTATTAAGCCCAAGTAGTGAACTGCCTATTTTCCGGTGAGAAAGAGCAATGGCAAACAGTCGTCGCTACATTAGGTTACTTAAACTGGCGTCACTCAGAGCTAGAATTTATGGTCAGCGACTAAGTGTAAGGTCAACGAGTCAGATGCGGGTTTTGCAACTGTGAAATACTTTACTACATTATAGAGGCGAATATTAAATTTGAAGTAATATTGCGAAAAGTTTGAACTTGCATTGCTTAGAATGTAAATCTTTCTGTTTATTGCTAAGGAAAACAATTGATTTTCTAAAACATTCTCTGCCATACACAACTTGAAACAGGTCAGGTCGAGCAAATCATATGGAAAAACTGACAGCGACTTATATCGGAAGGCAGTAAGATCCCTTGGCTTTTTGTTTGGCAGTATACGACAGCCATTTCTAGGCATAAGTAAAAGAAGAAATACAGCGCGCTTTGTTATCAAGTAACGTCTTCATCAGTTACTTTAGTTTTAATGTAATCTACGAGTAATTGCTGATGTTTGATATTAACATGAAAAGGATTCCGCAGGCAGGGAAAGAACCTGTTCTTGGGCAACTGCTTCTATAATCACCAAAAGGAATTAAATGATCTTCAAGCAAATGTGTTCCAACAGCGCTACGAAGAAAATGATACTAACAGTGACGGTAATAATCGAATAATCCGGTAACTTCACACTTCACACTGGATTTTCACGAACTAAGACATTTCCTAAATTAGTGAAAATTTCAAAATGGCTTCATATTGAGGCTATGATGCCTAAAAGAGTCTTTACATCCTGCTGACATGAGACTAGAATAATCTCCACGTCAGAAGCTTGCTTCTACTTAACCATTTTATAGACTCGCATTTTTTCTACCATGACTAATTTTGTAAGCTACGCACATATTCCTTTACAGCACACTCCTTCAGCTGGGATATGTGGCCACAATGGTCTGGTGGAACCAACTAACACAGGTACAACGCGTGGGTTCAGGCTTTTACTTTTGAGACGGACAGACAGATTTACTTTACCTCTGATAACTTCAAGAGAAAGACGATATAATCCAGAATCCGTACTAAACATCACGTTCCTTCATTTCCAACTGGGCAGATGCTGTGTACGTTGGGAAATGACATAGGCGGATGTCATGATAAACAGAAATACTGTCGCCAGTAAACTTACTTACATTAGAAAAATTTATTTTGTTTCATGTACCGATAGCCATTTAAAGGAACAGAGCTCTTATTTTATTTGTACTTGATTGAACTACAGACGTTGAAAAATTTGGTACTTGACTGTGATTCGAATTCGTATCTCCTCATTTGAGGATCTGAATCTCTCGGAACAGCATAGTTCAATAATTTCGTTCCTTTTCCCAAGACTGCACTCTTCCCTAGGTCTCTTCCAAAGGTACATAAGTGGCTCCGAATCCTGATCCAGTACAAAAATATTCATAATTTCATTTTCACGTGCAAACCAGCCTGCTAGTGAAAATTAATGTGCGTTTTCAATGTCTGTTCACGTGTTGTCAACAATCGCTATAGGGGTCGTTATTTCTGGTCAAACACGCACACCTCTTACTGTTGATGACTAAGCAATTGATTCTTAAGCTATATTCGTGGATGATGAAGAAGGACGGTAGGTGTGCGGTTCGATTGTCCCTCAGGCACAAAAATTTTTTTTCTTATTTTAGATTTAAAAACCTAGCAGCTGGTAAGAAAAACCGATACATAACATTTCATTTTACTTAATTTACAAAAAGATTATGAGTTGGGTTCGTATCTGCATCACAGAACTTCTCATCATGCGTTTCATCTTAAAAAGCATTCACACTTTGTTAATTCTGAATGGAAGTATATTAGACATCTTTCGTGGTTAGTTAACAGGGACGAAAGAGTCTTGATTGTAGCCCCGGTTTATTACAAAAACAGTTGTCTTATACTTTCAGGCTTAGATTTGGTTACTGATATTGGCGAAAATTTCGGTAATTCCTGACTGTTCATGGCTAGTCAGCAATCGATATGATTAAATTAGATTAGATCTGATTACATTAGTACTTGTTCCACAGATCATGGATACGACATTGCGTAATGATGTGGAACGTGTCGTTTTTATGAGAGGTTTCTTTACATTCCATGTTTCAGTTTCTTTAGAAGTACTTTTTACTCTCTCTCTCATTCTTTTTTATATTTATGTCTCTCTCTCTCTCTCTCTTGTCACACACACACACACACACACACACACACACACACACACACACGCAACACACACACATTATTTTTATAATTTTATTTGTTTGTTATGTTCGACTATCGGTCAGGCACGAAAATGACCATGAATGAATTTCTTAGTTTTGAGTACACTTATGAAAGAAATACAATAACAACTATGAGAGTTACTGATTTATGATGCTTAGTTTGCTGTCAGTTCTGAGTATTATTAGTAACTCTACTCCAGTTCCTAAAACTAGTTACAGAAATGCGAATCAGATGCATTATGTATCTTTGAGACGCCAGCTATGGTCACTTACCAGCCAGCTGTAGCCACACATCTGTTCGTCCTCCTTCTGTTGGTACTTTAACTGAGATATGGCAACAAGGCAAGGTACGTTAGGCAACTCTGTGATCGACGAGTTACTTACTGGTGTGCACGGAATTAATCCTCAAAGTTCACTTGAGTTTTCCGGTCATTTCCATTAAATAAACTGAGTTTTTATTATTTGAGGTGAAACAAAACTTTGTAAATTTGCGGTTTTCAGTCCACGAAAGTCATAGTACTCTGAAATCACAACTAATCTAGTCCTTTAAGTAGCGGTTTACGAGTTCTATCCACTATTCACCTCGTAATTCTGTGGTAATGTACTGACCTGAGAAAAACTCTCTGTTATGCTTCCCGGTTCTAGTCACACTGACAGTGAAGTTTTTATTGCTTCTGTGAAAGATCTACAAGCAGTCAGATCAAACATCGATAAGGAAATCGTAAGAAAATACTTTCGGCTCATAGTGCAATGGTGAAAATCATACAATGCTGCACAACAGGTAACGCCTCATTCCGCTACTGCGAAGCAAATTTTGGGTTTCCCGGATTACATAACTCTGTTTATGAAATGCCACAGTGCGCAGATTTCGTAAGGTTTCTTTTAGTGTTGTTAAAACGATAGTAAACCTGAGAGAAAAATTAATCGTCAACGATATATGCGAATTCTCTGATGTTATCTACAACTGTCTGACAATACACATGCAGTTTATTGATTACATGCATATAGAAAACTTGTTCTGAGTTAAGGCTGTCAAGAATATAATTCCACTACCACACGACAGCTAATGCAGGAAATACTTTTCTGGCGTATTTTGGCACGAAGCGCTCTCCCCATACTTAATACAAAAGTTTGGAGTTGCATCTGCTGTCTGGCCATCTATTAAACCTGAAAAGAACAAAATGTCGCAGAAGTGAGCCCTTTATCCAAATGTTGCTATTTTGGGTTTAGAAGTGAAGGGAATTATGTTCAAAGTTCCATTAGATTGAAAACCTCAGCAGACAGCTGAATTGCGTTTTAAGAAATGCAGCAGTGAATGTATTCAAACTCGCGACACTTACCATGACGCTACCAGCTGACACATAGCTACAGCAGCTCCAGAAGTCAACAACAATTCCTCCAGAACTTATACATTCCTCACTGCTGTGAGATAATGCATATGGACGGATCTAGACTTCTGAGAGACAGACGGTTACACCTTTTCTGTTGCACTGCACGACGTTTTCGACAAACAAGTAGCGTAATAGAGTAGCTCAAGTGGAAAGGAACACTTCCCATTTAAATTTCTGCATAATACAGTGTTGGCAGTTCTGTGCAGGTGGCAGTTACATGATTTTATTTCGGCGATTACATGATAGAGTCGAATGTATGCACTCGGTAGCCGAGGCAGCTAATTCATGGTGATTGGGTCAAGCAAGTAAATGAATGTACTGAACATGCTGCAAACCACTACACGGAGCCGGTGTGTCAGAATTCTAATCCAGTGTCGCGCAACGGCGTTACAATAGAAAAATGAGTCACCGAGGATGGTCTGTTGGATTGCTAATAGATTCGTGTACGCATGGTCCAGGTTGGTTTCCAGCTTCTGCTGATGAATTTTGTCAGGGAGAGAGAGATTCTATCCGCTTCTGGCTACGCCAAGTGAAGAAGGTATAATGGCATTGTGGTCTGAAATTCACATGAAACATGATATTCCTTCTCTACCAAGTAGACGTTAGGTTGAACCACAATAGAGCCAGGAGTGGCGACATGTAGAAACTCTTATCACCAGTATCCTTCCTTATAATAGTTATTTGTTTCTAGTTATGAAACAAACGCTATGTAGGGTCACGGGACGATTATTCCGTCTTTTATTTGAGCTTCTGTATGTCGATAAAATTGGTTCTAAACTGGGGATACAACTCAGACCGCCTTTAACGCGGAATTTGACTTCTTCGTGACAATACAGCTCGACTACAATTTGTTGTTTGTTCAAAACTGTAGATTCTTCAGCATCTCCACATATTGCGCGTGAATGGGTTTGAATCCTGGCCGGGCACTAAAGTTTTCATTATGTATTATCAAGCTCTAAAATGAGAACACTTATCTGCTGGTGGACAATAATTTTGATTTTTGACATATTTTAATTCGTTGTCAACACTAACGATATCTGACGTTTTTGACTCCCAGTGAGACACAGAACAATTTGCGAGATCACTGTAAGTTCAAGGATGTGATTCTGAGCTGCTGGTGGAGAAAAATTCGGTAGCTACGTCTCTTTGTGTGTAGTCAACAACGATATGTGTGGGGTTCGATTACCAGTAAGCACAGAACTCTTCGTCATATTATTTCTAGTTCAAACATGCTCACGTGTCATTGATGGCGTAACAAACCCGTATTTAACGTTCGTTTTCTCTAGAATATAACAGCGATAAGTGTCGGGTTAGTGTCCTGGGAAGGAAAAAATTAATGTTTAATCTCGTCATTTTAGTTAAAACATCTCGCTACTGCCGAGAAAATCCTGTATGTCACAGTTGATTGTGCTTCGATAACAATCCGAATAGGTTCTGGGTTCGAATCCCTGTCCAACACAAAGCTTTACTTCACGGCATTTCAAGTAAGTCATTTGTGAAGAAGTAATTTTTATTATCTCGCGTAATTCGTTAACAGTGACAACAGTTGCTGGGTGGAATTCACGTACGTTAAAAATGTTTACCTTTTTTAATTTAAAGTTGATATTTGCTAACTGATATTATCTGAAATCGAAGTATATCACTCTCTGTATGCCCATTCAGGAATGACTGTTAGTTTGCGTCAGTCACGAAATCTTTGCTTAGTCTGCTTGATCTGGGTTTGAATCCATATGCACAACCAGACGATCCGTCGTGTCATTTGAAGTTCATACCTATTCTCAATTAGCTGGTCGTGAATAACTTAAATTTTTAATGTCATTTTGTGTTAAGTAATAAGTACGGTATGTTACTTTGACGAGGAAATCATGAATGCGACGAACTTACTATCTGACGTAATAATGAGAGTGGTATCATTTCAGGTATGTCATTTTTTGTAATAAATGTGAGATTACAAGCCTTAAGGACAGTCTTATTTGTGATAAGGTGTTCCCTGATATTTGTAGTATCGTAGTATTACTTTACATCTTGAGTTATTGCGATACAGGTCTGTGTTTTCTAGTGGTGACTTGTTGGAACGATATTCGATTGTCCAATGACTATACAGAGGAACGATTAGAGGACCTGCTAGACAGCTGCGTTATGCGGGTTGCATCCGATTCAGGCGATATGCAATTCAGGTCGTTCGGATATTTTTGAACACGATTGTACATGTATCACAACCGAAATGAAATATTCAAACGTACCTACGTTCTGTATTTTAATTTAAAAAACCTACCTGTTACCAATTGTTCACCTAAAATTGTGAGCCATATGTTTGTGACTATTACAGCGCCGTCTATCACAAATCGAATAAAGTGGTCCAACTAAAACATTTATATTTCTTTACGTACTAGACGAATATGTAATAAAAATGGAGGTTCCCATTTAAAAAAACGCTGTTGATATCCGTTTGACCTATGGCAGAACCATCTAGCGGACCAACCATAGCGCCATCTGGTTTCCCCCTTCAAGCAAGACAAATTTCGTTCTTTGCAGTTTTGTCGTTTGACGCTTATTTCATGAGTTATTTGGCCCGGTCACAATCAATGGACCACGCTGTATATTGCATTAGAGCCACACAACACGTGTGGTTGTTATTCTTGATGACATTTCACTTTATTACTTTCACCGTTGACATGACACTTGAGTATCCTTGGTACAATTATTTGCTGACATTTCACTCGTTATTCACAGTGTACAATTACTCGTAAGTTACATAAGATGAACGCACATACCGTCTAGGAATAGAGTGGAGCTGAGTATGTCTTAGCTCGTGTAATGAAAATGATATCTAGGTACGCTGCACATGTGGGCAATTGAACGGACAATGGGTGGACATAGTAAGTTGTACGCTCGAATGGAAACATTAATTAAACCGACGAATTGAAGGGCTGATGTTTAGCGGGTAGATGGACGTGCATTCGAGAAATGTAATTTTAGAAAATTTTTGTTTAATTCGAGGAAATTTGCGTGCGGCGGAGGTGGTCTTTTGTTTTGTACAGTGCGAAACAGTTTATTTCTCTTTTAATTTATAACGAAATAAAATGAAACTTACGTACCCATTCTACTATTGTTTTCATCTTTCTGTACATTCAGTTATTTTCAAAGGTTTTATCCACCTTTTATTTACTACAGCATGTGTTCTCAGCCAGTAAAAGTCACTGCTTCGGCTATTCACCCACTAGGAACCAGTGTCTCGTAATTTCATCATTTCATCGAATAAACCAAATAATTTGTAAGTACTGTGGATTCGCTGACTCTGCACTAGCTTTGTTTTGCTCTTAGACGAGCAAAGATTAATCTGTGACTGACATTCTCCGAACAAAGAATGTTAAAATTTACGCACGCGCGCTTATTTCACAGTGCAGAGTGCTTTAAGAATCTTGCAGGCGACTCATGTCGAGAGTGGCTAGAAGGTTGACTGCCGAAATATCGTTTCAAGAGGCAATAAATTCCGAGGTGAACTCCCGAAAACTTACGGAACATTCGAACCACCGGGAAAACTTGAAGAAACATATGTAAATGTTGCGTGTTACTGTTGCACTTTTGTGTGACAGGTAGAAACGGCAGCAGAGTGCATTAAGCATTAGTGTCTTTCGTGTTAGGTGCAATTACTGGTCGTGGTAGGGTATACGAAAGGCCTGAGCAGGCTCAGATGGGGGGTGATCACTGTGAGGGACACAGAGGCGGCGCACGCTTTTGGGACAGCGTTATCAGCACCTGACAAACTTTGAAGGGATCCTCACGGCGCGTCTACATTTCACGCAACATCCTGATTTGTGTGGCAGCTGGATGTGACAGTGCCCTGTGTTGGACTGGAGGGTAGACGTACTCGTCGTCACGGTTCCAGTCGACCACATCACGCCACAAGAATGGAGTGTTGTACACTAAGCACAGAGTAACCGCTTCACATTAGGGCCTGCCATCCGAGAGCAAGTAATGGACTCCCAGAAGTTCTCTGTGTCATACCGCACCACTGATAGGAGACTGACAGCAGCCAGACCGGGGAATTACCGTTGCCTCCACTGGCTGCTGCCGGCACCAAAGCACGAACGGCTGCATTCGGCACGCGCCCTGACCATCTGACGAACGGCGTCGCACTGTGTTCAGAGACGAAACGCGAGTCTACATTACCCGGTATCACCATCGTCGACGAGCATGGCGGCGGCCTGGGGAGAAGTCCCATTCATTCAGTAGGGGCACAGTGGTGTCACTCCTGGCTTCGTGATGTGGGGATCCGTCGGGTTAGGCTTCAATCACGGCTGGTAGTGATGCAGGGAACTCTGTCGGCTTAACAGTACGTCACGGACATCCTGCGTCCAGACGTGTAACGTCTGTCGCGCAGTGGTTGTGGCACCGTTTTCCAACAGGGCAATGTTCATCCATAAGTGGCATGTGCCTCCATAAACTGAGTGACGTTGAGGCACACCCGTGGTGATCGAGATCCCACGATCGGCGCGCAATAGAGCACGTGATGGACCAGGTCGGACGCAAGTCCGTCCCAGTGCCGTTTCCTAGGTATCACTGGCCAGTTGCAACAGTTGTGGGCCAGCTAGTCTCAGGAGAGGGCACGAGGGGCTTATGACACCCGACCCCACGGACTCAGTTCGTGCATCCAGGCTAGAGGTGATGCAACGTCATAATTATAAGCTGGCTCGTACTGGCAACTTATTCGTAAATTTGATTCGGTTCTGTAATCGTTAAAATAACAAAACACACCTCCTCAACCTGCGACTTTTCGTTTCGCTTCCACCTCCCCTCCTGAGCCCCTCACTTTCTTCGTCGGGCATCGTATTCTCGGAGGTGAAGAATATGGGACAGAATGCACTCCTCGCCACTATGAGTTACCAATTAGTCTGTTGGCTCATGCTTTCGACCGCTCTTCCAGTTGAATATCTGACCAGCCTTTTGCAGTTTTAAATGTGGTCAAACTTCTACTGGTTTTATGCTCTCCACCATTTCTTCTCATATTGTCCTATATTTTGCATTTATACCTATCTACTACACTCGACGTCCTCCTCTACTGCTTCCTTAGCGCCACGATATGTTCTGATGGACGCCATAGCAGTTGTCTCCCAAGGAACCCACTGGTTGCGAGGTCGCAAGTTCAGTCTTTAGTAAAACTCTTTTGAAAGTGTTGTGTTAACAATTGTGACAGGAAAAATATTAGCTGGTGATGGCTTACAATATACATCAGGACGGAGACAGGAAATCAGCGTCCCAGAGACGTAGACATCAACGTTCTATGGGACGTATGTATTACACTTTACCAAATGGACGTCATAAACATTCAAGAAAGGTTCAAAACAAACAATTAACTTGCATCATGGACACAGAATGAAACATGGCGCACCACAGAGATGACAATGGTTTGCACCATCAAGATCGATGGCGAGCTCTTTGGAGTTAAAAGCCGTGCGGAAAGTTCAGCTAGGACCCACTCTTGTTTTACATCACGGAAAAAGCAAACATACAGAGTCTGAATTTTTCCAATGTTTCCAGGTGGTAGAACTCCAATGTAGTACATTTTTCAGGAGTGATATTACGCTTTAAAGGAGGATGATTTTTATAAGAAAAGCAGAAATCAATAAACAACAAGTTATTTTGACCAGCCCTTGCCCAAAAGCAATGTTCATACCATAGCTGGTTCTCTTACACCCATTTCTCCGCCGTCGCTTGCTGTAACGTAAATATTCCCTACTGCTCTTGCAAGCATACGCACACGAGAAAGAACCGTAGCGAGCAGAGCACCAGCAACTTCTCGCAGCCCAACAAAAAACTTTCCAGACAATCTACTATCCAGATTAAATGTCGGCATAATTGAATATAAATGTGTTAAGTAATCGATGTTAGTTGAGCTGGATAAAACTCGCTCGGTGGCTCTAATTTACAGTGTTCCTTTCATATGTATTTCTTGTTCAAATTCCGTTTGGTCTGAGTTGAATAAAGTCTTCTACAAATTTTCGTGCCGATTCCGCAGTTTGCTCTGCATCGTCAAGCTGACGCTTAGTTTGAAGTTACGCAGCCATCTACTGCTTCTCTTGAAATCATTGTAATGAATGTCGTGCACAATTTGACGTGCACAACGCAGTAGGTCACAGCCATGCACATCCTGTAAATAGTATCTCACATCCTTGAACAGCGCGAAGGCCCGCTTTTGTACCAAGTGTATCTTGTCCTCCCTTTAATATCGGTGGTTTTTCTTATGCACTACACTGTCATACCGCTGCGAACTTACTGGAGATCGGTTGATAAATGTTTATTTTCTTTTTTTTTTTCATTGCTGCGGGTTATCTTCCATGTACGTAATTATGTTTAGTACCCGCCTTTTGGACAACGATTGCCCCTTAGTATGTTTCACTAGAGACGGGATTTGTCGCTCCCTGTCCCTCATGGATGATGATGCACATGGCCCAAAACGTGTATCACTTTTTAAGCACTTGTCGTCATCATTGCAATTATCATGTGCACGGTCCCCACACTCGAGCATATACGACAGCACGCATTTTACGACTCATCTTGCAGAAACGCTAATATTTCATCTGCCACTTCTTTCTCACTCTGCGAAATTCCATGGGTTCCTTTGTGACTAAAGTCAACTTCAGCAAATGTTGGTGTAGATATAATGCAATGTTTGCTTCGCTACACGCTGCCATTACTCCGCTTTGCATCGACACCGTTAACACTGCAGCACTGTTGTGATTTACTCTTCGACTAAGCAGTTCAACTACGCTCCGTGACCTCATGCTGTGCTCACCATTAGATGCCCCCCCCCCCCCATTTCCGCACTCTATTGCCAATAGATGCCGAAATTGTGGCTGCATGGTAGACAACATGTGGAGCGTCGAATGCCGTAAACATCATAGGCCATTTGCGACCTCATACTCAAGGTTTCCTTGTTAGTAAACTGTCTCAGCCCGCATCTCGTGGTCGTGCGGTAGCGTTCTCACTTCCCACGCCCGGGATCCCGGGTTCGATTCCCGGCGGGGTCAGGGATTTTCTCTGCCTCGTGATGGCTGGGTGTTGTGTGCTGTCCTTAGGTTAGTTAGGTTTAAGTAGTTCTAAGTTCTAGGGGACTGATGACCATAGATGTTAAGTCCCATAGTGCTCAGAGCCATTTGAACCAAACTGTTTCATCTTCAAGGTCTTCCACAGAATGTTTTCCTCACATGTCTCTATTTCATATTCTTCGGTACGTATTTTATCTACGCAATAAGTTTGAACAATTTTTCGATTCCGTCACCTTCCAAATTCTTGCAATTTCTTTTCGTCCATATTCACGATGTTCCATTCTCCATACTTCGTGCAAGCTGACGATTGTAGCTGATAAGCAGCTAACTTGCTTTCCACCCTTCTTAACTAGACCTCTCCTTCTTTATCTTTCACTTTTAACATTGTCTCTTACATTTTATAGGTGGTTCATAATTTTGTTCTCCCTCTGTAGTTATGACTCAGTCTTCTAAGAGTTAAGGACATGTTCCTCTATGGAACATTGTGGAAGACTTCTTGTTGTTCAAAAAAATGCAAGGAAGTTATTATTTTCTTCAGTTTGCCTCCCAGTACTCGGCACAACTTCAGAATCGCTTCTCTGGAAGTTTCCTTTTCGACATTATCTTCTTGTCGATCTTCAATATTTGTATTCTTCGATATATTATTCCGATCTGCAATTCACCAACATTATCTGCCAAGTTAACTGCCTGGCAGTTTTTAAAGATATCAGCAGATGCTCGACGTCATCCATATCTACATTTACATCCATATTATGCAAACCACTGTGAAGAGCATGGCAAAGAGTCCTTCCCACCGCATCAGTTATAACGACCTCTTCGCATTCCATTGACGTGTGGAGAGCTGGAACTGTAATTGTTTTAGAGCTCTATGCGGGCGCTATATTTATAGCAGTATTGTCCTCGGGTCCTCCATAAGAGCAACATGTAGTGGAGTGTTGTATTTTAGCGATTACATTGCCTTAAGTCTGTCAGCTGCCAACGTGATCCTTCCATGTCACATCTCAACAAATAGCTGCATCTAGGTATTTGTATGCTTCGACCGATTTCAGTTGAGAATCGTTGATACTATAGTTATAGAATGTTGAACCTTTTCTTATTGTGTGGTAGGTTGTTTTACAATTCTGGATGTTTAAAGAGGGTTGCCAATCTTTGCAGTCCTTTAAAATCTTATAAAGATCCGAATGATTATTTGGCCGATTTTTTCGGACAGTAATTCGTTATTATTGTATCCTGCCTACTCGTCGAATATGGAGTGCCTAGGAGACATGCATTGTCGCATCGCTAGACAACAATTCAAACAAATCGTATTAACGAATTTTTATTACAGTAAGGTAAATGACAATACTTAATTTTGAGAATCGACAATGATGGGTCGCAAACAAATGGCAACAGACAAATAAGAAGTATATTCGGTGTATACAATTCGTTATACAAGATAAGTTACACACTTCCTAAATCTGTGCTGTAGAGCTCCCAGAACGGCTGGTCTTCAACTGGCGGTGTTGCCAGGCGGCGCGGCGCTTTTGTTCTCTTCTCCTGGAGGCCGCTGCTGTCTCGATGTCGTCGTGTAGAGAGGTCGGTCAGCACACTATTGGCTCACGCCTTCTTCACGCCCTGTCAGCTCTAGCGTTCTTGACCGGCGTGCCGGCGCTCGACGATACGCCAGAGCAGTTACAGATGAATGCTTCGTGTACATAATGTCTGAAGTTACTTACAAGACTGTCTAAAAGACATTAATATTCAAGAGGAACAGCAAGACTTGCAACACACTTCCCTGGAACACACGTGAAGTTGAATCTATGTCTTCAGAGGCTTCTCAAACCAAAGTAACAAGCTTGTTATCTTCCTATCGAGAAATTCTCAATTCAGTCACAACGACCGAATTTCCTGTATTACGCATAAGCTTCTACTGAGTCACATGTTTTTTAGAGAGACTTGCAGGATGCCACGTAAGGGACATGAGAGTTGTGTTTCACGTGATCAATGTTTCCGGAATCAATGCTGCTTGGCATTCCGTTCGAGCTACGTCCTTACTTCTGAGCTCAGAAAATGTTCTAAGGTTGCACAACTGATGGATATGACAGATTGAAAGCGTCGAGGCAGCAGGCTTCGTCACTTTTCATTCTGCAATAGGTCATTATGCGAACTAGCCACATATTTGTATGCAAATGAGAGTCAGTCTGATAAGGAAATCAATTACATTTCAAATTAAGTCAAGTGCAAATCGAAGATACTGTGGAAACGCAACTTTATTTTCAATTTCTATTGAACAATAATGTTTGCGTGTATGATTTATCGCTTTTTCTTCCATCTTGACGCTTGTAGGTATTCCATTACATGTGCTGGATGTGGGGTAAGACGATTTCTGGGTACTGTGGCGGCCATAGAGCAAGAAGGGCAGTTTAACAGAAGCATCGCCCTAAGAACTGCTGGCTCTGCTGGCAGGGGAAGCACCTGCCCCTGTGACGGTGGTGGGGGGGGGGGGGGCGCAGCAGGCTGGGCAGGGAAAAGACGGGTGCTGGAGGCACAAGTTCATTGTGCTTCATTACTTCGTGACAGACTTTGTCAGCGATGCGCACTCTGTAACATTTTTTGCTAGGGACAATCTGAGAAACGTTTCGCTAGCGGAAAGAGGATTTCGTAAATAACAGGGGCAGTTTTTGAGCCATTTTTTGAGAGAAAGCTTAGTAGGGGAGGTAGTGATCTCGTAAATTTTCTGAAAGACACAATCAGTCCCTACCTGTTCGGCTCCAGCCCAATATTTTTATCAATTTTTTTTTCCTTTTTATGTTCCCACACTAGAAAACAGCGCAAAAATGCCCCAAATTTAAGACACGTAAATTAGCTGGAGCACCGTCGTGTTAGTACGGCGACATCTGCTTTATATTTTCGTTGACAGAACAAAAGTATTGCTTTCTGATTGTCAACTGCTGCTCGAGACGAGAGAAGTATCTGCAGAACTGTTGCGCTCTTAACTTTGTCCTAGTCCGCAGTAGCTAGCTGTGCTGCCTCTGGATCGCGGGGTGTCGAGTCCGATTCCGGAATGGGTCACGGATTTTCTTTGCCCGGTGTCTCGGTTTTTGTGTTGTGCTCCTCATTGCATCGTCATTGAGGAAATGGCGTGACTGGACAGTGAAAAGATGGGGAATTTGTAAAGGCCTGGAAACCGCGCAATCGAGCGCCCCACAAACCAAGCATCATCATCATCATCATCATCATCATCATCATCATGAACTTTGCTACCGATTCTCCTCTGAGTAGAGCGACTTGTGGCTCTGCTGACAGAGAGGACACCTGTGCCTCTGTCTGCACCAGATACTCTCCACGTCTTGCACCTGGTACAGACACTTCGGGTTCCGCGCACAGCTGGGACGGTCTTCGGTCAGGACGCTCCAGACGCAGGAGGCTCGGCCCAGGCGGCTTCTCGACGATGCGCAGCAGCAACACACTCAGGCGTGATTAGCGAGCTATCGGCACTACCCACAGCTAGCAAAAACCAATCAGAAATTAAGTACTCTATTTATTTGTATTTCTCCAAGAAACGTTATACAAAAACCCATTCCCACTGACCTTTTTTAGTTACGCGTCAGAGCATTTCTGTTCATAGAATATGACACTTCTGTGTCCAGGAAGTGACACGTGCATACTTAAATGAAGACAGATCAGAAAAAAGGCAGAACAAATTAAAATTCTTTTGTGTTTTCGCTTTAAAGTATTTTTCTTTATAAACTGATAATAAGTATTCCAACTGATAGCTTCATTCGGCTTGTTTTTCTGCGACGCACAGTTCTCCACAGGATGATTCCAAAGATTTTCCAGCAGCTTGAATGACTGTCAATGATGCCTCCTGTGGCATACCTGCGGTTCCCATCTTCGCTATTGTCACAGGCAAATGTGCAAAATTTGAGTTGATGTAAATCAGTAAAAATTATTATCTTCAGTGCGTGTGACTTTGATCTTAGCTGCATCAGTGGTTTTAGTTGAGTATTCGGCCTAAATCCAAGAAGAAAAATCAAAAAGTGGTCAAAAACGTAAGTTTTGAATAGAATCAGGTAAACAGGCGTTAATTTCAACAAATTTGGTGGAAATTTACAGTCTCCTTCGACTTACCTACATCATAATTACCACAGTGAAGATGACACCATTTATTCAGGTACTCTGTCGGGTTGAAATAGGTTTCAGTGACGAAGCTAAATTGACAGTATGAGCCCAAATTAGGCAATGTGGGCAGGTGTGTTGAAGAATATGTTGAATGGAAAAAAAATCAGCATATGATATGTTTAGTGCTAGCAAAAGTATCAAACGTTTGTGTTTTATGCGTGTATTTACTTTCTTTGTAGCCTTTATTAAGGTACTTAGAATGTCATATTTTGGACGTACTGTTTCAGTTGCACGATGCAGCACATGGGATAACCATGGAATGACCTTTAGATTACTGTAAATATTTTAATTGCTTCTTCAGCCTTCATCATATACAGGGCAAGATCACTGAACAACAATAGCGCTTTTTTGTTTAAGCTTATTAGCCACAACATACCTAAACAGAAGCATCATATTACTGCTGCATTTTAATACACAAAATTTTAGCAAACACAACTTCCTTACTTATTGGTTACAGGGGTAGGAGCACAATGACTTTTGAAAGATGGGGGAGAGATTGCGCAGGGAGAATCGCATTCCATCACTTTGTGCAGTACTGACAATATTAGCTTTGTGCCGATGATCCGCATTAGCACAGAAATGTCGCACTGAACTCGGACCTAACAAGCTGAAGTGCAAGCTCATACTAAAAGTAGCCCACGCTCAAATAATGTACTCTTTGAAATAAACAACTATTACTACCTAACAAAGACATGTAGGAGCCACAAAGTCCACCGACTTCTACCGACCGAAACCATACCTCAGATTACGAAAACGTTGATAGACTACACAATTTTTTTCTGTTTACAATTACTCACACACATCCACCCGTGAACTAAATATGCTTTGTACAGTGGTTTGCTGTTTGCTGAATTTTGCAGCGCACCAGATGAGCTTGTCGCGATCCGTCGTCACTTAATTTTCCAGCTATTAAATTTGCAATATATCAACCCATGCAGTCAGTAGTTTCGCCTAGAGACACACCTATCCTCGAGGCTTTTGTTTTGTACGACTTTGTACACATAAGGAGAGGTGGGCTGCTGAGTGGTGCTGCAACTGTCGTCGTAGGAAAGCTGGACTGGACCGCAAATGATTAGCGAACTAGTTAACTCAATAAGCACAAAATTGACTTGTGTTTTTCCAAACGTATGAAGATCTACAGTTACTGCAGTAAGAAAAAGAGTCCAGCTATTACAGTGTCAACTAGCACGAGGATCGCGACATTACAGCAGGAAATGCGGTGTCGAGGTGGGGTGGCTGCGAGTCGCTGCCGCCGGCCGTCCTGCACTGCAGCTCCAGAGGGCGCTCCTGGTGCTGAGCTGCTGGGGGCGTGGCGCAGCGGGCGCGCTCCATTGGCTCCACCAGATGCCGCGAGCTTGCGATCGGTGAAAGCCCGTGTGGTGATATCGATGATTGCTCCTCTTCAAGTATCACAATAGAAGGATTTTGCATTTGCTTAGTCGGTATTTCGCTAACAATTGATTGAACACATTGCATTATTGCCTCTTTCTGTAGTTGAGTTTGCCGGCCAGGGTGGCCGAGCGGTTTTAGGCGCTACAGTCTGGAACCGCGCGACCGCTACGGTCGCAGGTTCAAATCCTGCCTCGGGCATGGATATGTGTGATGTCCTTAGGTTAGTTAGGTTTAAGTAGTTCTAAGTTCTAGGGGACTAAAGACCTGAGTGCTTAGACATAGTGCTTAGAGCCATTTGAACCATTTTGTAGTTGAGTCTTTGCTGTATGACAGGAAGTTACATGCTGATCTACTTGGAACATTTTAGAGTAATTTGTATGCAAACGAAGTAAACACTACATAAACACCATTTTCTTCACGCGCACGTTATCTGATTAAACAATGTGGCTTTGTATGTCCTGAATGAGGGAGTGGAAAATGATGTATGAAATACACTACTGTCTAGTAATGATGAGGTAAATACACAACTACTTTCTAATGTACTCTCCTGATCGTTATGACCCGTCCTTATCACTTGCCACGCATGGAGATATTTGGCAGAACTAAAGTACGTGTGAACCCAGGCCCTGCAAGATACAGAGATGAAGTCACGATTTGACATCGCAATAGCAGCCGTCATACCCTAAAATATTTCAGTATGTAATGTGCAGACTCTACTCTGAAACACACAAACCTGTACGAACTGTTACCTGTGCGAACTCTTTTTATTACAGAATCACCATACATATTGGGTTCAAGTGTGTAGTTGGTAACGTTGAAAATCCTCTACAATTACGAAGATCCTGGCAATTAAATCACAAACTAAATGAAATTAATCGTGACAAACGTGAACACATACAACCTTTCAAAAGCGTTTCTACATGAGAAAAGAACCCATAGCGTAACTTACAATAACATGATCACAAAACAATTTACCGTCCAAAATATTACATTCACAACACTTCAATATGACTAGTTGTCTAGGGTATTTTAGCTGAACAATAACGTATATTTACTAGTAGTTTTCCCTAGTTTTATCCCCTATCAACACACACGCGATACGTGGCTAGCATTAATACGAGGGAATGAGAAGCTGATACTTAACACAATTCTAATATCCAACTGAACTGAAGAGCACACACGTGTTAGTGACTCCCTTACTGAGAACCTGAGCAGACGCGATAATTAATGTGCTTCGTTGGCGGCTGCTATGGTCGGCAGTGGCGTATGATGAAGGCAGCTCGTCGACGCTGTGCGCACCTGTAAACCTCAATACTATTCAGGCCTTGACTGAATCAGCAGTCGGAAACTGCACAGAGTTTTCGTGAGACGAAAAACTATGCTTTTCCCTAGCTAAATTATTGGCAATGTTCACTCTCTTTGTCTTAGCGACGTGTACAGTTCTGCCCTCTTTAAATTGTTCCGCAGAAGGTAACTAACTCGGTTCGAAATCCCTGATGTCCACTCCGGAGATGTTAAGAAATTTTCGAAACCTGTGAACGCAAGTGCTCACTAAAAAGCTGTTCTAGGCTGACAGAACAGGAAGTGATCTGTCTACACATGGCCCTGGTCTGAAGACACCTTTCCCCCTTCTACCCACGGCCACAGTCTGTATATCTTTCTTGTTCCCCTCAGTGCATCTTGTATTCATCCCGTACCACAAGTTGTAGCGGCCAATGTTGATTGTTGTACTACTTGCTTCGTTTCTTGGCCCAACAAAGCTTGACAAGCGTATTGTGGTGGAAACTATTTCCTCCTGGCCTATGCATTCATGTTTCGCTCCTATACTCTGAGACTCCGCCCCTACACGAGCTGTCCATGTGAAACTTCATGTTCTGCACGCCCTTATCACGTGACACGCGAGTATTTGTTAACAACAGCTGTTCTTTCCAATATGGCCTGTTGCCTGTTTCGAAAAAAAAAAAAGAAACAGAGCGACAATATTTATTATTCTTTTCAAAGACCTTCCATTGTGATTCTGAAAGCATACTTTTCCTAGAAGGTTTTCCAGGCATCAGGTATGGTCTTTCTATATGTGTTCTGTCCAGTCATCTCTGGCCCATAGTTAACTTTATTTTTTGTTATCACCTCTTTTCGTACATGCGAATTTGTCCTCTAAGAGCATATAACACTAATTTGCTGTGAGTATTGGGACAAAGAAGGTACAGGGCCACTCTGCATTGTTGTCAGATGTGTCCAAGATGGCGGCGATGACGTCATCCAAGATGTTGGCGTATAGACTTAGCAACAGCGCATGACATCATCTAAGATGGTGGCCATGGCGTCATTCAAGATGGCTGCTTTTGGCGGGAGGTTTGAATTTTGACGGAAAAGTGCCATGCACCTTTCCCCCAGAAAAATGGCGGCAAGTTCAAATTCCAGCAGGATAATACATCACACCGCAGTCATCTCTACTAAGCTAAGAAAATCCCAGGAACATAGCTCACTTGGCCTAACTCCGCTAACCTAAGTCACCCAACTGCCACTTCTTCCTACGAACTGGAGCTAAGTTTGAATTTTGGTGGTAAACAAAGGTCAATTCGCATATCTCTACTAAGCTAAGGAAATGGCCTTAAAGAAAGGGCACTTGGACTAACCTTATTCATCCCACTGCCACCTCCTCCTAAGGATTCATCAGAAAAGGACTTGGACATAAGTCTTTGTTTAATCATTATCATGCAGTAGGGCCATCTGGTGTGTTCACCACGAGGTCAGGACTCCAACTGACTTAGTACACATCGCCACCAACATAGGGCGCACTCATCTGTGACATGATCCAAGATGGCGGCAGACAGTGTGTTCGCCATGTGATCTAGAACATAGCCGCAGCACGGTCCCATTATGTAATCCATGATCATTGCTCCCAGTACGTGAGACATATGTCACACCTGTAGTCAGGTGCTGAGAAAGAGTGATGCAGCAATGCTTTCTCTCTCAGGTGTTTATACCTGGGCATGCGCCACATGTATAGCCCACGAGCGTGCGAATACTGGCATCATAGCCTCTAGCCCGCACGTTCATACTGGTGCCATAGATCGTCTTGGAGAAATATGCAAACCCTATCAACTGAACACATGTGGCGCATCTATCATAGGAATAACCTAAGTCCTTTATTCCAATCGAATTTTAATGATATTCGATAACTGAATGTACCACTTGGAAATTCAATGATCAAATGGGAAATCTGAGGGTTTCCCACCAGGAGTGTACTGATCATTCATTCATGACGTAGCACCCTCCAGCCCTAGAATGCTGCACTCATATTGGCTACTGCATTAGTGACGTGACTCGACGTCATAGAAACTATATAAGCCAAAGCACAACCGAACACACCCTCAGTTTGCCTCTGCTCTTCGTTGAGTGTTCAATCACTGTACTTTCGTGTGCATCATGGAGCGTACGGGCAGCACCAGCAGCAGCGACAGCGGCAGCAGCAGTGACAAGTGCCTCTGAGGAGATGAAGATCAAGTACTTTTTCAGTGTTCAAATATCGGATTGAGCCACAGTCCACAGACTGATGAGTCCTTTAACGGATTGTATGTGTGTTACGTCTGTTTTGGACCGCTCTCTACACAGACTGCTGCATCCTTTAACGCGTTCTATGTGTGTTATATCTGTTTTGGACCGCTCTCAACACAGATTGCTGCATCCTTTAACGGAATGTATGTGTGCACATCTGTTTTGGACCGCACTCTGCACAGATTTCTGCATCCTTTAATGGATTGTATGTGTGTTATACGTGTTTGGGACTGAACTCTGCGTAGATTGCTGCGTCCTTTAACGGGTTGTATGTGTGTTATATCTGTTTTAGACCGTACTCTGTACAGATAGCTACATTCTTTAACAGACTGTATTTGGGCTCAATTATAACTTTCTTGAGCGACTGTGACGACTGTAATATGGCTGATTATGAATGAGATCATTAATAAAATACTAATAACTAACTTTCCTCCTCACCAGCAACCAGTATAAACACAATATTAATTAAAATTATAGCACCAACATCTTCCTGATGCGAAACTAATCCATCAGACATACTACTAAGCTAGCAAGAACACCGACTACATAGCTACATGCTGTAAGAATTATTTTCCACGTCGAATTGGAGACAGAAATAAATACGCTAGATAAGATAACACTGTAAGAAGCCGTCCGTTTCGTCGGTCCGCAAGTGTTTGAAGGCACAAGAAAAAGTACGGTAGTCATATGCTTTTGTAAGTCATTCATCGATTCAAGTAGAATGCCATTCTTGAGTAACTCAACGAATAACAAGCGCTTCTGAGACTTCGAAATGTTTAACTAACCGCAGTAACAAAATAAAAGAACAAATATCAGAAGAAAGAAGTCTCTATCCCACGGTAAATATTAATGTCCTACTTCATACAAAAACCCAATAGCAGCAGTATATCATGGAACTGCCTTACAGTGAACTGTGCTTCAGCAACCAACTAAAGAAAAGGTGCCTACAATTAGCCGTAATATCCGAACCAAAACAAAACCTTCTGTTCTGAATCATAATAAAACTGAGATAAACATCTTATGTTCAGACAGCCACGCAAAGTGAATGACACAATTTTACAAACATTACAAGTAAATCCTGGTTGTTGTATGTGCGAAATTTTAATGAGACGTAAAGTATCAAAAAATCAGTAGATTCCAATACTTGGTGATGCGTATGATGTTTACAGGAACAAACTGAAAGATTCACGTGAAACTCTTATAGTGAATGTGAGTATAGTAAGGCAGCAAACAGTTATCATGGCAGACGTCCATTACAGAAATTAATTCTGCAAAAGACAATCAAGAAGCAAGTCAGTGCGTAAAGAAATATTTGCCCGTTAATTGGGAACGTATTTTTTTCTGTTTGCTTTATCTCTCCTCTGTTAACTGCAAATGCCCGCTGATTGCTTCTTTCCTTATTCCGTGGTGATACTGTAATGGACACTTTCTCCTGCACTTTCAGCGATTGATTAAATATGTAATGATAATGTGATATAAGTTTTACCACTAGTTTTTTGTTATTTTGTACACTCCTGGAAATGGAAAAAAGAACACATTGATACCGGTGTGTCAGACCCACCATACTTGCTCCGGACACTGCGAGAGGGCTGTACAAGCAATGATCACACGCACGGCACAGCGGACACACCAGGAACCGCGGTGTTGGCCGTCGAATGGCGCTAGCTGCGCAGCATTTGTGCACCGCCGGCGACAGTGTCAGCCAGTTTGCCGTGGCATACGGAGCTCCATCGCAGTCTTTAACACTGGTAGCATGCCGCGACAGCGTGGACGTGAACCGTATGTGCAGTTGACGGACTTTGAGCGAGGGCGTACAGTGGGCATGCTGGAGGCCGGGTGGACGTACCGCCGAATTGCTCAACACGTGGGGCGTGAGGTCTCCACAGTACATCGATGTTGTCGCCAGTGGTCGGCGGAAGGTGCACGTGCCCGTCGACCTGGGACCGGACCGCAGCGACGCACGGATGCACGCCAAGACCGTAGGATCCTACGCAGTGCCGTAGGGGACCGCACCGCCACTTCCCAGCAAATTAGGGACACTGTTGCTTCTGGCGTATCGGCGAGGACCATTCGCAACCGTCTCCATGAAGCTGGGCTACGGTCCCGCACACCGTTAGGCCGTCTTCCGCTGACGCCCCAACATCGTGCAGCCCGCCTCCAGTGGTGTCGCGACAGGCGTGAATGGAGGGACGAATGGAGACGTGTCGTCTTCAGCGATGAGAGTCGCTTCTGCCTTGGTACCAATGATGGTCGTATGCGTGGTTGGCGCCGTGCAGGTGAGCGCCACAATCAGGACTGCATACGACCGAGGCACACAGGGCCAACACCCGGCATCATGGTGTGGGGAGCGATCTCCTACACTGGCCGTACACCGCTGGTGATCGTCGAGGGGACACTGAATAGTGCACGGTACATCCAAACCGTCATCGAACCCATCGTTCTACCATTCCTAGACCGGCAAGGGAACTTGCTGTTCCAACAGGACAATGCACGTCCGCATGTATCCCGTGCCACCCAACGTACTCTAGAAGGTGTAAGTCAACTACCCTGGCCAGCAAGATCTCCGGATCTGTCTCCCATTGAGCATGTTTGGGACTGGATGAAGCGTCGTCTCACGCGGTCTGCACGTCCAGCACGAACGCTGGTCCAACTGAGGCGCCAGGTGGAAATGGCATGGCAAGCCGTTCCACAGGACTACATCCAGCATCTCTACGATCGTCTCCATGGGAGAATAGCAGCCTGCATTGCTGCGAAAGGTGGATATACACTGTACTAGTGCCGACATTGTGCATGCTCTGTTGCCTGTGTCTATGTGCCTGTGGTTCTGTCATTGTGATCATGTGATGTATCTGACCCCAGGAATGTGTCAATAAAGTTTCCCCTTCCTGGGACAATGAATTCACGGTGTTCTTATTTCAATTTCCAGGAGTGTATTTAAATTTAAATGAGAGATGAAATATTTTAGATATTCTAACGTTACAAGCACTTTGGATTGTATGCCGTTTATAGGTATAGAGGTCGCTTTCGTCTAGCAGGAAAACTTTTATCTGTGCAATATTTTGTTAAGGAGGAATCGACAAATGATAGGAGTCAATCGATGATGGGGCTCGATAACCTAATGACGAACAGACAGGGCAAGTCGTTTCATTGAAAGGGTGATAATTTCTGGGAAAGTTAGGGAGTTTCTTTGTGACGAAAGTCACAAGATTTTACGTAGAGCTTGGAATCATCATAACGTGTAGAATAATGCAATTTGACCATGCAGAGAAAAGCAGAGTTTTAAGAATAGACACAGATCTTCATGTTATCAACGAAGAAGAAGCGATGCAAGACAAGAAGATTTCAAGCAGAAAGATAGCAAGAAAAAATAGCAAAAAAGACGGTTGAAGACTGCAAATTTGACAGTGAATCAGTGCAGGAGAAACGCAGTAATCACAAAACGCTAGCGTACAGTGAACTGCTGAGGCTGGGTTCACTTAGTACTTATCAGCTTTACTTTGATTGAGGGAAGACTATGAACGTCAACAGTAATGTGGATGGTGTTGTGAAAAGTGACTGTTTAGCGGCCTACCATGGTTGTAGAATTTGGTCTGAGAATTGACTGTCTATTAAAAAATTACCTGTAATGAGTACCAAGACACACTTTATTTGAAAAGAGTTTCTCAACACATATTTTGTTCAGACGTTAATTATAATTAGAGACATCTAGAATGAAGATTAATGAATGATATCCAGAACAATTGTCGGGCTGATATATTTTTATATTCAATGAAACGAAGATTTGTTTTGCAATTAAATGTTGTTCAAATGGATCAAATGGCTCTGAGCGCTATGAGACTTAACATCGTAGGTCATCAATTCCCTAGAAGGTAGAACTACTTAAACCTAACGAACCTAAGCTCATCACACACATCCATGCCCGAGGCCGGATTCGAACCTGCGACCGTAGCACTCGCGCGGTTCGTGACTGAAGCGCGTAGAACCGCTCGGCCACCGCGGCCGGCTTAGATGTTGTTTTCAAACTATTAGAGAGTGTATGATCACTGTATAGTCAATATTTTTCTTGTACTTTAAAGTGCAACAGTTGGTGGTGGTTAAGTCCTGCATAAAGTTTGCCTTCCCTGCGAAAATGGATAATTCTCAGTTGTTATAATGTGTCGGGCCACTCCCAGTGACGATTCTCAGACCCTGACACTAAAAATGTGCAATGGAATTTATAATTGATGTTTGAAATAGTCCATTTGTCAGAAAAGCTTCAGGACAGGGTATTTTAAAGAATAGAAAACTGTGCTTACCAAGTCATGATCCTAGCCCCGATTCACAGTTACAATCCTACAAACAGTTGCCAACGTTGTTGCTGGAGGTCTTAACAACAAGCAAGCAGGGAAATTTTCAAATGTGGTTCTTGTAAGTTTATTTCTCACAGCCTATTGGATATCTGCGATATCTTGATGCAACTCTCCATTCAGTCACCTCTTCACTCGCTGAAACAAGGAAAAAATCGTAAAGCAAGAGATCGGGCGAATATGATGGATGCGGAATGTCAATGATAGAATGTCTGACCAGATACTCGATAACAGGTAGAGCAGTAAGGGGTCTTGCTTTGTCCTGCGGTAAGAAGCAGTCTTGTGAATGCTGCAAATTTGGGCGGCGATGTCGAATTGCTTGTCGCAAAATTTTCAAGACTTCGATGTAAGCAGTTAGGTTCGCTGTTTGACCTGGAGGAACATATTTGTGGCGAACTAATCCTTTAGCATCAAAGAATGCGTTCAACATTCTCTTTGTTCTCGAAGATTGTCGTTTGACTATTTTGAAGGCTCATGATCCAGAACTCCTCCATCCAGCACTTGACGCTTCATGTGAGGATGTTAACGGTAGCACCAACGCTAAGCACTAACAATAATCTTTGACAGAAATGTGGAATGACTCTATCCAATAGTTCAGCAGAAACTCTTTGTCTTTCCTCTTTCTGTTCGCATGTTAATGTGTGAGGGACGAGCATTGCAGTAATTTTTCGTTTGCCTAAATCTTCGCATAAAATCGTAAGACACACATCAAGATTCAAATTGAGTTCTTCAGATATCACACGAACAGTTGCAAGTCGCTTGCAATAAAAGCGTCACACGCTCCACGTTTGCATCGGTATGTGCTGTAGACGGGCGACCATGTCGTGTTCGTCTTGGTCCGAATCTCTGTCTTCACGAAGCCCTTTGTGTTCTTGAAAGTGCCTCGCTTGCATTTATTGCCCAAGTTTCACTAGAGGTTTTCCCGAACTTAATACAAAGCTTTATATTCACTCTTTGTTCACGATAAGCATCCATTGTGTCAGCTTAAGTAATGTGCCAAGTGTGTTACTAAGCACACCAATGTCACATCGTTAGTTAGCACGGAAACATGGCCGAGGTCATTTCTAGAATGCAGACATACCGGGTAACATAAAACAACATTTGTTCCTTTTTCGTATGCCAAACTCAGAAACAAAAAACTTTGTCCTAGAACTTTTCTGACAACTGGAGCAATTAAAAATATGTACCGCTAGTTAACTTTCCTATTACTGAAATCAGTTTGAATATTCCTAGGATCTAGCTTTCCTCTGATTAGTAAGATATGGATAGTAGTTGTGCATTAATACAGAATATGATCTTTTCTCAGTGGCGATCTTGTAATACCACAAAACGTGCAATTACATTAATGGAACAGCCCTCTCAAAGTAAGTAGCTTAATAACACAAAAGTATCGTATTTCTGAATGTTCATCATGGGCAACTAATTCTGAATGAAATATAAATTGAATTGGCCACGAGAGTATTTAACTTGTTACCTCCAGTAAATGCTTCGAAAAAGGCTTGTTTAGTAACTAACGGATATTACCTCACAAAAACTGTGCTTTCTTTAACTGAATCCGTCATTGGCATGGATTTGAAATAAAACATAAAGGATTTATTACTTGGGCTATTATTGTGCCTCATATATAAAAAATCCGCATAAGGACATCGACTGAAGTAACAAGAATCACATGTTGTCCTTAGCACAGACCTTCAAAAATCAGTTTTTCAACGGATATTAGGAGGTCGTGTCAGGTACAGCTTATTCGGTGAATGAAATACCGACTTGCTAAAGCCGACTGCAAGACAAAGCCATTCCATAAACAGAGCGCAAGCTATTTCAAAGAATAGTATTCATAATAGTCACTCTATCCTGAGCTAGACAGATTCGCACTAGCCAACATGGCTCGCCCACTGCCAGCTTTTCGTAATGCATAACTGTTAGATTTGCCCAGATTCATGGCACGAGGGGAGGTTTGTTCTCAATAAAGTGTCTGACACCTACAAACTATTGCTGATTCTCTCTCTCCCTCTCTCTCTCTCTCTCTCTCTCTCTCTCTCTCTCTCACACACACACACACACACACACACAAGCGCTCGCGCGCGTACACGCACACGTGTGTGTGTGAACAGAGGCACACACCTGTTTGTGTGTGCATGTGAAAGCAGCAATATTCCTCAGCACGTGTAAATGCAGGCACTTTCAACAACACATTATTTCACGCTATAAGACGAACATCTTATCCATACCATACTCATGGACAGATGAATAAGAAGCCTTCATTACTGCTCTGCTTTTATATGGCCAATGATTTTGGTACTAATAACTTCGTTGGCTGGGGCACTATTGCGCATATTAAACTTATCATGTACACTATCACATCACACCACGTAACGAAAGTCAATCAGCGGGTTCAAAGGTGAGAGAAAAAGTCCCTTGCACATAACTGAGATGAAACAAACGGAATCTATACAATTTGTCAAATATCCAAATATAATCAGCAACTTTCATCAGACTCTCTTAAAACTGGAGAGCAGTAAACAGAAGAACACATTCCAAGCTGATAGCTTTTCACAACGTATACTGCTAGGAAGTCGTACTTATTCAGCAAGTATAATCAGAATTAAAAATTTGGTATCCATTAAATATTAGAAAATTTCTTTGTTAAATAGTCTCGATAAATTTGAACACGTTCCTCCTGAAATTATCACAACGTCTGTGAGAGTAATAATTGTATTCTATGCTCTTGAGTAATAACATTAGTAATAATTTAACACATGTAACACTAATCTAGTAAAATGTGAGAAGTTTCTAGGAATAATACTTGAAGGCTGTTACTCATATCGAAGACATGACTGTTATATGATTTAAACTATTTCCAATTAATAATAGAAGTTGTGCAAACTCCTTATATTGAGAAAACTCTTGCATAAGAGACAAATGTAAATCCTGACAAAAATGAAAGTGTACATGATTTAGCCAAAGCTATGGCCTCACTGCGGTCGTGATGTAAGAGAACAGCAACAACTAATACGTGAAAGTAATTCAAATTACAAAAATACAAAAATAATTCAAAAATATGATATTAAACAGTGTAAAATGTTAACTCAAAATATGGCCTCGCTGTGGATATGATGTAAATGAAACATTCATAGTTATTAGAGTTATTCTAAAAAGCTCAAGCTTAAGTTTACTCTCAATAACTATCTTACAGGTATGTAATTTGCGTTTACTACCTTAACTATTTTGTAAATCTGAACACATATCTCGTTCATGCTCTTCTTTGACGTAGAATTGTATGTACCAAAAACCAGAAGATTACTGTTTTAGCAACTTCATCATGGTCGCATGAAAGACACATTACGTGCGTAAAGTCACTATGTCGATGGAGACCATCTAGATACAAAAGGTCGAACAAATCGTAATACTCGAGACGCGATTATCTATCGCACCAGCGACATTATTGCAAAAGATCGTGAAGTGGCTTCCAGTATGTCCTAGTCATACACAAAAGATTGTCGCAAGTAGCATATGCAGTTACTTAGCTAATGCCGTAAGAAAATATTGTTCATGGGCTAATATTTAGAGAATTATAAGATTAACTACAAAGTCTCAGTATGTGAGACCATTAATGAATCAAGATTGTCCACACTGTCAGAGAATGGTTCAAATGGCTCTGAGCACTATGAGACTTAACAGCTGAGGTCATCAGTCCCCTAGAACTTAGAACTACTTAAACCTAACTAACCTAAGGACATCACACACATCCATGCCCGAGGCAGGATTCGAACCTGCGACCGTAGCGGTCGCGCGGTTCCAGACTGAAGCGCCTAGAAGCGCTCTGCCACACCGGACGCTAATCGTTACCTTTGTGCATCAGTTATACGAAAAGTATTTAAGTACATACTACAATGACAATATGTTGTTTCATTACTCTCAGCGTTGTTCGCTTCTACTTAACTTACAATGTTTGCACTTAATTTAATTTATAAAAGGTGAGAATCAGAAATAACGATTTGAGAATTACGTTGACGTTTATAATTATTGTTGTATCTCGGGAAGACAAATTTTTTTCGTTGGAAGGGAGCAGTAACTTTGTTATGTTCTGGAGAATATCTTATTTCTGCTTGCGTTTTCTTGGATTTTTTTATCACGTCAGGGGCAAAGTTCACAGTGGGAACGGATCTGAATTTTATTCTCATTTTAATTACGCTCGGTATTCAACATATAACGTACCTTTACCCACATTTCCTAAACGTGTATGATTGCTAGATTGTGTGTATGTCTGTGTAAATACGAACGCACGCACATCGATAAATTTAGATGGTCCTCTTCGGTTCCACCTTTGGGTCTTGGAATGGCCGTTGGGAATTTTTCAGAGGCTGCCTTGTGGTGGCAGTCTAGCGGGTGGGAGCAGAGGGGAGGAGCTCTGTCTGCTTGTTCATTCTTAAAGAGTGACTTCGCAATTGGTTCCTTGAAGATCGTTGCACAATAAAAACGACTGTTTCAATTTTTGACGCTTAGGAAATACTGAAAAGAGAAACCATGTGCTGTGCCTGCTGTCTGCTGATTGGAGGAGACGCTCGGTGCCACTGCAGAGTCGTCTCGTCGACTGGTCAGTTCGCCACCTCCCAGGTTTTGTCTGTCTCTGTCCTCGGAGTTGCTACAGACTGAAACTTGTTCAAAGTCAGCAAACGCTGTTCGGGGTCTGTTGAGTGTGACTGCCACTGCCGTGCTCACTTCAAATGAGATTTTAGTTGTGAGATAGTAAGTATTTCCATGGTAGGAAATATCTACGATTGTTAATTCATTTGTCGGAAGCATTTTATGAGCACTTCGCTAGTGATAAATATCTGGTCGTTTTACAAAATTCAGTTAGGGAACGCCTTGTTCCACATCCAGTCTTGATTTACTTTTTGCATTGCGATCCTTATTACGCTTCTTGATGTCTTTCCATTGTCGACTGCATGTCAGTTTTCGCAGCTCGTCTGCCCTAGAGTTGGTAACTTTGTCTTCTGCTCTCTTTAAGTGTCTGGATTTTTGTATCACTTGAGTGTCCATTTTGAATTTTTGACCTAACGTAATCCTTACGGAATACTGTTGCCTAAAATTGTTAAAGCAAACACCCCTCAAGGATCCGTAGTGAAAGGACTTTGTACATTATAAGTGTTTACAGGAGTTGAGTATTTCATTCCATTTCGTGAATTAATATAGCTGGGAATCAACTAGTAAGCCAAACTTCACCCTAATGTACATTCCAGCACACAATACGATATTCCTGTGCTCATTAACCCCAACTGCCTTGTAATTGAAATCTATGAGAAGACATGTTTAAATTGTATCCCGTCATCGGCCATTCTGAAGTTTGAGTTAGAATTCCCATTGCAGGCTTTAATAAAAAATTAAATTAGGACCAAATTCAATATCGTGTGACTTCAGCCAGTTAGGCGCTGTGGGTGTCAGAGAACGAAAGACGTGGGATTCCGTCCACTCGCCTCGCATAGGGTGCCTAAAGGATGCTGCGTTTTCGGAATGCTATGCAACAATTCAAGCAAAATCGCATTAATGGTTTTTATTCCAAATAAGAAGAATGACGAAACCTAACTCGTATTTACAATAAGTGGTCGCAAGCGATGGGCGAAATGCAAATGAGTGTCCCTTGCTATATACAGTGTTAATGAAAGCAATTGATGCGGATCACACGTCACTGCTACCGTGGCACTCTCTACTGGGCCGTGCTGTTGCTGTCCGAATACTGAGCGGCCGAGGCTGCTGCTGTGAAACACTGGTGACATCTGCCATGTGTGGGGGCAGTGTAGGCAGCGTAGTGTGCTGTTCGTGCACTGACCTCAGCGTTGAGCTGAGTTGACTATCTTTGTGAGCTACCCTCTGACTATGGAGCGTCATCGACACCGCGGGAGTTTGGTTATTCCCTCAGGAGGTCGGAACAAAGTATTGTCGGCGTGTGGTGGACCTGGCGGCCCAGCCCACGAATGAGGCGACTGCCAGAGTGTTCTGCAGTGTTGCAGAACATTCTGTCGATGTGCCGGAAGCGATCCCGCAGTAGCGGGGCGACCGCTTCCTTGTGAAGCAGCCTCGTTGGGTAGCGAGGCGGCTTGTGAAGGGCAAGGCGCAGCGCCCAGTTTTGGACGCGCCGGAGCGTCGCGATGTGCCTGTTGGCAGCGTTGCCCCACACCACGGCAGCGTACTCTAGTATCGGCCGAACCAGGGCCAGGTGCAGAGTGAGGCCGTGTCGTGGACGGAGTGTGGAGGACGGGTTGAGCAGTGGGTACAGCGCACGAAGGCGCCACACTGCTCGCCCCCTGACGTCACGGACGTGAGGCAGCGACGTCAAGTGCCGCCGAGCGCCACCCCGAGGTATCTGTCAGTCCGCAACCGTGGGATGGGGCCTCCCACGATCGTGACCGCCTGTAGGTCGGGAGGCAGCCTCTTTCTGCTGAAGACGATGGCCTGGCTCTTCGCAGCGTTAAATTTTAAACGCCGTTTAGTGGACCAGGCACCCGGGACGTCACATTCGAGCTGGAGGCGGCGGCGCATCTCGCCCGCGTTCATGCTACGGGTGAACGACGCAGTGTCGTCAGCATAAAGCGCTAACTCCACGCGTGCCACCCGCGGTGCGTCGGCGGTGTAGAGGGAGTACAACAGGGGGCCGAGAACCGACCCCTGTGGTACTCCCGCGCGAATCTGCCGGTCGGTGGAGATGCCTCCGTCTGCTCGGACGTGGAATGTTCGTACTGAGAGATAGGAGCGCAGCAGTACTGCGTGTGACGTCGGTACCCCGTGTACAAAGAGTTTATACACGAGGCCGTCGTGCCACCCGCAGTCGAAGGCCTCGGAGACGTCGAGAAGCACTGCCCATAGGTACTCCCGCGTCTCCAGCGCTCGCATCGCCTGCTCCACTAGGCGCAACAGCTGCTGGCTGGTCGAATGGCCGCTCCGGAACCCGAACTGCTCCTCAGGGATGAGCTGCTGGTCCGTGCTTCTGATGCAGTGGAGGCGGCGGGAGCCGCTGAGGCGGCCTCCGCCACAGGGGCGGCTGACTGGGACTGGGGCCGCTCTGGAGGTGTCGACTGCCGTGGAGCGACAGTTTCCGGCCGCAACTGCGCCGCAGCGCGAGCTGTTTGCCGCTGCCGCGGGGGAGTGTGGGTGGCAGTCTGTTGCACAGCGGCGACGCCTGCGCGGGCGGGCAACCCGCGCGTCAGGCGCGGCCGCTGGGGTAGCCGAACTCTCGGGCGAAGCCGTGGACGGCGCGGTCGGCTGCTGTCTCTCTCCGACGGGTTGTCAGAGCACTGTGAGGGGGCAGGTAACCAGCTTTCGGTGGCGGCAGCGAAGATGGCGGAAGAGTGCACCTAACGAGAAGGCCTCGCTGCTGGTTCCGGCCCGTCTTCAAAGCCTAACAGCCTCTACAACAGGCAACATGCGGTTCGCCGCGGTTGCAGGAAGTCGGCTTGTCCTCGCGGGCAAGGCCGCAAGATTTGCTCTCGTGCTGCCCCGCGCACTTGACGCAGCGGGGAGGCATGGAGCAGTGTCTAGAGACGTGGTCCAGCCGCTGGCAATAGAAACACTGAGCCCTTTTGCCTTTGGCTCGGAGTGGTTCGACCTCAACCTTGACGCGGCAGACCCGCTGCACCCGGAAAATCTTCCGATTTTCCAGGTTGTCGACGAGGACAATCTGGTACAGCGGCATGTCGCGGTGGGTACGGGGCGACTTCATCGAGCCCGTGGACCTGACGCCGAAGTCCATATCCTCCAGTTCCTCACGGATGTAGTCCGCGCCAAACTTGAGGGGAAGGTGGCGGAATACCACCTTCAGAAGTTTGAGCGGCTCGGAGGGGTGGGTGTAGCAATGGAGTCCGTCCTTGCAGACGGGGTCCATCACCGCCCGGTACTCCTCGTGTGTCGCGGCCGTGACCTTGTAGAGGTCACGGTCGGCATTCTTGACAGTAGTGGACGTGGCCACTAGTTTGTGTTGGAAGTCCTTCTACACGCCGTCCCACTGGACGACCATATGCGGCAGGGGCGGCGGCTTCTTCTGGGACGGACCAGAGGCGCCATGCCGTCCTCCACCTCGTCGACGAATGAAGGGTAGAGCCACGGGTCGTAACACATCTGAAATGTAACGTCCACTGTTCAAAGTGCCGTCAATGGGAGAAGGAGGTGATCGAGACGTGTAACAAATGGCACCCCATACCACCACTCCTGGTGATACGCCAGTATGGCGATGACGAATACGCGCTTCCAATGTGCGTTCAGCGCAGTGTCGCCACACACTTATGTGACCATCATGATGCTGTAAACAGAACCTGGATTCATCCGAAAAAAAATGGCGTTTTGCCATTCGTGCATCGCAGGCGCTCCTGACTGTGATGCACCGTCAAGGGTAACCGCAGCCATGGGCTCCGAACTGATAGTCCATGCTGCTGCAAACGTCGTCGAACTGTTCGTGCAGACGGTTGTTGTCTTGCAAACGTCCCCATCTGTTGACTCAGGGATCGAGACGTGGCTGCTCGATCCGTTACAGCCATGTGGATGAGATGCCTGTCATCTCGACTGCTAGTGATACGAGGCCGTTGGGATGCAGCACGCCGTTCCGTATTACCCTCCTGAACCCACCGATTTCATATTCTGCTCACAGTCATTAGATCTCGACTAACGCGAATAGCAATATCGCGATACGATAAACCGCAATCGCGATAGACTACAATTCGATCTTTATCAAAATCGGAAACGTGATGGTACGCATTTCTCCTCCTTACACGAGGCATCACAACAACGTTTCACCAGGCAACGCCGGTCAACTGCTATTTGTGTATGAGAAATCGGTTGGAAACTTTCCTCATGTCAGTACGTTGTAGGTGTCGCCCCCGGCGCCAACCTTGTGTGAATGCTCTGAAAAGCTAATCATTTGCATATCACAGCATCTTCTTCCTGTCGGATAAATTTCGCGTCTGTAGCACGTCATCTTCGTCGTGTAGCAATTTTAATGGCCAGCAGTGTATATAGTTGTGTCACGGACACAGACAAGATTCATGAATTAGTACATGTTATTTGATTGCTGTGAACCACGGAACTTCAGATTGGATATAATTGAAGTTCAGTATTCAGTTTGTTCCTGTAATAAAGAGTATTTTAAGCACGTGTGCATTTTGTATTGTAGTGAGAGGTAACTGTGCACACTGAGGGTATTGACTTAATTAATTAGTGAATCAATGTGATAGAGTGTAGGGCGTATTTCCAAGACATACAGAGCCCAGTATTTTCGGAAGGCCTGAGAGTTTCCCTAGCACCGACTACATTTGCCAGGACAAAAGAGAGTTTAATGTGGCACGCAATAGTTGATACGTGCACTAGGTTCACTTACGAGAGAGAGAGAGACAGGCAGAAAGAGAGGGAGAGATTTGGAATTTCCCAGCAGTGGTGTGTAACGGAAATTGAGTCTCATATCAGAGGGTTTCCGCGGCCTGAAGTTTTGTCCAGCGAGTTAGCATGGCTTCTGGTCTGTACGGCCCAGCAAATAGGTCTGGCAGTGAGGCACCAACACTGGCTTTGATACGCAGTCCCTGACGGCGGGTTCGATGTGCACGGATGCCTCACGGTCCAGATGTTGATGCGGCTACTACCAAGGGACTCATGACGCTTCCTGTCTAACGCTGCAGCTGTGGAGAATGCGTTTTTTTGCAGAAGAAAGTCACTACAATGTAATTAGGTTGTGGTGAAATGGAAAACCACTTAACAGTACAATAAGTTAATGAATATTATAAATTTGGCAACCGTGGAGAGTAGGAAGAAAAGTGACCAATACCTTAAGGGAGGGGGAGGGGTGACACGGAAAACCACTTTGCAGAACAGTAGGTTAAGTTGGGTTATAAATGTGGCAACCACGGTGAGTGGTGTGCTATGCCCATTTCACCTTAAATTAAACTGGCTAGAATTCAGGATGGAGTGGTGCCCCAATTCCATCTCGAGCAAATTTGGTAACATTGCATACTGGGTTGATATCGCCATTACCTTACTACTTACACAGTGTCTCTCGCTCCTCTGCACGTTCTGAAACGCATCTGCCACGCTATTGGGGCGAGGTTTAGCGCAGACACTAAGACACCGCTGTCGTTCTTCCCAGTACTAACACACGCTACAGCAGTTGTTTTGTGTAACTCCGGCACACGTCGGCATTAGACCCCCCGCAGGGAGGACAGTCCTCGGTGTCTACAGGCTGAGTGCAGCGGTGGGGCGCGGCCCGCAACACGACAGACACGTTTTATCCCTGCGAGCAAACCCTCTTCATTCGCACACACACACACACACACACACACACACACAACTCGCAGTGTCTGTGGTAGACTTCTCTTTCAAGACTGAATATCTGGCTTGTTGAAGAGCGTAAACGAGAAACACGTCCAAGTCAGAACCCCCATCTTCTTGTCAACTGGAGAAACACGAGGAATTCGAGTACCTGTGCCGGGGTCATGCCACACGCGCACATTTCTGTATTTTTGTGAGAATGAGTTACGAAGAGTGTCGGTGCAGTTTAGGTGTCACCTTAAGATGTTCATTTTGAACGAAACCAGTTCTGACGCTATAAAATTACTTGAAGCACAGCTGTGGTAGTGTTATTAAAATTTATATTATTGAATTCGGGAGTGGGAAATTATTAAGATGTGTAAATGCCTTTTCTTTCAGCTTACAAGGTAGGTTGGTCGCACACCGAGATTTCGTTTTACAGGGCTGCGCTCACAGAGATATCGCTGCACTCATTTTTTTTTCAGGGACATTGAGAAAATATCTGGCCACAACCAGAAACGCTTTTGTTTTGATTACTGTCACCCCATCTCGCTTAACATATCCGTAAAACACTATACCCTACTTCGTCATACTAGAAATGAAGGCCCGTTTCCTTCAACTGTTCTAATGTTTTTTGTCAGACCTATTACACTGGTGTATAAACCGCGAGGACGAAATAACTTTTGCATTATGTGTCACTGCGAAGAAACATACCTCCATGAAACTTGGACCATAAGTAGATATTACTGCTACAGTGTAGTGATTAAGGCAACTGAAATAAATACCCAATAAGGCAAACAGAAACGACACTTTCCGGTAGAATGTTAAATATCCCTTCTGCCTTATTTGATCTCACTTATAGAGACATTTCAAATCCTGACTGTGATGCTGGACCCTCTATGTCTTCCCCATGGACTCCAGTTTCTTCTTCTATCACAGTAACCGATAAGTCCCCTTCTTCACAGAGACCTTCAATGTGCTCTTTCCTTATGCATACGTACATGTCTAATGATAAGTCTACGTATTTACTACATCTTTAATTCTGTTCTTTATTTTATATTTAAGTGTAAATGAAATCTAATGTATTTAGCTACTTGTTGTAATGTTTTACATCACATCGTTTCTACACAGTTTATATGTAAAGAATGCCTTTCACTCGTAGGAAAAGATTTATCTGTTGATAATTTTATTAAGGAGAAAGTGAAAAATGAATACTAGTCAGTCGATACTGCACGTACGGGACGTATCATTTTAGTAGCAAAAGAAGTGGAATAGCTAGAATATAAGTTACAAATCTCATAAATAATTTTTAAAATAATGATCGAAGAAATTGTAGACATGCTCAGTTGCTGATGCAAAAACATGTAACGTCACCCATGGCATTGATGGTCTACAGAATGTAAACATATTTGGTGTAGTTAGACAGCTATCGAACTTAAAGTTTGTGCGTTGCACCGATAGTGAGCGAGTAGCCTTGCTTCTATTGGTCAGACCCCAGGAGCTAACGACGGAGGCCATATTTTACCACATACCACAATCAAATACGTAAATCTGTTTAATAGAACCACTCAGCACATATAAGTAAACACACCCCTCCAAAAGGTACGTCAAAACAAATGCAATAATAACTATAACAAAATAGAAGAGCAAGCTAGAGCTGGTAAATGACAATTACTAACAGTAATGTTGGTATCAGAAATGTCACCACTGATTGCAAACAATCTTAACCGAAACTACGTGTATTTAAAGAATGAGCTAAGGTGGCGAAAATTCATTACAAGAATACAAAATTACAATTTGATAACATGGAGAGAGACGGCGCTTTCTGTTGCAGCTTATCTGTACGAGGTCGGTGAGTTGCTACATCAACTACAGCTCGTTGGCTGTCGCGGTGTAGTTAAAGCACTGCCACCAGTTGTGTATTGCAGTGGTTACATCCTCTTGGTTATCATGTGACTCTCCTGACAGTATTGTTATCCTCTGCCGTTGGTTGGTTGGTTGGTTTGGGGAAGGGGGCCAGACAGCGTGGTCATCGGCCTCATCGGATTAGGGAAGGATTGGGAAGGAAGTCGGCCGTACCCTTTCAGAGGAACCATCCCGGCATTTGCCTGGAGTGATTTAGGGAAATTACGGAAAACCTAAATCAGGATGGCCGGACGCGGGATTCAACCGTCGTCCTCCCGAATGCGAGTCCAGTGTCTAACCACTGCGCCACCCCGCTCGGTCCTCTGCCGTATTCCTTTGCTTACAGTCTTCCAGGACTAATTGTTGCTGCATAGATCCACGATCGAATGTGTGCGACCATAACGTTCATTACACACATGATCCTACTTTTATTGTTGTTCTGTACACAGTTTTGATGTGGTGTAAAATTCACTTTAACTCACCATTTCGTAAGTTACAGTCAGTCTGTTTCTAACATGCATACCATATTTGTAAGTTCACAATTTAACTAGCCAGTTTCACATATATGAAACACTTCAAATGATTCCAAAAAGACCGTTAATGTTTTAACATGTGCAGGACTTCATTAAATTGTAAATACACTACTGGCCATTAAAATTGCTACACCACAAATATGACGTGCTACAGACGCGAAATTTAACCGACGGGAAGACGATGCTGTGATATACAAATGATTAGCTTTTCAGAGCATTCACAAAAGGTTGGCGCCGGTGGCGACACCTACAACAAGCTGACATGAGGAAAGTTTCCAACCGATTTCTCATACACAAATAGCAGTTGACCGGCGTTGCCTGGTGAAACGTTGTTGTGATGCCTTGTGTAAGGAGGAGAAACGCGTACCATCGCGTTTCCGACTTTGATAAAGGTCGGATTGTACCCTATCGCGATTGGGGCTTATCGTATTGCGACCTTGCTGCTCGCGTTGGCCGAGATCCAATGACTATTCGCAGAATATGGCATCGGTTGGTTCAGGAGGGTAATACGGAACGCCGTGCTGGATCCCAACGGCCTCGTATCACTAGCAGTCGAGATGACAGGCATCTTATCTGCATGACTGTAACGGATCGTGCAGCTACGTCTCGATCCGTGAGTCAACAGATGGGGACGTTTGCAAGACAACAACCATCTGCACGAACAGTTCGACGACATATGCAGCAGTATGGACTATCAGCTAGGAGACCATGGCTGCGGTTACGCTTGACACTGCATCACAGACAAAAGTGCCTGCGATGGTGTACTCAACGACGAACCTGGATGCACGAATGGCAAAACGTCATTTTTTTCGGATGAATCCGGGTTCTGTTTACAGCATCAACATGGTCGCATCCGTGTTTGGCGGCATCGCGGTGAGCGCACATTGGAAGAGTGTATTCGCCATCGCCGTGCTGACGTATCACCGGGCGTGATGGTATGGGGAGCCATTAGTTACACGTCTCGGTCACCTCTTGTTCGCATTGACGGCACTTTGAACAGTGGACGTTACATTTCAGATGTGTTACGACCCGTGACTTTACCCTTCATTCGATCCCTGCGAAACCCTACATTTCAGCAGGATAATGCACGACCGCATGTTGCAGGTCCTGTACGAGCGTTTATGGATACAGAAAATGTTCGACTGCTGCCCTGTCCAGCACATTCTCCACACCTGTCACCAACTGAAAACGTCTGGTCAATGGTGGCCGAGCAACTGGCTCGTCACAATGTACCAGTGACTACTCTTGATGAACTGTCGTATCGTCTTGAAGCTGCATGGGCAGCTGTACCTGTACACGCCATCCAACCTCTGCTTGAATTAGTGCCCAGGCGTATCAAGGTCATTATTACGGCCAGAGGTGGTTGTTCTGGGTACCGATTTCTCAGGATCTATGCACCCAAATTGCGTGAAAATGTAATCGCTTGTCAGTTCTAGTATAATATATTTGTCCAATGAATGCCCGTTTATCACCTGCATTCCTTCTTGGTGTAGCAATTTTAATGGCCAGTAGTGTATAACAGGAATTTAAGTTGTGTAACTCCATTAGAAGTGAACGATTTGGTTCCAATGGCGATGACCTCTGTACACTCGTGTATGCGTGCTCACTGCATTTTATAGCACCCCACGAAGCTCGCAGTATTCAAACACTTTAGCATCTTCTTTCATAATGTTCACATTAATGTCCAGCCGAAATGTGTTTGAAACGCAAGAACCCATCCACAAGTTTTGCGTGTGCTTCTACCTGAAGCGGTACTATCACGTTACGCAGCACACCCCTGTGTACACGTCACAGAACACACACATTGACTCTCTCTGCTTGACAACTGCTATCGATATTTCTCATGCATAACATTTCGTATAACAGCTCTGTATATTGTTTTTAGTTTTGCATGCTGCATATAACAGAAGCATTACAAGTAATATCAGAAAGAAGTTCAAATGTTTGCGTTCTCCATTAATAATTGATTCGTGTAGCAAAATGAATAAAGTAAAACTCGGTTACATTTCATACTACAGAACAAAAAAATAATTCGAAACCATCAAAGATGTATTAAGTATAGCGTCAAAAGAAGAGAATGAAAAGAAAGAAGAAAACATTTATCATTTGCACTCAGAAAAATCTTGAGCCGAGCTGCTAAACACTCGCTTCACACCGACTACGTTGCAAGTATTGATAGAACCGTACTCATGTTTGTAAGGTAAGAGATCGCAGATATCCAGGAAACGACGCGACCAAGAGTTTCGGACGTAGCTTCACTATCTATAGAAGAATGAAGTTGGAACAGTCAAGAAAGATTATTATTTGTTTTTGGTGACCGAATTTAGCAGCATAACTGTCGTTGGTAAAGTGGCAGTGTTGGTATCATTGGTGAAACAATACTGTATGCTAGGTATCAGTCAGTTGTCTAAAGTAAACAAGGTTGCACTACGGACTGCTCATCACTCAGGATCTCGAAGGATCATTTACCACCCAACTCCATGCAGTGGCACATATGGTGTAAGTAAAAGTTAACTTTCCACCAAGGCAAACAAATTTGAAATTTAGTCGACGGTCTTCAAATTTTCTCATCTTGTTTAAAATTAAAAGATGTAATTTTTTTTCTGCAACTAGCTCCTAAGCGTATTCGTCTATAAGCCAGGCTGACATAAAATACCCGAAGAGGGGCAGCAGTACATTTCAGTACTTATGTAGACAAAACTACGAAAAACTGAGTGATCCAGCCTTATATAATTTTAAAACTCGCCTGCTACACCGGTACTGCGAAGAGCTGAAAGCAGTCCTAAACTACAGGCGTTATACTTCTCAAGGCCTCACAGCTCTCCTGCACCGCTCAGTTACGGTATTCTGCTGACAAGGGAACCTTCCCATCGCACCCCCCTCAGATTTAGTTATAAGTTGGCACAGTGGATAGATCTTGGAAAACTGAACACCGATCAATCGAGAAAACAGGACGAAGTTGTGTGGAACTATAAAAAAAAGCAAAATATACAAACTGAATAGTCTATGCACAAGATAGGCGCCATCAAGGATGGCGGAAGCTCAGGAGAGCCGTGGTCCCATGGTTAGCGTGAGCTGCTGCGGAATGAGAGGTCCTTGGTTTAAGTCTTCCCTCGAGTGAAAAGTTTAAATTTTTATTTTCAGACAATTATCGAAGTTCAGGCACTCACACATAATCAACTCCGCTCTCCAAAATTCCAGGACATGTTCAGATTTGCTTGGACATATGCAGGATTTGACGATCTACACACGGAAAAATTTGAAAACGTTAAAAACATATGTCTTGACAGAGCACAGGGAAAACTGTGCGACTGTGAAATTGCTGCATTCATTTGTAGCAGTTTTTGTGACAAACTCTTATGTTTTCATCACTTTTTGGGAATGATTATCATATGTATAAGAAAACCAAAATCGGGCAAGGTAGGATAATGAAGGAGAATATCTAACAATGAATAAGAAACTAGAAATGAGTGTGAATTATTACCAACAGCACAGTGAACGCATTATGGTAGCCAAGATAGACCCAAAGCCACTACTCACCACGGCAATACAGAAATACTAGTCCAGTAGCTCCGTAGACTGAGAAACCGAATTATTCAGTATCTAGTGTGAGACAAGAATTTGAAACGGAGGAGTTTCAAAATGGTTGAAATGGCTCTGAGAACTATGGGACATAACTTCTGAGGTCATCAGTCCCCTAGAACTCAGAACTACTTAAACCTAACTAACCTAAGGACATCACACACATTCATGCCCGAGGCAGGATTCGAACCTGCGACCGTAGCGGTCGCGCGGTTCCAGACTGTAGAGCCCAGAACCGCTCGGCCACTCCGGCCGGCAATGGAGGACTTTATTTCGATAGTAGGAAACGAAAGGGACGAACAAAATAATAGGGAAACATGGACTAGGGCGAAAGGAAACGAGAGGAATCTGGTGGAATTTGGCACTGAGATCAATTTAACCATCACGAAATAAGACTTTGCATGTGGAAAATCCCACGAGTCACCGAATCTATTGGTAGCTCACATAACTTTAGAATAGATTTTGAGAAACTAGATTTTAAACAGCAAAATTTTTCAGTTAACAGATTTAGTCTTCAACCACAGTTTATTAGTCGTCAAATATACAATAAAGTTGAAGAAATTAAAATGATTTAGATACGAGTAATACAGGAGATGGAGAAGTTCAAACAACCATTACTTGTGAGTTCCAAAGGAGCATTATGAAGTAATAAAATGAAATAGTGGAGAGTGTTGTGCCCTACCCACTCGTCGGTTATACGGTGCCTAGGAAGGCTGCCTTCTCGGATCGCTAGACAACAATTCAAGCAAATCGTATTACTGAAGTTTATTACAGTAAGATAAATGACAATACTTAGCTTTGATAAATGTTCAGTGGGACGCCGCAAGCAAAGAGCGGCATGAAACTTAAGCACTCTCTTCAGTAGATACAATTCGTAGCACAAGAGAAGGAATACTGTTTTCAAGTCACTGCTGCAGAAGTCGTAGGCCACCTGGACTCCGACTCGGGCCGCGGCACGTGTCTCCTCTTCCTGTAGATAGCGCCACTCTCGCTGTAGTCCTACAGAGGGGTCGGTCAGCGTCCTGTTGGCTGGCGTCGCCTCGCAGCCCTTCTGCTGTAACGTTCCTGGCCCACGTGCCGGCGCTTGACGTCACGCCGGAACAGAAACGTTTCTAATAAGTAAAGAACTGGTACTTTCAAAGATGGATTAGTGAAGGTTGCGAGGAAAAAAATTAAGCATTTAGACAAGCCCAGTCAAAAATCCTTGTAACACAGTTGCCAAATTGAATGATGGAAGGAGACAATAAAAAAATCGTCAACTTAGAAAGAGAGAGTAATCGGCAAGTGCCTAAAAACACCGAAAAAATAAAGCTGCTATGGCTAGCGGACAACAGGAATCATAATTGCCGCTTAGGGGAAATTATAGATACCTTTGAACAAAAGACAAGCAGCTGCAGACCGATCGCGCAGTGAGATGACAAGGCAGTAAAACAGAAGAAACGATTCCAGAATGAGAATTTCACTCTGCAGCGGAGTGTGCGCTGATATGAAACTTCCTGGCACATTAAAACTGTGTGGCCGACCGAGACTCGAACTCGGGACCTTTGCCTTTCGCGGGCAAGTGCTCTACCATCTGAGCTACCGAAGCACGACTCACGTCCGCTACTCACAGCTTTACTTCTGCCAGTGTCTCGTCTCCTACCTTCCAAACTTTACAGAAGCTCTCCTGCCAACCTTGCAGAACTAGCACTCCTGAAAGAAAGGATATTGCGGAGACATGGCTTAGCCACAGCCTGGGACGTCCCCCAGGCTGTGGCTAAGCCATGTCTCCACAGTATCCTTTCTTTCAGGAGTGCTACTTCTGCAAGGTTGGCAGGAGAGCTTCTGTAAAGTTTGGAAGGTAGGAGACGAGACACTGGCAGAAGTAAAGCTGTGAGTACCGGGCGTGAGTCGTGCTACGGTGGCTCAGATGGTAGAGCACTTGCCCGCGAAAGGCAAAGGTCCCGAGTTCGAGTATCTGTCGGGCACACAGCTTTAATCTGCCAGGAAGTTTCAAAAGAAACGATGGCTGAAGGGTGAAAGGAATACGTAGAAGGGCTTTATAAAGGACATATAACTACATTACGAAACGAGAAAAGTGAGAAGGTGAAATTGAGATTGTCGGCGCAATACCGCTATAAGAATTTAAAAAAGAAGTGTGTGAAATCTTATGGGACTTAACTGCTAAGGTCATCAGTCCTTAAGGATTCACACTACGTAACCGAAATTATCATAAGGACAAACACATACACCCATGCCCGAGGGAGGACTCGAACCTCCACCGGGACCAGCCGCACAGTCCATGACTGCACCGCTCGAGACCGCTCGGCTAATCCTGCGCGGCAGAAGAACTTAAGCAAGAACTTTAGTGTATAAGTCTAAACCACGCAGCTGGAATAAACGAAATTCTTCCAGAATTATTAAGCTCCTTCGGAGAACAAAACACAAGAGAAATGTTCTACATGATTTACAAGACCTGTAAGACAGGATTAATATTCTCAGAATTCCAGTTGCATGTAAGAACTCCAGTTTTAAAGAACGCAGGAGCTGCGTAGAACTGTATACATTGCCGTTGCAGTATCTTGATCGCTGAACAGGCGTCTCCTTTTTGAGGGAACAGAATACTCGCTGCAGTATTCCACTAACGCAAGTGGACAGAAACAGTTAGTGCTTCCCAATTGACAAACTGAAGAATGAAATTTTCTGCTGTTACAGTTGTAAGAACACAGTCTCATTGAATTTTTTAAATAACATCATATTCACTGTATTGTTTATTTCATTTTCCACGATTGCAATTTCCATCTTATATTCAAGAAGATAAAGGTGCTGAAGGCACAGCAGTAGCCAGCATTAATAATACGAGTGAAAAGCTGTGAATCTTCAAGACCTTGTCCTACGCGATCGACAGGAGCGAGCGACAGTGCGCGACAGCTGCTGGTGACAAAACACAACCGCAATGTAGTTACGGAAGGGTCCTACGCAAGCGACATTTGTATCGCTGCATGTCTCGCGCTGCAACTGGTGACGTTTGAGTTCAAATGTGTTTGAATCTTGTCGCTGCAGCACGCGCGACACAGAGAGACAGCCACGTGTCTTCTCGGCAAAGCAGTGGAGCGGACGCGACGGCAGCTATGAATTACTCAACATCCGATTTTAAGAAAACTATTCCGTGAAAAAATTTGATTCTTCCGCAACATATAGCTTCATATCTTTAAACGATAAAGGTCTGATTTATTTTCGTTATTCGTCATAGTTACTGTGCTGCACGAAATTGAGTACGTGGCTGCACGAAATTCTTAAGAATTTGCAAATCACATTCTTTAGGCTTTCCGTATAGTTCATTTAAGGGCATACATTATTGCGTATGAAATGTAACCAATATACCTAAATTGTATTTAAAATTGAGACCCGAATGATATCTCTTTTCATCCTTGAGATATTGGTAGTTATATCCGCCGACGGGTCGCTCGCGGCGCGTCCGAACCTTTCCTGCGCTTCGGGAATCAAGTGGTCGTAAAATTCGTGGTATCTCATAAAAGGTTCAAGATAACGAAACGACGAATTTCGGAAATGTCAGCAAGCAGAAAGGACTACTTTATCATATGATTAACACTCGATACGTTTTTGTAAACGCGTGAGCAGAGCGAAAACAAGACTTCCTATATCTGACACCATGAGGTTTTGTCCAAATTTTCATAGCCAAACAAAGGGAGGGAAACAGGTAAACGGGGTATCAAAGTGACCAGCATGAGGTCTAGTATTGCATGAAAATATTTAACTGCTTGAAAGTAATCAAGGTAATTAACGAAAACTTAATAAAGAAGCAAAGGAAAAATTGGAATATTTGACGGAAGCTGCTGTAAATTAAGTGTCAAAATTTGATCTGTTCAAGACCTACCTATTTTGCACTTAAAAAGATACATTGGTGCGGTATTTAAATGTCGAAAAGGCTTCCTTCGAATCAAATACGTTAGGAAGGTAAACGAGGAGTCAGTAAGATCATGCTTAAAATTTATAAATTAAAGAAATGAGTCAAATACTTTATGAAATGATTTGTGTAAAAGAAATAAGTAGGTCAGAGAAACGGTCTATGTGGCTTCAAAGGCTCTAAATCATGAACAGAAAATGAGGTGCACCAAACGTTTCCCTAATATTTTTAGACAAATCATTACAAAAAAGTTTGACTTTATTTTCAAAAAATTTCTAAGGTTTAGTTTTACAAACCATTTACAGTAATTGAAATGTTTGGCCTTCACATTGGCTGCTGATGAATTACATTCGCAACCTCAAATATCAGTAACATTTCATGGTTAATTGCAATTTATTAGGAATCAATTGTGTGTGACATACTGGGATAGGTTTGAAGATCAAGTTCTTTGGCGAGACCTTAAAAATATACTTATCCATGCAGTGTAAACAGTATACGAAAACTTAGTATACAGAATTGTAACTGAGTCAGTAAAAATATGAGAACGCCTCGAAATCGAACCAAGGACCTCTGGCTGATACTTAATCATCAACTGCATATGCTACCCCTACATCACAGCCAGCTTTTGCCCAGAGGTATCAGTCTGTGTACTTACGGTTGTATTTAGCGTTCTTAGCCATGTAGTAGTCATTCCTCCGCATTTATTGGCTGTTAAAAGTTGTTGATCATCTAAAAAACATTTGTATTTAATTTCTTGATGAGATAGTCGAATGCTCCTCTGCTCATTCATGTGTATTCGAAGAATTTGTCTGGTGATCTTCGTAATTGATGATATTTATGAAATTCTCCATGGAGATTCCTCCCTTTGTAAATTTCATGCACTGCATTCCTTTTTGCTTTATTTTCTTAAGTAAACCTAATTTTGTCGTCTTACTCTCCAACTACACTATTCTACAGGTTAGGGACGCCGTTTTATAGAAACAAGTGGTTGGCTCAAAGCAGCCATCTTGTAGCACCACATGGTCGTTCGCATGGAGGACGTGCAAGCTTTTCGCCCCATGCTCCTACATGTCGGTGGAGTGTCGCGTATCCAGAAGTCGCTCACTGTCGCTCGCTCCTGTCGCTCATGTAGGACACGGCCTAAGTCTCATATCATCATTTGTCGCAGACACCATCGGTATGTAACGGATGGGATTCAGTCTCTTGAAACTAGATTTGAGCTTGCTGCACATGTCACTGGCGAGGAGTTTTCATCCCACCCATTATGTGCTGTAGAACAGTGTACATTATTGCCATGTGCAGTTAGCTTTAACCTGGTTTGAAGAGTTTAAATCCCGTCCGGTACTTACCATAGATCGGCTTTTGCTACCAACATCTGGTTTCAAGACTTTCAGACCCATCCATTTCTTACCGTAGCATGGTGTTTGTGGATATGAAATGTAGGCTGGCAATAGCGGTAAAAATTTCCAGAAGAAAGAGAGAATTATTTAACATCGAATATAAATTGAATCTTACAGAGTATCGTTTTGCATGGTGTTACAACGTGGATGAGAAACATTAGAAACAGGGAATAGACAAGAGTAAAATCGTAAAGCATGACTGTCTAGGAGACACCGTGGGGTAGGCTGAGCTGCCTAATTGGGAAGTCTTTGCTTCCTTCACATGCATTGGCAACTTTCCTTCGCGAAGTGTGGAACTTGTGTGTTAAGTGTGTCTCTCGAATATAGGTGGTGTGGTTATAAATATGTGTCTATGTAGCATTGGATCATATTTGTGTTGTACGACGACATGAGAAAGCCTACCATACACGCTGCACCTATGTCCCTATAACGCGCGGAGGTTCCGCGCGGTTTGAGGGGCCATGTCACGGGTTGGGCAGCCCCTCCTACTGGAGGTTTGAGTCATCCGTCGGGCATGGGTGTGTGTGTTGTTCTTAGTATGCTTAAGTAGTGTGTAAGTCTGGGGACTGATGACCACAGCAGTTTGGTCCCTTAGGAATTCACACACACACAATGTCCCCATGAGACACACAGATCCCCATGAAGAGTGTCACGTGCCCTTACTTCATGAGACACTGGAAAGAGGTTTGGAATTTAATTCACAACGCTGGCGAAAAACCTGGTGCTCAAGAACTGTACGACAACACCGGTCCTCTCTGTGCCATTGAAAACTCCTTCTGCCTAAATTTTGTACATAATGGTGCAAGAAAAAGGATGTTGGTAGATCTCCTAAATTCATATGATCCGATGCAGACTGTATTTTTTTATAACTGGGGTGCAGGGGAACAATAGCACAGCGATAGACAATATTTTTATTAATTATTCATTATTAGATGGGCATTTTGTTAGTAAAAGCGTGAATGGCCTTTCAGACTGTGATGCACAAATTTTAACACTAAAAGGCTTTTGTACTTAAACCAGTGTCATATTTAATTACAAAATATGTAGGAAAGTTAATCCAACAGCAACAGAGAATTTTTTAAACCTTCTCAAAGAACATGAATGGCAGGATGTTTACAGTGCCGATAACATAGATGGTAAAAACAATGCTTTCCTTACCACATTTCTCATGCTTTTTGAGAGTTGCTTTCGATTAGAACGTTCTAAGTGGGGTACTAGCAGTAATAGGAAGCCTGGGTGGCTGACTAGTGGGATAAGGATATCTTGTCGAACAAAGCAGGAATTATATCAAAATGTTAGAAGGAGTCACAATCAAGCTAAAGTAGCCCATTACAAACAGTATTGTAAGGTACTTAAAAATGTTATTAGGAAGGCAAAGAGTGTGTGGTATGCAAATAGATTAGCTAATTCACAGAATAAAATTAAAACCATATGGTCAGTTGTGAAAGAAGTGTCTGGTCAGCAGCACAAGGTCGACGATATAAAGTCAGGTTGCAGTAAAAATATTTCTGTTACTGATAAATCAGATATATGTACAGTATTTAAGAATCGTTTTCTGAGCATTGTTGGTGAATTAAATAAAAATTTTGTTTCTACAGGAAATCATATAACTTACTTGGAAAATGCCTTTCCGAGTTTGAGGTCTGAAATAGTCCTCTGTGATACACACAAGAGGGAGATTGAGTCAATAATTAAACCACTGAAGGCTAAGGACTCTCATGGTTATGGTGAGGTGTCTAGCAGAATATTAAAGTACTGTGCTGCACATGTTAGCCCTATATTTAGCCATATTTGTAATTTTTCCTTTAGGAAGGATCAGTTTCCTGAGTGATTTAAGTACTCAGTAGTAAAGCTGCTTTATAAAAAGGGACAAAGAGATAATGTAGATAATTTTAGACCTGTTTCTATGCCACCAGTGTTTGCAAAAGTTATTGAAAAGGCTGAGTATGTAAGGATAATTGATCATTTTAGATCACAGGATTTGCTATCAGATGTTCAGTTTGGCCTCAGAAGTCGTTTAACAACCGAAAATTCTATATTCTCTTTTCTCTGTGAGGTACTGGATCGGCTAAACAAAAGGTTTCGAATGCTTGGCATATTTTTTGATTTAAGTAAGGCATTTGATTGTCTATCACAAAATATTGCTCCAGAAGTTGGACCATTATGGAATACAGGGAGTAGCTCACAATTGGCTCACCTCTTACTTTAGCAACAGGCAGCAAAAGGTCATTATTCACAATGTTGATAACAGCTGTGATGTGGAGTCTGAGTGGGATACTGTCAAGTTGGGGGTGCCCCAGGGATCAGTGTTGGAGCCACTCCTGTTCCTTATTTATATAAATGATATGACCTCTAGTATTACAGGTAACTCTAAAATATTTCTGTTTGCTGATGACACCAGGTTCGTAGTAAAGGATGTTGTGTGCAACATTGGCTCGGTTTCAAATAGTGCAGTACATGACCTAAGTTCATGGCTGGTAGAAAATAAACTAGCGCTAAGTCACAGTAAGATTCAGTTTTTATAATTTCTGACACACAATTCAACAAAACCTGATGTTTTAATTTCACAGAACGTGCATATGATTAGTGAAACTCAACAGTTAAAATTTCTAGGTGTTCAGCTGTCGTGAAAAGCCCAAATTCAGGATCTTGTGCAAAGACTTAATACTACCATTTTTACTATTCGAATGGCATCAGAAATGAGTGATCGTTCGACACGAAAATTAGTCTATGCTGCTTATTTCCATTTGCTTATGTCGTATGGTATTATATTTTGGGGACACTCTTCCCATTCTAGAAGGATATTTTGGGCTCAGAAACAGGCAGTTCAGGCAATAAGTGACGTAAGTTCACGAGCCTCTTGTCGACCCTTTCATTAGTCTGGGTATTTTGACTTTGGCCTCTCAATATATATATATATATATATATATATATATATATATATATATATATATATATATATATATATATTCGTTACTGTCATTTCTTGTTAACAATATTAGCTTATTTCAAAGAATATGCAGCTTTCACTCGGTTAATACTCGACAGAGATCAAACCTGCGTTTCGATCGGCCTTCCTTAGCTCTTGTGCAAAAAGGTGTGCAGAATACTGCTGCATCCATTTTCAATTAGCTACCACTTGAATTAAAAAATCTTAGCAGTAATCCACGCACTTTCAAATCGAAACTGAAGAGTTTGCCATGGGTCACTCCTTCTATTCTGTCGAGGAGTTTCTTGAAAATGTTAGCTGATCCTTATTGTATTGCTGATTGCGTTTACTTATACTTACTGTCTGACTTTTTTGCGTTCATAAAGATCTATTTTTGTCTGTTATTACTTTTATGTTGTAATTTCATGTACTGACACGTTTCATGACCTTGGAGATTTGCTCCTCTATTTGGTCCTACGGAACTTGACGTGTAAGTAAATAAATAAATGGTTACCATCCAAGGTTGAACAGGACCGCACAGGAGTGCATAGGCGACTCAATCCACGTAGAAGAGCTGGGAGAACAGATGACCCTGTAACATGCTGGTACAGATTACAGAAGTTTAGAGGAGTTACTTATTAACGTGTTTATGAATCTAATTGTGAGGACAGGGCTGCAGCGTCAGATCTGTGACATCGGGTAAACAGTTCATCTGATAATGGAACGTAAAGATGGAGGTTGGAAATAGTAGACCAACACCGCGAATTGAGTACAGTAAAATTGTTCAAATTAATGTTGAAGTAGATAAGAAATGAACTGCAGAACGAGACTAGGTTACAGTGTAATGTGAAAGCAGTCTCGGGACAGCTGCTTACGAAAACAATGGTTTAGTTACTTTTACTGTATATCTGTAAAATACAGATTTTTTAAAGGGTAGAACTCCCACGTGTAAAACAGCATCAACGTTTTTAATTTCTTTACAAGTGAGCTGATGTGGTCATTATTAGACTTTAAGCATAAAGCGAGAGAAAGTTTAGAAAATGTTTGTAATTATGTTTAAAGATGGTTGGGTGTCGCTAAGTGCTCTCATTATCAGACACTGCAAGAGTATAGTCTGGGCGATTTGAGCTTCATTTGAAGGATAAACCAGTTTTCCTCACATCTCAGTGTTTCTCGCGTGATTTCTCCTGAGCTGTGCGCCGTACAGTGACATAATTATGGAGCTACATTCAGTCGTATATGTGGATACTGTCTGTGGATAGAGTTTGTGGTAAATATGTAATGAACTAAAACGTCATACCTGATGTGTCAGTCTTACTACGTGAACAGCAAAAATGCAATGAGTGATAAAATTTTCTCCTGCCGTTATTTGTGGTGGGCTCAGCCAAAAAGAATTCCGTAAATGTTTTAAGTGCTGTGGTAATTTTATTGCAACGTGCCAAGTGCGTTCATGCTCATATACTGAATGAATCTATTCTTGGTATTTGCCTACAATCTGTTATGCCATCCCAAGAAGAATACACAGTTTCTAACAGTAATACACTCATGTTCATAAATTAAGGATAATGCTGATACATGCTGAAACAACACTCTGGTGGGCAGTTTGCGGGTTTAAATCACCTCGCAGAATGACCATGCGGTGCATTTGACCTACGGTCTGCGGGGAGGTGGGTGGAAATTTTTCTGTTGTTGCCGTTCACAACACAGGCTCTCTAACGACTATGTTAGCAACGAGAAAATTGATTAGCAAAAACGTGATGCCTATAATTAAAGTTCACTGTGCCCACTCTGATGGAGAAATAGAGTTATTTGATCATTGAAGTTTATTACGCTGAGGATTGAGGATGATGTCTGGGATTCATAGAAAATGCAGTTTACTATAAGAATTTTCACTATATTCAGAAAACGATAAACCATAAAGTTCCAAACAGAACTTTACCCAAGCAATGCTACTGTCAGCTCTTATGGTATCAGAGCTGTTCAGAATCTATTGCGCGGATCCTATTATTCCTAGGTAATGAAACTGTTCCGAGGCCGTTCCGCAATTAACACTTTACCACAATGCGAACTCATTGTTACGTGCATACCGAGTTTCGTAATACAGCAGCCAAGGCTGTTCCTTGCAACTGCACAGACGCGACGTGGCTTCCAACATGGAGTGCGCGTTGGTACGAATCTAGAAGAGAACTGGGGCCTGACTCGAGCTCGCAGCGCTCTTATTTATACAGCCACGGTGCGGACCGCCGAAGGCATAGCCGACAAAATTTGCCTTCCTGACTAGCCGCTGGGGCTAGTGGAGCTCCACTTCAAGTTACTAAATAATCAATTGCCTCATTCGCTGAAGGCCGATGAAGCTCTCAATTTAATTGTGCAATCAGCACACAGGTACGTGTCTATAATAAAATTCTGATGCGACTAGGTTAAATACTTTTGGCGAGAGAATTTTTTTAGTTGCACTGCATGCAACAGATGAGCTCTGAGCGTCCCCTTTGGAGAGACGCTACAGCTATAATTTTATAGCTACCTTTTGGTAACTTCTCATATCTTTGTTATTATAGCGTATCTACATCCAACCTAAATGTAAACATTCTAGCTTGGTCTAATCACTTACTTGATCTATCTTGCTTCTGTACTTTTAGGACACAAAAACAGATAATCATGAATTTCAACCAAAATATTATTCTGTGAGATCCAGTATGGTATTTCCATTAAATTACAATGAAAAAGGAATCCTAATATAAATTTTGAAGTTTCTAGCTCCTTCCTGTTGCACTGATGTTTTTAACATGAAACATCCAAATTTCGAAATCTGTTACTAAACTGAAACTTAACACATCATTTTAGCATCACTTCTGACATGCTATTAACTATTCAGATTATTTACTTTACTTTTAAGGTATTGCACAACATTTTTGCCATCATAGCTAGTTACAGCGGACTAGGCTGGCACACAATGGAAAGCATATGAGTTCTATGTGGCATGGGTAGACTGATTCCCTACAGGTCGTCGCACAGTCGCACAGTCGCACAGTGGCACTGGCAGCAGTCGACATACGCTGAGGTGTGCTGCTGCATGTCAGAGTACGGTGCAGCGAGTAAGTGTGGAGAGGTTTTCAGACATGCTCATGGTGGCTGTGTGTTGAAAATGGCTCTAAGAACACATATTGATGACGTTATGAGGGGTAGAATACTAGGGCGACTGGAGGCTGGTCAAACACAGCAGGTCATAGCACGGGCCCTCCGTGTGCCACAAAGTGTGATCTCAAGATTATGGCCACGATTCCAGCAGACAGGAAACGTTTCCAGGCGCTACAGTACGGGATGTCCACAGTTTACTATACCACAAGAAGACCGATATATCACCACCAGTACCCTCAGACGGCGACCGAGTACTGCAGGTAGCCTTGCTATGGACCTTACTGCAGGCACTGAAACAGTTGTCTCCAGACACACAGTCTACAGACAACTGAACAGACACCTGGAGACCTACAAGGTGCATTTCACTGACCCCTGGTCACAGGAGAGCCCGTAAAGCCTGGTGTCAAGAACACAGTGACATGGTCACTGGAACAGTGGTCCCAGGTTATGTTCATGGACAAGTCCAGGTATAGTCTGAAAAGTGACTCTCACCAGGTTTTCATCTGGTGTGAACCAGGAACCAGATACCAACCCATTAATGTCCTTGAAAGGGACCTATATGGAGGTCGTGATTTTATGGTGTGGGGTGGGATTATGATTGGTGCACGTACACCCCTGCATGTCTTTGACACAGGAACTGTAGCAGGTCAGGTGTATCTGGACATTTTGCACCAGTATGTCTGCCTTTTCAGGGGTGCAGTGGGTCCCACCTTCCTCCTGATGGATGATAACGCACGACCCAACCTAGCTCCCATCGTGGAAGAGTACCTTGAAACAAAAGGTATCAGACAAATGGAGTGGTCTGCCTGTTCTCCAGACCTAAACCCCATCGAGCACGTCTGGGATACTCCTGGTCGATATATCGCTTCACGTCTTCAAACCCCCACGACCCTTGAGGAGCTCCGACAGGCACTGGTGCAAGAATGGGAGGCTATAACCCAGCAGCTGCTCGCTCACCTGATCCAGATTATGCCAACCCGTTGTGCGGCCTGTGTACGTGTGCATGGCAATCATATCCCATACCGATGTCGGGGTACATGCGCAGGAAACAGTGGCGCTTTGTAGCACATGTGTTCCGGGACGGTTTTCTCAACTTATCACCAATATTGTGGACTTAAAAATCTGTGTCGTGTGTGTTGCCTATGTGCCTATGCTATTAGCGCCAGTTTTTTGGAGCGCCACGTTGTGTGGCACGATATTCTGCAATTATCCTTAATTTATGAGCATGAGTGTTCTTGTCTTACTGTGTTTGACCTGCAACGTAAGATTATCCGTCTTAACGACAAATTGTGACAACATTTAAAAATTTTAATTTCCGTCAATAAGTGTATGAAACATTGAAAATCAAATTTTTGTTGGCCATGGAAACCGTTAAATAGGATCCAGAATGAGATTTTCACTCTGCAGCGGAGTGTGCGCTGATATGAAACTTCCTGGCAGATTGAAACTGTGTGCCCGACCGAGACTCGAACTCGGGACCCTGTACGCGAGTCTCGGTCGGGCACACAGTTTTAATCTGCCAGGAAGTTTCGTTAAAAAGGATACTTGCAACTGGTGCCGGTTTACCGTGCCCCGGGTTTGTCGATTGGTGTTATACAGTAAAACCGAATTAAAGGAGGGGAAGACGTCTTGGGTAACAGTTTCTTTGGTTAGCCCATGAATCTCTAAGATGTACTGCAGTACTTTGTATTGTAATTACAGTAAGTACTTTTAAAAAGTTTAGAAGATCAAACGAATTCAAAAATCTCTTTGTAGGATGTTCTTTATGAAAGTAAGAATTACCTTTTAAGGATTACATTACATTCGTATAGAATGCGCTGTTCGTAATACAGTAGTTTGTTGCATGCGAATTACTCATTCAAAAAAGTCGGTAATTTTTGTTTGTTTCTTGTGTCTCTGCCACGTTTTCGAGCAGCAATGTCCCGCCATCGTTTCACTAGAAGGACAACAGCAGCCGTTGACAGAATGCATTGCTCAAAAAATCTTGGAGAAACCTGCTATAAAAACAAAACATATACCGTGATTTCTGTGTTATACTACACCAAGCAGGTTTTCGAAAGATAAATTATTAATACAGACCTACCACCAGTACTCGAAAACCATCGCCGGTGTCACTCTGTCTTTCACATTATCTACTTCGCCTCTTCGATCGCGTCAGTTGTTTCACTGGAACACTGTTTCCACAATTTCTTGGTCTGTTATTTCTTGTGAATCGTCCGCCACTACCCATTCATCTACATCGCAAGTATCCATGTCTTCTTACCCGCGAATTCTCCTTACAATATGTGTCAAGTTCTCAAAATTTTACGAATCATTTTCTTCATGCCAATCATACAACTTTCTACAGCACCTATGAAGAATTTTCTGCTTTGACATTAGTAGGCCTGCATTCACCAATATATTACGTATTTCGTATTTACTTCCCCCATCGCATCATTCGCATTGTTGTTTTGCATGTCACTGTTTTGTAGGATCGTTCTCACAAACAGTCCCAGGTAGCGCCATTTAAATGCTGTTATGTCTTGAGCCAGTGACAGATACAGACGTAACACTTGGGGGAAGAAAATGCAAAACAATATCGCAACTTTTTAACTCGCAATGACATGTAGACGGATTGAGAATTCATGCGATGTCTTTGTTAAGCAGACCTTTTTAGTTATAACTTTTCAACTTTCGCTACGAACTGATGACTAAACCATCTGGCAATGAGTTCACAAGTTATCCAAAAATACCGTTGATCAAGAATAATTTCCCGAAACACATTAGGGGCAGTCTATGTGTGCCGTAAGCGTTTCTTTTTTGATTTTGTGTCATGAAGCAGACGTTTCATTTGAGGGAGCTGAAAGGTTTTGGAGACAACATCTTGAAATTAACTCCCGTTTCAGGCCATTGTAAAATCTAAAATCGATGCTTAGTATAGCCTTGGGTGTAATCTCCAAATTCTGTTTTGAAAACATATCGCGTCCGGGTCTGCAAATAACTTTTAGTCCACACACATTCTATTGCGGAATGCCATATCTGTTTCTAAACCCGTTAACCACCCGCTGCTTGAAGAAAAATCTTTTCTTTCCTCGCCTAGCAACAGCCAATATTTTAGCTTCTTTTTGCAGTTTCAAGCCTGAAAAGGCATCTCTTTTTCTCGAAACTCTTCACTGTTTTTCCTATTGGATTTTCCACAAATTACTCTACAAATTTAGATCACGACTTCACCCGTTCTGAATCGACAGAAGCACCAACTCTGTAATTAGCTGCAACGTTTTCAGTAAAATTCCTTTCTCAGCTCCATGGGTAGTAGCTAGCTGGTCAGCGAAAGTAATCACAACACGCTCCCGTTTAGTCGCCATAGCACAAAATTACATACTCAGTGGAAAGAGACAGCTACTCGAATGCATTACTTTTGGCATTGTAGCTTTGCTTAGACGGGTGAGTCTGTGGGTGGGAAGACAACTCCATGTCAGCGTTCACCTCTCCCCGCTAACCGCGGCGGGCCAGCACACCCTAGCCTCGAATCTCCGTCCAGTACATGTTCCTTTTTTCCTTATTATTTGAAATTTTTTGGTAGTTGGCAGAGGTTTCGGTTGACTAAAGGTTGCTGTACACGGGGCCAGTAGTGGCGTCCCCTACAACTGACCAGTACTGGCCGCCGCTACTGGCCTTGTGTATAGGGGTACTGGCGCCTTCCACGGCCATTGGCGAGTGGCCGCCAGTAAAATCAAACATGTTTGATTTTAGTGGCCGATGAGGCGGCCAGTAGCAGGTCACGTGATCTACCGGTGGCCTTATTGGACATTTCTTAAGTGTAGTGGCAGCCAGTAGAGCTGATTCAACCGTCGTGTAAGGAGCTGTGCCGTTGTTTTTGAGCCTAGATCAAGCAGTTGTGCCGTGCTGTCGTGTAGTGACTTGATATGTCTTGTTCAATAGCAAACAAAGATACCGGTACTAAGGAGAACGTGAAGTTGGGGCCTGATAATACTGAAACATTTTAAGAAACATTCCAAAACAATGAACTACTGTGGGATATACGCCATGAAGATTACTCCAACGAAACAAAAGGGGAAAGTAGTATTTTGAACCTGAAAGAAGACCTTGAAAGTCAGGATATAGTTGTTCCCGATGTTGCGTTTTTGAGAGCTAGAATAAAGAGTATCAAGACAACAAACAGAAGTAAGTTACTAGAAGTTGTCTCGTCAAAAAGAAGCGGAGCTGCGGCTGATGATGTTTATACGCCGAAGCTGCCTTGGTTCAATACGGCTGACACGTTTCTGAGCAGCGTCGTCGTAACTCGAGACTCTCAATCAAATTTGGTAAATTTACGTATTCTATTCTATGTACATGGCTTGAAAATTACTAAATTTAAAAATAGCTAGAAATTGGCTGTTTAGAATGTTAGAATTGTTAATACATGGAAATGTTTAATTATAATTTCCAATGTAAGCAAAACTTTCAATGGTAAAATGAAACAGTCTTTTTAATAATTTGATAACTAATTTTTATTGATTATTTACTAAAAAGTATTTACAAGCTTTTATATCTCGAGATTTAACTGTTTATTAGAGATAATTAAAATTCTATTTTTCTAAGAGTAAAAGAGCTAAGTCGTTGTACAAAAGTAGGTAAAATCAGAAGTTTTAATTACTAAGCATCTTCCACCATATTTACATTCCAATGGCCTTCATTTGCCAAGGAACTTGTCCTCCTTTGCTGAAGTAAGCATCCATTTTATTCCTCTTTTCTGATGCCTGCTTTGAGTAGGCGTTTGCTGTACGAACACTACGTATGGATGGTAGCTCCGTTCCAGGTGTGCGCCATAGTCCTGGATGCAGCACTCCTGTTTCTTTGTCTTCATAAACAGCCCATCCCCTTTCAAAGTACGACCCTGGCGATACTGCACGTAACCAGTTGCGAATCGTACATGCAGCCTGCACAATTACATCAACTGTGGATAAATTAACTTCAATGTCTTTTCGAAATATTCTAACTCTAGCTGCTAATATGCCGAAAGCGTTCTCAACAACTCTTCGTGCTCTTGATAACCGGTAGTTGAATACCCGTTCTTCTAAGGACAAGTTTCTCCTTGAGAATGGTTTCATCAAATTTGTATACAGGGGAAATGCGTCATCTGCTACAATAATGTATTCCTAAGGCAAATTCAGGCTGTTTTTGTCAATGACTGTTTTCAAAGTAGACAGCCCAAACACACTTCCATCATTAGCCCTTCCATTTGTTCCCACATCTACATAAATGAATTTACATTCGGCATCAACCAAAGCCAACAGTATTATGATGTAACCCCCTTTGTAATTGTAAAATTCTGCACAACGTTTGATGGCTATGCGTTTACCATCCAATGCACCACAACAGAATGGAAAATTCCATTTGATCTCAAAACTATTTTATATATGTCTCCACTCTTCCAAAGATTGAGATACCTTCAACAAAATAAATAAATAAACATTAAAATATAATTTATTGATTTGTTAGTCTATGTCAAAACCAAACAATATACTATTTAAATATGTAAATCGTTGCAAAATTTCTGCAATGTCGCATTTGTATTTTTCAGAAAAGTCGCACTGAAGAATGTTATGGTGGACATCAGGAACTCATTAGTGTCCTTACTGAGCCTCAAGAACATGAAGAAGGAAATACTGAAGACATGGATGATGATAGCATTGCTAAGAGCACAGTAAAAGCAACTTGATCATCGGCGGAAGAAAACCAATTTGCGACGCCAGGAGCAAAGAAAAGACGCATTTCAATACTTTCCAAAGTTGAAAGTACAATTAACAAATTACAATAAATTACAATGGATAGACCATCATCTTCAAAAAAAAGTTGTGGACGAGTGCGAACTGTTTGGCCAACAAATTGCTGGACAATTGAGAACACTTCCTGCTAGAAGCTCTGCAATCTTGCAAGAAAAGTTCCAGAGCCTTATCACCAATGAAAAGCTAAATACTTGCCACCAGATTCACTAGTTACTTCTGCATCACCATACGGAAGTACTTCTTCTCATGTGTCAGATGAAGAGGAAGACCTTTCCAGTTTGGACACAGACCTATTCACAGTTGATGATATGCTATACAGAAACTTGAGTAACTTCTCCAGAAATAAAGACTGAGTTAATGCTTATATAAAGTAATGTTTCATTTGAAAAAAAGGTTTGGGTCAATAATAATACCTTAGAAAAAACGGATGAACTTTTTATTTGCCTTGACAAAGTATCGTAATAGTAGATTATAGATATAGATTTTTTTGTTTCTCAATAATACTGATAAAATAATCAGTTAAAAAATTACATAATTAATAGATGGTGTGCCTAGACGACTTTCTAAAATTCTAGTTTTATCAAATTATACAATAATCAACCAGTAAAATTCACCTTTAAGTAGTGGTGTAATCCAGTTATGACTGACTGGAGAACTTCAGGAATGAATTTTGAAATTGTGGTTGCTGGTATGCGAAATAATAATGCCAGAGACTGAAAACTATCGCCAGTTGCTAAATACCGCAGCGTAACCTCTAGTTTCTGTTTAGGAGTTATTGCATTTCTCATAATAGTATCTCTCTTGGCTACCTGTGGTTCAATTGTGTTCAAAAGCTCATTAAATTGTTCAACAGTCATTCTCAATTGTCTCTTGTATTCTAAAGGATCTTCCACTGACAGTTTACGGAACAAAGTGGATGATGCTCTAAGGGTTTCTCTTCGACCTACCCAGTCTTTTGCCCACAGTCTATGTTGATTTAAAGTGGTTCTCCCCTCCTCACTTAAAGTGACAACAATTTCATCCACCACTTCGTTAAAAGCCTCCTCAAACTCACTATCACTGTCACATTTCATATTTTTCACCAAGAAAAACTTAAAACTGTTTACTCTACCACCTGTCACGACACACTGGCGGCCACAGATGGGAAAATATTGGAAGCCATAATTGGCTTCGTGTACAAGCTTACTGGCCGGTAAAACTGGTGGCGTCCACTTCTGATCGCCAGAACTGGCTGCCATTCTGGCCCCGTGTACAGCAGCCTTAGGATTTCACTATAAATAGCCCGTGTGGAATCGCTTTTCCTTCACGTGATCTGCTCGCGGCCCATAATCGTTGTTGATTTGCTTTCAGAAGTCTGACGCCAAGGAATGAACCAGTACTGACGCTCAGTTCTATGCCAGCTAAGGAAACCACTACTGTAGACGTGACACCATTTACTGTTATTTATATCGCTTTGCTGCTGCAGTAGGCAGTTCAGTAACACTGTACCGCTGGACCAGACACGCCCGATCCGTTACAGTGCCCAGAGTTCAGGGTATTTAGGAACAAGACCGGACATCTGACATGAGTACGGCAGACCAAGTTTGCTGAACTATGTTTGCACTGACAGTTCGTAGCTAAAAATAGTGAGGGAGCTGCTCCAGAAAATTTTTAGCCTCAGTTTAGATATGATGTAAACAGAAACGAACGTGTATAAAAACAGAATTTTTAGAAACTTGATAGAATCCTAAAGAACAGAATCAAACATTTTTACTCACTTGAACTTAAATTGTTACAGTTCGAGTCTGATCTAAGCATTTAAAAATTAAATCCTTTCTTCTTTTTTTAATTTGTGCGAAAATATGAAAAATTTGTTCCGTATTCTGTGGATGATGACAGCTGAGAACATTTTTCTCCATTGAAAGCGTTTTAAGCGCATTTAGTCTTTTCGAATTCATAGCGATATTTCGTAAACTTATTTTTTTTTTTTTTTTTTTTTTGAAAATCAGCATTCTGCCTCTCATGTAGTCATGGGAACTGTTAACAACACTTTCTATAAGTTTCGTAATTTCACAAACAACATCTGCCAGATTGATTTTCTAGGTAAATATCAGCAGCTCAGTTAATCTGCAATATTTGCGAATATCAGACTCACAATAGAATACTTTTTGCTCAATTTCAAGCTTTTCTTTGTCATTCTAGAGATAAGCTGCAGCGGTCAGTGCTACGTCTTCTATACGTTGTTCATTCTTGAATCTGATGAAGCATTCCTTGTTGAACAATTTAGCATCTACTGTGTGCTCATTGGAAGAGTATTTGTGCATTATCACACCCTTCCCTTGCTTTTGGCATGGGTGTATTTGAAGTATTCTCACAGAACTTCCACTTTCTTAATCCTAAACTGAAACTTAACTAAACTCCGCCGGAGCAGGCCATGAAGGTCCAACCGTCCCGACCAGTCGCCGTGTCATCCTCAGCCCACAGGCGTCACTGGATCCAAATATGGAGGGGCACTGGGTCAGCACATCTCTCTCCCGGGCGTGTGTCACTTTACGAGACCGGAGCCGCTACTTCTCAATCAAGTAGCTCCTCAGGGCTGAGTGCACCCCGCTTGCCAAAAGTGTCAGGCAGACCGGATGGTCACCCATCCAAGTGCTAGCCCAGCCCGACAGTGCTTAACTTCGGTGATGTGACGGGAACCGGCGTTACCACTGCGGCAAGGCAGTCGGCAAATACTAAAAAAACACTTATGAAATTTGTTATATGTGCTTTACCTTTAAATACACTAATTTCTTGAGAGTGCATTTCGTTGCAAATTATTTCAGCATGAGGTATAATTTCATTAGAATAACCAAAACTTGAAATTAACATCATTCAGGTATTTGAAATTACTATTGCCTCTGCAGTGGTTTGATCTGAATTTGTTATTGACTGAATGACTTTTTAAAGGTCACATATTTTCATGAACCCTGTGGTTTACAGTCACAGACTTTATTTCTTGGGGCTACACGGCCATGGTTAAAGTTTTCTCTCTCGCAAAAGAATTGAAAGGAATGTAATCGGAAAGAACAGCTGGAAACAGAGCTATAATGTCATTCTACAATTTATCACATTCAATAAAATGAAACACCCTTTTTAAGCACAACACAGCTGGGTTAAAAAAGAAGACCGCCCATCTCCCAGCAGCAGTCGCCTCGTCAGATTCGGCACTGCAGAAGAGCCAGTGTTGTGTCTCCCACTCCCTCGCGGCACCCACTCTGACAGCTTCCTGTGCGCGCATGCGCTCAACAACCGAAAACCATGCTGCTGGAAGTGTGAAGCGGAATTCTTTTGTATCTTTTTCATAAATTGTTGGATTCCTTCTGACATTAAGCATAATGATTACACTCTGAAGCAGAAAATATCGCAACACCAAAAAGTAATTAATGTAGAGAAATGAAATTTCGGGAATGTTTTTGTCTAGGGAAGATATTTAAGTGATCGACACTGCAAGATCACAGATTAATGTAATTTTGAAATGTTGGTACATTAATAAACGGTGTAACCCCCACAATGTCGAATGCAAGCGTGCAAACGTGCATGCACTGTGTTGTACAGGTGCCGGATATCAGTTTGTGGGCATGGCGCTGTGTGCGTCTCTTGTGTCGCGCTGTACTGTTCTGGCTGCGCGTGACCTTGATTCGGACTTAGAAATTTTTCAGCGTGCCTAATATTTACTTGACCCGTGTTGCTCAAAATCTCACTTCCGGTCTGTGTTATTCTTATGGAGATTACGGCGCTGATAACGAAAAACTCCGGAAATCTACTTCCGGCTTTTAATTAGCGCTGCCGCGCTACTTGCTGCTTGGAGTTACTGGGCCACGCGCAGGCGATTCTGCCTGTTGCTCTCCGTCGGTCAGTACAGGAGCGGTTAATAACTGTTTGTGGATGACGCTGGAGTTGTCGTCCGATGAGGTCCCGCGTGTGCCGGATTGGAGACAGATCTGGTGAGCGAGAAGGTCAAAGCAACGCGTCGAGACTCTGTAGAGTACGTTGGTTTACAGCAGCTGTTGTGGGCCTGCGTTATCCTGTTGAAACCACCACTGGAATGTTGTACATGAATGGCAGTACAACAACGACTCGTTGTCACAGTACTGACATATGAATTCGCAGTCAGGGTGCACGGGATCACCACAATAGTGCTCCTGCTGTCATACGAAACCACACCCCAGACCACAGCTGCAGGTGTAGGTCCAGTGTGTTTATCACGCAAGCAGGTTGGCTGCAGGCCATCAACTGGCATCCCTATAACGAACAGTTGGCCGACAGTGGTTCCGAGACAGAGCCAGCTTTCATCAGAAATCACAACAGACCTCCAGCTGCCCTCCAGTGAGCTGTCGCTTGACACCACTGAAGTCGCAAATGGCGGTGGTTTGGGGTCAGCAGGAGGGGCGCTGCAGTGCTTTTGGCTCTTAGCTGCCCTCGACGTAACTGACTCGTTACAGCTGGCTGCGTCGCTGTGGAGCCAACTGCTGCTCAGACTGCTGCTGCAGACGCAGGTCAACGCTCCAGAACGATACGCCGGAAATGACGGTCTCTCCTCTCGGTACTGCCACGTGGTCGTCCGGGGTCCGTACATTCTCGTGACCACCGCTGCCAGCAGTCGTCTTCAGTGGCCGCAGTCCTTGTGCAGTACTGTAGAGGGAACATCCTGCTTCTCGTAGCCGTATTACAGGACGTCGTTCAAACTCAGTGCCTTTGTCGCCTTAAAGGCATTCTCGACTAACATGAGCTCACCACGTCCAGTCTCAAAGATAATTATCGCTCACCGCCGTTACAACGTGTATTTAAAGCAAAACTGATTTCCATCCTCACAGAGGCGCTACTAGCGACACTCTTCTGCGACCGCCGCGACGTCAGAGCAGACACAATCTTCCAGGTGCACGAACACGCCAACCAACTTTCGTTTACATCGGACAACTTCTTCTTGCTGTTGCGATTTTTGCTGTCTATGTACACAACTAGCCATTAAAATTGCTACACCAAGAAGAAATGTAGATGATAAACGGATATTCATTGGACAAATATATTATACTAGAACTGACATGTCATTACATTTTCACGCAGTTTGCGTGCATAGATCCTGAGAAATCAGTACCCGTAATAACGGCCTTGATACGCCTGGGCATTGAGTGAAACAGAGCTTGGATGGCGTGTACAGGTACAGCTGCCCATGCAGCTTCAACATGATACCACAATTCATCAAGAGTAGTGACTGGCGTATTGTGACGAGCCAGTAGCTCGGCCACCATTGACCAGACGTTTTCAATTGGTGACAGATCTGATGTATGTGCTGGACAGGGCAGCACTCGAACATTTTCTGTATCTAGAAAGGCCCGTACAGGACCTGCAACATCCGGTCGTGCATCATCTTGCTGAAATGTAGGGTTTCGCAGAGATCGAATGAAGGGTAGAGCCACAGGTCGTAACACATCTGAAATGTAACGTCCACTGTTCAAAGTGCCGTCAATGCCAACAAGAAGTGGCCGAGACGTGTGACCAATGTCACCCCATACCATCACGCCGGGTGATACGCCAGTATGGCGATGACGAATACACGCTTCCAATGTGCTTTCACCGCGATGTCGTCAAACACGGATGCGACCATCATGATGCTGTAAACTGAACCTGGATTCATCCGAAAAATTGACGTTTTGCCATTCGTGCACCCAGGTTCGTCATTGAGTACACCATCGAAGGCGCTCCTGTCTGTAATGCAACGTCAAGAGTAACCGCAGCCATGGGCTCCGAGCTGATAGTCCATGCTGCTGCAAACGTCGTCGAACTGTTCTGTGCAGATGGTTGTTGTCTTGCAAACGTCCCCATCTGTTGACTCATGGATCGAGACGTGGCTGCACGATCCGTTACAGCCATGCGGATAAGATGCCTGTTATCTCGGCTCCTAGTGATACGAGGCCGTTGGGATCCAGCACGGCGTTCCGTATTACACCCCTGAACCCACCGATTCCATATTCTGCTAACGGTCATTGGATCTCGACCAACGCGAGCTGCAATGTGGCGATACGATAAACCGCCATCGCGATAGCCTACAATTCGACCTTTATCAAAGTCGGAAACGTGATGGTACGCATTTCTACTCCTTACACGAGGCATCACAACAACGTTTCACCAGGCAACGCCGGTCAACTGCTGTTTGTGTGTGAGAAATTGGTTGGAAACTTTCGTCATGTCAGCACGTTGTAGGTGTCGCCACCGGCGCCAACCTTGTGTGAATGCTCTGAAAAGCTAATCATTTGCGTAACACAGCATCTTCTTCCTGTCCGTTAAATTTCGCGTCTGTAGCACGTCATCTTCATGGTATAGCAATTTTAATGGCCAGTAGTGTACATTGTACAAGTACAAATAAAGAATTCATTGTATTAAAGACTATTGATGATATGAAGTGGAAGGAAATAGCAGGTGCTACATTTACACAGTGCCTACACGCAAGCCGCCACTGAATGCCTGCAGAGTTACTGTTGACTATGTGACAAACTGATGTTCTCCCAGTTTGTAAGTGTTGGGTCTAGGCAAGACAGCCTAGACACAATGCGAGGAAGCCGAAAGGCACGCGCTAAGCTCACGCAGATGGGCGTGAGGTCTGAAACAGGAAACGTAATGAATGCTATAAAGAAAAGTACGTAGCTTCTGGAATACTTAACTTTAATCCATCCTTGTGGTACATCTGGAGATTGTGGCGATACAAGTGAGACTCTTTAGATACATGCAATGTTACTAATGGCGCCTTGCTAGGTCGTAGCCATTGACTTAGCTGAAGGCTATTCTATCTGCTCTGCAAATGAGCTAGGCTTCGTCAGTGTGCATCGCTAGCAAAGTCGGCTGTACAACTGGGGCGAGTGCTAGTCAGTCTCTCTAGACCTGCCGTGTGGTGGCGCTCGGTCTGCGACCACACAGTGGCGACACGCGGGTCCGACATGTACTAATGGACCGCGGCCGATTTAAAGCTACCACCTAGCAAGTGTGGTGTCTGGCGGTGACACCATAGTAAGTACATCATGATTCTTAGACAAAGAAGCCCAGAGAACGTAATACGAATCAGACAGTGCATGATAAGTTCACCTCAGATCGTTGCTGATGGCTTGATGTGAATTGCCTTTATGTAATTATTTAATACGGTTATGCTAACTGTCACTTACCGCAGAAATTTTTCATTTGCATTTTAAGTTTGAGTATTCTCAATGACAATTAAAAATCACAAATATCCTTTTTATTCATTTTCACAATTTCGTTCCAATTTGGGGCGAGCTGGCAGCACTGATGTATCTGTTCTTCATTCGTATAGGTAATGACTACAACAATCTTAAAGAAAAAGGATGATAAAAAGTGCAAGTTCGATGAACTGGAACGAGATACGTTGGTGTGACGATGTATGAATGTGATGCTGATGGTAATTTAGAGGCGTGATGTTGATGATGTTACTGACACTGAAGCTGCTGTAGCTCGACTGGAGATCAGTGACAAGATCGGGCTAAGAAATTCCGATGGAAAGGGAGTGAGCCGTAGGCAAACATCGTGTACAAGTTGTATTCCTGTCAGAGGCGCACAGCTGGACTGGGAGCGTGGGTTGAAGAAGTAGATCTTTCAGTCACGTATTGTGAGAACTGTGTTTGTGATGGGTTTCTGACTACACAACGATAGTCGATATCGCGCAGGTTGGGGTGGAGCTGGAATTAGACCAGGGTATAAGCCGGGAGGTTACGCATTTCTAGTTTGTTTGTAAATGAGGAATAGTCGAATGTAATATCACAAACAAACAAATTACCTGTATAATTATGTTACTGCTTTCACATTTCTATCCTACAAATAACGAATATAAATTGCACTTGTAGCTGACGAGAATTTCCTGTCAGCGAGGTGATATTTCGGAGTATTTAGGAAAGACATCAACTAAAACAGGAGATGATGATGTTCAAATCTAATTGCAAAACTATTTAGACAGGGTACCTGTATTATGCTAAAGTTAGCAATTTCATCTGAATGATACAAAGTGTGAGGTCATCCACATGCGTACTAAAAAGAGTTCGTTAAATTTCGGTTATTTGATAAACCACACAAATCTAGGAACTGTCAGTGCAACTAAATACCTAGGATCATAGCTACGAAATACTTAACTTGGAACGATCAAGTAGCAAATGCTGTGCGGAAGACGAACGAAAATTGGCTATGTATAAGCAAAACACATGGAAAGTGCATCATATCTATTAAAGAAACAGCCTAAGAACACTTCTCAGTCTTCTTTTGCCTGTTATGGCCACACATAAGACCACTGCTGATGACAGACATCACCTCCAAACGGAGTGAAATTTTAATCATTCAATGGCCGTTATGTGTCGAACATTTCCACAAAGTGTGATTCATATCGACTGTTGCTTCATGCAGCTAGACTTTCCATTTTCTTCAGCGTGTTTGGTGCGTAGTTCATCGGTTATGTATGTACAAGACAGGAAACATGACGAGTTATACACATCCAGTGCTGGACTCATTCCGGGCAGCAGCTTTGCAGCGGCTGCCGTTCCGTGTCGCAGCCATCGCGCGCTCGCTGCAGGTGACTGTTGCAGATGGCTGATAGCGTTAACGGAAATCGGGCGGCGGAATGACGTTCGCTTAGCGACGGATGGCGACTGTCGACGAGAGAGCGGGATTTATCGGCACGCTGACCCGCGAGCGTCGGACAAGCCGGCCGCACACTTCCTTGCGGATTCGCTTGTTACGTCAGGCGCATACGTAGAAACTATTGCGCAGTGAGTGCGCTTCTACGAACTGCCCATCGGCAACTCTCTCGTACAAAATTGTTGTGTAAGTATCTCATGCTTGCCTTACCGTGTAGCCTTGGGTGGCCATGTTTTTACAAGGATCACTCTGAAAGGATTGCATAATGTATGTTTTGGTCATGCATTTTACTTTCCATACCATTAAAACTTTTACATATCTTGACACACTCTTGACAGACAAAATGTAATTTTGTGACATAACCTCCGTCCGTTTCAGTCGCCTTATACCACCGTGGAACTACGGCCTGTATAACCGCACGACTGAAGACAGGACCAGCGCCTTTGACCCACTGTTTAGCAGTTTACTGAAGAGATGGTAACCATAGGGTGCCAGATCAGAGTGGCTGTTTCACAGTCACCCACCAAAGGATTTGTAGGCGCTTCCTGTGACACTTCTGAAGGCTAATCGAAGCAACATTGGCGACCTGTGGTCGGCCATTATTCTGCAACAAAATTACGTAGTGCGTCAACATTCCTGGGCTTTTGGACTCGATGGAACGCTTCAATTTTTGCAAAACATCTACGTGTCCATGGGTATTAACTGTGGCGTCGTGTTCCACAAACTCAGTGAGCAGTGGGCCCCTGCTGTCAAAGGAAAAGGTCATCGTGAGTTTCCCACAGCTAGCGTGCCTGCTGTTCCGACTACACTGCAGAAGTTTGGCTGGGAAGCCCTCACATGACTGTGACACAGTGTCTGTCTCTTCCCATATGTTTGGAGAGATAGCCCAACTGACCTATTTTCTCGCCAAAAAGTGAACTTCCCGCAGTGACATCATCGCGACATTGCCACCTTGTACCCGCCATCTTGAACACATTTGGCAACAATGCAGAGTGGGGTGCCTCCTTGTTGCCCTATTACTCTTGTCTTGCAATTGTCTCGTTTGTCTATGTTCAGTCTGTGAGGCCACACACTTGCGGCAAAGCGTGCGATGGAGTCAAATATCTCGATGTGGTAGGTCCTTACCGCCTTAATAGGCAATATGTACTGAGTTGTGTTGAGTCTTGCTAGTTTGTGGATGATTTTGGAAGCTTTGTTAATTGTAACTTTGATATGATTGCTGAAAGTCTGTTTTTAGCCAAAGGCAGTCCTAGATAACGTGTGGCTTGCTTCCTCTTTATGCTTTTATTGCCGAATTTTAGAATTGGATTCCTCTGTAATGTCCCTCTGAGCAAAAATATACAGTTTTCATGGGAGTGACTTTTAATTGATTTTCTTTGCACCAAGTGTTAATTTTCTGAAGCAGTTGCGTGCCTGTTGTCTCTATTGCTACTCTCAACTTGGCTGACAGCACTACGAGCAGGTCATCTGCATGTGCCACCACACCTCTTACCCTGTCGTCAGCATCCAGCATGTTCAGCACGGGCTCCATTACAATATCGTACAATATTGGTCCACAGATCGAGCCCTGTGGACATCCCTTCGTCATTCTCTTGACAACCTTGTGTGTACCAGCCCTCCACTCCGCCATTCTGCCTCTGCAGTAGTCGAGGAGGCTATTGACGAGGGAAACTGATAGCCTCATTTCCTGGCGAAGAGGGACGGCCACCACAGATTGTCAAAGCCCCGGCTATACCGATTTTTATGGCGGCCACGTATTTATCACTGATGCCATTTGTAAGTGTCAGTGCGTGATTGACGTCGTCTTCTATTGATCTAGCTTCCTTGAAGCCGAATTAATGGGGCATTAGCCTGAGGAGGTGTCTGTTCGGTTGTAGGCAGTCAGACAGGAGCCTTCCCAGTTCCTTGGAGAGAGTGTTTAAGAGGCAGACCGGTCGGTACATTTTGGGGTCTTTTGCTCTTTTTTTGTGATTTCCTTATTATTACTACATTACCAGTTTCCCAAAATTCTGCCTGTTAGTAGTGCCTCGTTACTAAGAAAATGTGTGATTTATGTTACCGTTTGTTTTAATGTTTCTGAAAGTATTTTGTCCGGGCCGGTTACTTTTCTGTTTCTTAAGTCTGCTTGCCTCATGCCATCTCTTAGGACAGCGCGGTGTCGCTCGTCTTGTGTGGGGTCGAGATGTGGGAGTAGCCTGTTCAGAAGATATTCTGCTGTACTTCTCCATCCTCTCATCATTGTGCCGTCAGCTTGTTTTAGTGTTGACAGAACTGTCGGTGTCTTAACTCGTTCTGTTTCTGTCTTGCAGGATGGTCCCCAAATGTTGTTCTGTTGCTGGGTTTTGACGAAATTGGTCCCGTAGTCTTGCCTTGTTGTCTTTAGTTGTTTCTGGTATTTCTGTTTAGCGTCACAATACAGGTCAAGTCTTATCTGTCTTTCAGGAGCTGTCTTTGCTTGTTGGTAGTACTTTCTTTTGTCCCGTGATTTCTTCCTTAATCTTGCCAGTTATGCCGACCACGGTTGTTTCTGTCCCCACTCATTTTTTTCCCGTGGTATAGTTGCTTTCTTTGCTCTTTCTTGGTCCTCTGTCAGAATATGCGTTTTGTAATCTATACTGCCTTGAACTATGTGTAGTGACGACGCCTCAACGATATCTCTAACTTTTAGCCAGTCGGCTATTCCTATGATTAAATGCTGCTGTTCGTGGTCCATGTTATGTGTAATGACATATCTGTGCTTATGGTGATTGCGTTGTGGTCGCTGTGTGTGGCGGCCGGCCGGAGTGGCCGAGCGGTTCCAGGCGCTACAGTCTGGAACCGCGCGACCGCTGCGGTCGCTGGTTCGAATCCTGTCTCGGGCATGGATGTGTGTGATGTCCTTAGGTTAGTTAGGTTTAAGCAGTTCTAAGTTCTAGGGGATTGATGACCTCAGAACTTAAGTCCCATAGTGCTCAGAGCCATTTTTTTCGCTGTGTGTGGCTCTATCCCATACCCTCCATGTCTTGACTAGTGGAAGAGATTTTGCGTTCCCTAGAGAAAGGTCTACGTTACTTACACCACTGGCGTCTCCGCAGTAGGTAGGCGGCTGACCCTCCCTACTCAGTATGAATAGGTTGCGTTCATTTACCATCTCAACCACTATTTATCCTCCGTTATTTGTTCTGGCTTCCATTTCGCGTTGATACCGGTTAGAATGAGCAGCCTCTTTCTTTTTGAATGCCGTGCAATGTCTTTTATTTTGTCTAATAAAGGATCTGTATCATACTAGTACTGAGCGTAAATGGACGACATGAGGAATACATTCTTTCTGTCTGTTATTTCTGCTGTGGCGATGGGTTCAGAGCAGAAGTGGATGATCTGTGTTACTATGAGGTTTTTATTAACTACTATTATCGCGGCAACTACTATTATCGCGACTTTCGCGTTCGGTGTACCTACTATAGTACTGTAATGTAAGGGGAGCCCTGAAATATTCCCGCCTCGCAGAAAGGGTTCCTGAACCCAGGCGATGTCTGCTTTTGTTTCTTCCAAGAGCCTACCTAGTTACATGTCTACTAGGGTACTGCCCAGGCAGTTTAGTTGTATTACCTTCCTGAGGGATGTCTAGTCAAGGAAAAACACTTAGATGTGGTTTCTTTAAAATCCAGAACACACGTCCACGTGCTCTCACGAAGTCCTTGTATACTTTCCCTGCGTTTCGGCTGTCTCCCCTTCGCACACATGCCTCCCATAAAAACTTACTTAGTTCTTTGGGTTCGTTGGCAGATTTTCAACTCTTAGGATCATCCTGTCAGTTTGTCCTGCAGTTGGGAAGCAAATTTTATCCCTATTTTCATGCTTGATTCGTATTACATAGCGAAGAGCTGTTTGAAATATGTCCTTGTTTTCTAGTCTGCTAAGCCGTAGGTGAGATTCTGAGTTTTCGTCGCTTATGTGGTAAACGCTACTCAGCTTGGGGTTCTTGGTTATGTCTGGTTGGTGTTCTTGACTGTTTGTTTGTTGCTCCGGTTTCGAGTAATTTTGCAGTGCAGCATGTTCTTCGTGCTTTATGGTTTCTAGTAGTGTGGAATTTGATGTGCTTTTGCTGAGCATTTTTCCTAATAGTGACTTGTTGTTTTTGATCTCTTCCGGGGACTTGTTTTTGAAAGGTGACCCTTGTATGTTCATTTTTGGGGTGGTTGTGTCTCGTGTTGTGACGGTGAAGGGTGTCTTTCTGTTCAGCTACCTCACTATTTTATTTTTCGTTGTGACTGTGTGAGCTACCCCCATAGGCAAAACGAACAAGTGTAATATAGGGGTGGCCGAGCACTTCTAGGCGCTACAGTCTGGAACCGCGTGACCGCTACGGTCGCAGGTTCTAATCCTGCCTCGGGCATGGATGTTTGTGATGTCCTTAGGTTAGTTAGGTTTAAGTAGTTCCAAGTTCTAGGGGACTGATGACCTCAGGAGTTGAGTCCCATAGTGCTGAGAGCCATTTAAACCATTTTGTAATATAGGGTCTACATTTGGTTGTTTTGCACTCTCCTTGTTGTGCGGGTAGTGTACGGTTGTCTTTGTGTGTGTTTGCCTGTGGTGTTGAATTTCTTGTGAACTGCGTGACATCTTCATCCCAAGGATGTTCAAGGACGTCGATACATTTCTCTGAACTATCTCATGTGCATTTCGTCTTCCGGTTTTCAACCCGCAAAAGGAGGCCGGCCTGGAAGACGACCCAATCAAACACGTGATGTTTCAGGTGCCTGGTAACTTCATATTCAATTGCACCCTGCATGCACATATCTCCTATATAGTCGGTAACGCTGAAGTACCTAAAGTGTATTCTTTCCCAGAACTGAGGTTCTACATCATTATTAGTATTGGCATTTGGGAGTTGTAGAAAACCCATGTTTTGCCGCAAGGCAACGGCTCGCCACCAGCACCTCATTCTAGTTGACGGCGATTTGTAACTTTGCCTGTTTATGTTACTAGTTACGTCTGTCCCTGGATGTGTTAGGGGGGTGGGTTTCCAACAGTTATGGTGGCTCTCCTTGTTAATGGACGTTGTCCAGAACATCGTACTCGGTGTGCTCTATTTGTCTTTCGTAGGGCTGTTTATATGTAGGACAGTCCCGCCAACTGCCTTATCGCATGTTCTATTTCTGGGTTTGATAGGTATACAGCTTAAAGGATTCTCCTGCCTGCATTCTGACACTTTGTGTTCCGGTTTTGCACATCTCCCGCATACTGGGTCCTTGTCGCAACCCTTCGATCGGTGACCGAACAGTCACCCAACAGTCAAAATATTTTTGTACAGCTACCGAGTCATTGATGAACAAAGATTCAAATTGAATGAAAACCCTTTCATTCTGAAGCAGCAGTAACCGTATTCTTGGCGACAATTCTAAAATATTGTTTACTGTCCTTTTGCTCTTTGGTCCTGTTTTAAATTTTATTTTAACCTCGCTATCGAACTCGTCTTTAGTAATGTGTTCACTCAGGTTTATTTCGTAGAGCTCTTCTAAGAATTCCTGGTAAGTTAAATACGTTGAGACTTGGTGCACTGGCAGCAGGGGTCTGAACTTCTTGGGTTCTTCACACCTAATGTCCTTATGCTGTAATGTTTTTTCTATTATCTTTTTCTTGTCTACAGATTGTATGCTCCAGTGTCCGCGTATACTCGCGGACGTGGAGCTTAACTTAGTCAAAAGACGATGCACACGTCCGAAATGCTTCAAAAAAGGGAGGAAAACAAAGTGCGCACCTGACGAAATTTGCCGTACGGCAGTCGCTTCCCAAATTATGGATCCGTTGCGCACGTAGTTCGTCTCTTAACCGAGTGCGACCAGTTCCGTGAAGCGCAGTATGCCGTGTAATTTGTTCCGCAGTTCGCAGCGCTGTTACTCGGCAGCGCAAAGATACAGGAGCCACAGGCCAGTTGACGATACCTGCAGGCAGCTTTCCGTAGGCGGCGTCCTCTGAGTCGGCCGCTGCTGTCCGGGACTCCTGACTCAGCGGACAGCTGTGGCTCTCGCAGTGAGAGCGCCGCACTCCGCGCCGTCGACAGAAAGCGCAACGCGCCGCGGCCGGCAGGGAAGAGAATGGCCTGACGGTCCGCCAACGAAACTCGCCGCACGGGACGGAAGAATACATTCACTATCACGAAAAAAAGACCTCTCAGCGCCAAACTACAGTCTCAGAACTACTCTTTAATGCTTAAAGTGAAAAATTACACCTTTAGTTATCCACGCGGAAACTTGCACTGCACTCCGACAACTTCTTCTCACCACAAACGCCAAACACGTCCGCACGCCTCGCAACACACTGCGAGCTCAGAGGCGCAGAGGACCACGAAGCCGTCCCCAACCACGGGCAGCAGGCCGCCATCGCATTCCTGCACGTCCGTGGGACATGGCCGCCATGGCAGCTACCGCCTGCGACGATCTGCGTTAGTCATTCTCTAAATGTCAGTTATCCTAGCAAATTGGATGAGCTGGAAGTATAATAATACATTTTCTGATGAGCAATATCTCCACAAGTATTATAGGACGTTAATATGGGAGTATGTGTATCCCTCTTTATAACGAATTGAACTCCGCTGGGAACACTGTCAGTCTGGTATGTGAATTTCGGAAGAAATGGCAATCCATTCTTCCGCAAGCCACAGTCAGAGATAGTATACTGCGTTATTCACAAGAATAATACTGATGTAAACATTACACCATGTATTCTTCCGCGTTTACTGGTATCTCATTGGATTTCATTTCACATGGAGCGGTAGCCAACATGTCTCGAGTGCAGTCGAGTACAATAATAGTAAAAAGTTTATTCTGTACGTTACGCGCACATCGGCAGGAATCATACGTTCAAACAGCTGTACCGGCGCATTTAACATGGACAGCACTGGCCAGATAGCTGGTCAACCTCACCTGCTGCTATACGGCAACAAGGCAGTAAACGGTTAGAATTTTTAAAGCCCCAGAGCGAAACATCTCGCTTGCATTACGGCGGAGTCGACACGAGGCAGGCGCGAAGAATAACATTTCACCACCTGGAGCGGGTCGGGGGAAAACAAAACAGCAGCGTTTCTGGATGGCCAGACAACGGACCTCAGCAGAAATTTAGTGCGGCAAAGCCGCAGGACAGGATCACGTCACATACTAGAAACATCTCTTTAACCCAGCACGGCACAGTGAGATCCGCTGATGCCTTCGTAGCGGCAAGACATACGGGGTGTGTCGTCAGGTAAACGTTGGCCATCACTTCGCTCCATAAGTACCCCAGCATTGTAGCTCCTAAGGCAGGCGGTCAGACGGATCGATGACGTACATGACGTTCGCACTCGATTGCCCGTTTACAGTAAAGCTACGTCTGGCACACGCTACTGAGCAACGGCAGCCGTTATTGGTTGAGACGGCTGCCTCGCCGTAATTACCAGTCTCGGAGTGTATCACCACAACCTGCCACTGTCCCACATGGGTGGATCCGGAAGTCTTCGCTATAGTCTAGGGACAACGCACCAGCGTTGCTGATTCTTCGTCGGACTGACCACGGCAGGGTGACCAGAAGTCCCATATTTTATGTAATCATCCCTTATTTAGCTGCACTGTCCCTATGCACCGACAAAATACTGGTGGGAATAACATGGACAGCGCCGGCCGTTGTGGCGGTGCGGTTCTAGGCGCTTCAGTCTGGAACCGCGCGACTGCTACGGTCGCAGGTTCGAATACTGCCTTTGACATGGATGTGTGTGATGTCCTTAGGTTAGTTAGGTTTAAGTAGTTCTAAGTGCTAGGGGACTGATGACCTCGTATGTTAAGTCCCATAGCACTCAGAGCCATTAGAACCATTTTTGAACATGGACAGCCAAAAACCAATCACGCAGTCAATCACATGAATAAAATCTGTCAAGGATACAGTTAGAAGTAGCAGTAAAATAAGTAAATTTGACGAGTCATATACTCACAGATCTAATCGTCTTGCAGTTTCAAGAAATGAACTAAATCTTGCAATTTCCGACAGAATTGAGGACAGTGAAACTGATCCACAAAACGCAACATACAGTTAAAATCAGCACGTAGCGAAATATGCTGCGGAGTTTGCAACGTAGCCCTCAAGGCGTGGGTTCGGTTAAGTATCAGTGTAACTCTACCCAGTGGGAGGATTACCGTTACTTAACGAGTCCAGCCAGAGATTATGCAAGTTGCCCTCTGCATATTTGGCTCAAAATTCGTGTGGTTCACGAAACAATAGACCCGAGACTTAATTCTGGGGTGTTAATGCTTCAAGAAGATGGTTTAATTAACCCACCAAATTATAAAGGCAACGGATAACGCATCTATAAAGGCCGCTACAGAAAGCACCTGAACAGAACTTATTAGGGGGCATCCGATCTTTCAATATTTGTTGATTAGATCAAACATGTGACTAGCTAATGGGATTCATTTGCCTCTCATCTCTTAGGGAAGTTTAATTAATTTCTAATTTTCTGTACTGGGTCATTTGAGCTATTTGAAATTTGACTATGGCATTAAATTATTGATGACTGTTTTGAGGAAAAACTATTGACAAACTATACTTATTGGAATTTGTTGTCTAAATGATACCAAGACAACTATTAACACATTAGTACTAAGCAAGAACCAAAGTCATACAACTGCAAGGACATCAGCCCTATTTACTCTCAAAGAAGGTCTCTCTAACAAAATAAGCCTATGGTTATTATCTCGTAATTCTGGGAAGGAGGGGGGTGATGGAGTGCTGGCCTGGCTTCAGTGTAAGTACATATTCAACCAAACAGTTACGCCTAGACCCATGCTCTCTTTTCGTATTATTACTAAGTTACTGAAACGCAGAGCAAGTCCAGCTATCGAGAACTCAAGTATACTGGCCAGTACCAACAGGATGCACGATGTGCTAACATGTGTTTCATAAGGATATAGCAAGTCGTCTGCTTATATTTGGTTTGGCAATTCGGATTCATTTATGTGTTAAGACTACACAGATACACTATCACATTCCAGGACCCAGCATTCCCTATTAAACATAGCTCGCTTGATTGTAACCCGTAAATTGGACCAAATAATTTTCGGACACATTTACTGTTCACATATAGATAAAATGGGGCACACACGCACATTTACTAAGTACCAAGTGGCTGGGAAATGATGCAACTATCAGGGTCATCAAACTATACATAAAATCGGGGCTCTTTCAAATAAATAGTACCATACTATGCATGTTTCAGGGTGAACATAATTATAAAGCAATAGGTAAAGTGGCGGGAGAACGCTTATCTAGTACCACGTGGCGGTAATGTTAGGCGAATGTTAATGACAGCAGAATTATCTATAAAAAATCGGAAATCTCTCTAATAAACGGTATCGTTCGCTGAAGGTTGCGTGGAAGCCGCCATTATTCTAAAGCAAAGTGGTTTGAGGAGCTCAATAACGTTTACCTCGTACCACGTGGCGGGGAGACTTATGTAAGTCTTAATACCTGCACAAATTATACCGAAAAACGGAAATTTCTCTAATAAACTGTATCGCGCACTGAACATTTCACGGCAAGCTCCATTATTCTAAAGCAAAGTGGTGCCAAAATCACACGAGTATTAATGTCGGCAAAATCGGAGCTCATTACCAGGTAAACAGTACTGTACTCCGCAAGTTACACAGTAAACTTCATTCTTAACAAGCTAAAACGTTTAAAGAGGAGGACACACGCACATCTACCAAGTAATATTGGTCCCAGCTCGCACACGTGGCTAAGTTGGAGTAACTCAAAGCATGGAAAATTCACGAAATCTTGACACACCAGATTAACTCGACCGTTCATTGCAGTCGTGCATTACTGTTTAATTATTTATTTGGGTCTCATATTGATAAATCTGACCTGTTTTCTTATAAATGGCCGTTGATCCCGTTTCGCGCCAAAATGAGCCCGCGCACATTTCCTAACATCAAATTTAATTTTAGGCACGTGTTTACAATCACGGAACTAACTGACTAGCGAAACTGTACTGAAGCTAAGCGATAACCGATCTACACTTTAATGCCATGACCGTTACTCCAACTGGGCACATGGCGGGAAACAGTGTACACAAAGAAAACATCGAAAAAATCATAAAAATGCCCCAAAACTTTACTATACGGAAGAGAGCATACAAAAAGGCATGAAATGAAATGACTATCTTCACACTTAGACCCCAAATACGACCGTGAGCTTAGGGCCTATGGTCCATGCTTGTGCAAGGCACAAACCCAAAGTTCTTACGGAAATTTAGAGGAAATAGCGAAAATAAATTCCCTTATGGGGGTCTGCCAGTAGTGTTACACCTGCTTCCACCGTCCTGACCTTAATCAGCAGCAGTTTTGAAACATTCCAATACCTTACATCATACTACCGTAAAGTGCAGAACTCCAACTTCTGCGTCTGTACCGCGCCGCTGCTCAGGAACAAGTGCTATTCCAACCGAATTCGCCTAACCGTTTCGCTTACAAACGTGGTGGGGGCGGCGCGCCAACCTGACAGAGCCAATTCGCACGCCTACGTGTCATCTTTGCCCTGACCTGCAAACGTCGTCTCTGCTAAACTTGTTCACGCTTGGGGGTTGGTACTACCCTACCACAGAACGACCATTCATGCAGTGTTACAATCTCTGCCTAAAGCTTTCTGCTAGTTCAACCACGCCCTCATTTATACCGTCCAGGCCGCACAAAGGAAAGGAAAATGGGAAACGTGGTACACAACAGAAAAAAATTCAATAAATAACACTGTTTAGTCCATTCTCTCCTTTTGGACACCAGCTGAGGTATTACCTGCAAGAGAAGAAACTCTTGCTAATGATTTCTGCGTGATAGAAATTCAATAAAACATTGGAACGGTACAGGAAGTTCCGTTTCAAGTTTTCCACAACAGATAACGCAACCCTTTTTTATAAAATCGGGAACGTTCCAAAGTCCGTCCGGAACTGGACGGTGCACAAATAGAATCAAGGTCTGGCGCAGAAAAAAGGTATACCCCATTTCTCTATCATTACCAAGGACTTCGACCCCTTCAATGGGAAGCTCCTCCATAACAAAAATAGGCAGTGCCGTTGAACATCCAGAAGCCACGTTAAACGCAGAGCAAAAAAGGAGGGAGAGGAGAAATAGTGAATTGAAGTCCATGTCAGAATACGACGTGCACACAGGAATCATACATAAATTGAAGCAACGAGCATCATTGAAAGAGAGTACTGTTAAGCTTGTGCACTTTAACAACAAGAAACAAAAGCCGCCCTGAGCGGTCGTTCGGTTTAAGGCGCCCTGTCACGGATTTCGCGGCCGGCCGGAGGTTCGAGTCCTCTCTCGGGCATGGGTGTGTGTGTTGTCCTTAGCCTAAGTTAGTTTAAGTAGTGTGTAAGTCTAGGGGCCGATGGCCTCAGAAGTTTGGTCCCTTAGGAATTCACACACATTTGAAGAAGAAACAAAACTCGACTTGCTGACTTACTTAATTACGTCATCAATAAATCAAAGAAACACGTAGCCCAAACTACAGACCTACTCGAGTGCTTTAGGAAGATTTGCAATCCTCCAGTTCTTAAGAGAAGTGTTGATCATTAAAAAAATTAAGACACACCCCAAAATGAGCTTTCAACCCACCTTCCCAAATTTGTGTAATTTGCTTTGAAAATGTTAAAGTTTCTGTGCGTTACCATAATAAAATCTTACAATTACTTTCCGTAAATTTCTTAAGCCATCAACCATTCCAGGAGAAAAAACAACCATTTGAGACACAATCCCAAAATGGGTTTTCGATGCAGCTTTGGAAATTAATATAAACTGCTTTACGTAACTGTTGATTCAGTGAGTCATTTGCAGAACTGTCGTCCGTCGGTTGTCCAGCTCCGAGAGCCCTTCCACCTCATCAGACCGGCGTCGTCTTCCGCAAGGCGAGGCCCTGACGCTGCCAAACTACAAATCACTAAGACACGTGTTGACGGTCGGTTCCATACCACTTGGCCAGAAATAGTTTTAATAAATACTCGCCGGAAGGGAATACAAGTCCAGTACAAAATAGAACCAGAGTCAATATGGAAGCACTGAGCTAACAGGGGCGAAAAATGCAGTACACAGAAATCAAGGCCGGCAACGCCACGTGGCCACATTGAACGAAATCTCAAGAGAGACGTTACAGACACCCAGAACAACTCAAAGAGGTGGCTAACAGACGGAAGGATAAACCAAACAGACACCCAACTTACGTCAACTCCGTAGAAGACAGCAACTTGCACTACTTAAGGTTGGAGTTTAAGCATACACACACACACGCACTGCATCGAAGATGTCAGGAAGTATCTACAACAGACCATTCGGAGGGCCATTAGATTAATAGAATAAAAATGAATAAACTGCCGCCAAGGCGCACTATTCAGGCTCACTCTTTCGAAATTTCACGTAAGTGAACAGCCAAGCCATCAGTCAGAGTTTTATAACTAGGCTCAAAATTCGTGTCCAGGATCACATGGTCAACGGGCCTGAGAGGGCATAGTGCCATCTCTTGGACATCAGTGCATGGTGCAGTCCAGCGAATCGGTTGGCACATAGGCGCACAATGCCTTGCAGTCAGTGCGAAAGACTTTTAACACTGTAATTACCTATAGTGAGTTATGTGGGGGGCTATTTCCTGTTGCGATGCTATGCTGTGTGATATCTGTTGCTGGCAGTGGACCTTCTGCATTAAATAAATCTTGGAACTCAATTAAAACTGCTTCTATCGTGTCTCTATCATTTCCTTTCAAATGCTCAATCTTCTGGCGTAATGCGGTTTTGTAGGCGTCTGGTTTCTGACCATCAGTAATATCTGACCAAATGAAATCTTCTGCTTCAAAAGTACTGACTGTAGATACTAATATTCCCTAATTCAACTCTTTGTCCTCCACTCCGAATTTGTCAATATGTACCGGTACTTTTCTTTCTCCTTCAACGTCTTGAACCCGTACAACACTTCTACGTACAAAACAATGTGATACATCTAATTCCTCATTTTCTTCTAGTGGCTCTATTAGACATATTGTATCTGTAGGTACCTCGGGGTCAACGGTCATCCAGAAAAGTTTCCCTGAGCCAAATGGTATCTTACCCCGCGAATCAACCTTCAAGGACGTTGCACGCAGTGTAGTTGATTTCGCCTTCCGGTTACGGATGTCTTGCGGCAGTGGGCCCTTTGCAGCGGTGTCACCTAGCTGAAACACTATTCCGCTAAGTTCTACAGTTTGCTGTCTGAGGTCGATTTTAGCGTGATGTTTATTCAGGAAATCCAGCCGTAGGATCGCATCGTACCCTTCCGCTACCTTTGTTACCACTTCTACATCTTCTTGAAATTGTACACCGTGAATATAGAAAATCAATGATGTACATCCTAATGACGTCACTGTACCTCCTCCTACCCCACTCAATCTGTACCTTGGAGGGTCATATTTCTTTTCTCCAATGCATTCATTACTCACTATTGACACGTTTGCGCATGTATCCACCAGTATCCTTGCCTCTTTATCCTGTATGGTAGCAGATAACCAGCATTCCGCCTTCACATTCGCCTTAATGGCAGTAAATTTTATTGGGAACGCCTCCGGCGGCTCCGACATTCCCGTTTGAGTTTAACTGATTTCTATTTCCAAGAACTTTCTTAGACCTGCATTCCTAGAATGTGTGACCTATTCTTTGACAATTAGTGCATTGAGGTTGTCTGCAGTTTTCTGCTATATGGCCCGGTCGATCGCACCTAAAACATCGTACTCCTGCTGAAAATACATCTCCCTTCTCCTTGTGTCTGGTGGCAATGTCTATTACTTCGAAAGCCGTCGCCACAGATACAGCTTCCGCGAAATTTTTAGGAAACTCTGCCCTGACACGACGGAACGTTTCAGGAGGTAACGTTTCAGGAGGTAACCCACGTAAAAATGTATCCAGAGCTCTATCTTCTGCCTCTTGTAAAATAACTTTATTTGCTTCATCACTAATTGTCAACTGATAGACGTTAATATTAACTTTTCTAATCCTATCTACAAAGCTTTCTAACGACTCGTTTTGCCTCTGAGTGATAGTGTTTAATTTTTCCCTATAAAATCTACAGCTGTTCTGTTTTTGAAAACGTTTAAGTAATCCTTTCGTCAATTCCTCAAATATTGGAGCATTCCTTAATTCTTCATGGTGTAATAACGTGTGCTTTAGCCTCTCCTGTCAATCTTAACTTTGTCATTTGTAAGAGCTGTTCATCTGACCATGATCCTAACTTTGCAGCTGCTACTAAATCATCAAAAAAGGCTGTTATGTCCTCGCCAGGTTTACCTGAAAAAGGAATTACCAAGGCTGCTTCTGAGGAATCTAGGGTGGGAGGGATTGAATTGGTTTTCCTAACCTCACACAACTGTTTAAATAATGTATTATTATCATTTTTAAGCTGTGATATCTGATTAACTAAGCTCTGAATAGCTGCCTCAGTAGAAACCGCTTGTGGTACTGACTCTGACTTTGTACGATTTCGTGTCATCATTTTACAAACTATTAGTTACACAATCTTACTACACTGAATTAAAAAGATTTTTAAATATTTTCGACAAACTCTTACAATAATGAGAGAAAATACACTTCTAAATAAAGAAAATATTACGACTGCTCTGCAAACCTCTATCCTTTCACACATTAAACAATACTAACTGTGGACCTTTAGTGACTGTCATTCACACCTCATATTAAGCCAAGGGTTTTTTCTCTGACACCAAATCTAGCAAAAAAATGGCTCTGAGCACTACGGGACTTAACATCTCTGGTCATCAGTCCCCTAGAACTTAGAACTACTTAAACCAAACTAACCTAAGGACATCACACACACCCATGCCCGAGGCAGGATTCGAACCAAATGTAACACTTCTGCCACTAAATGTAACTGGGTTTTCTCTTTTGATGCTAGTCAATTGACAGGATGAGCATTACTGCAATGGGCATTTAATGCTAAAGCATTATGTCAGGATGAAAAACACTAAATAAATTACTTTTCCTCTCTTAACAACATGTGGGAAGGGTGGATTCTTCCTTGGCTCGGGTATGAGGTAGAATGAAACAGCATTTTTACATAAGATAACTTTTACCGAAAGTTTTGTACAACTGTATCTTACTGGATGTTCTGGCTCGGAGAGCGGCCTTCTGCTGCGGCGTCTGATTATGCGTGGCGGTGTGTATCTCGTGTCGCCGTCTCGCCCAGTTGACTGGAGACGTGCCTCATGTGGTGGCCCGTTTAATTATTGAGAGCGAAGTCGTGCGTCGGATGGTGATACCTTGGATGTGGCGTCCCAGTGTTTCTCTTCTCTAAGCGGCCGCGTATGTTGTGCGTCGGCCAGTGGAGCGGCGCGGCGGGGGAAGAATCTTCTTAACGTCGGTCATTGACTCTTGGAATGTAGGCGAGGGCCTTTGCTCACATGTGACAACTGAGAAACACGTGAGCCGGTCGGGCGATGCCCTGACGGCTGAATCGACAGCGTTCGCTTATGTGGGTAGGGCGATGGTTTCTCCTGAACTTGCTGACTTCACGGTCATTGTCTCTTCTGCTTTGCCCGCTGTTTGCCAGTGTGTAAGGCCAGTGTCCCGTGTGCCAGTCTTCGGCTGTCACATCTTCGTCCCAGCTCACAGGTGACTGCTGATGTGAGGCTGTCTCCTTCCCGTCCTCAAGAGTCACCCGGGTACGTAAAAATCAGTCTTCAAATACCTTCTAACCTCTGTCTTCTGGCGGCGAGGCTGCTGCTTGTTATTCCATTACAGTGGCGGACTTGGTGCGTCTGTGCATGATTTAGTCTCTTCTTGCATGACGGTCTTCAGCACCGAAACTGACTGAAAACTACTGCTACTCTCTCCTCCTCGGGCCCACTGCGTCTCGCGTATTTATTCACTTCAGTTCACTGGAGGTGAACGACTTCACGGTCACTGCCTCTTCTCGAAGAATCTTCTTAACGTCGGTCATTGACTCTTGGAATGTAGGCGAGGGCCTTTGCTCACATGTGACAACTGAGAAACACGTGAGCCGGTCGGGCGATGCCCCGACGGCTGAATCGACAGCGTTCGCTTATGTGGGTAGGGCGATGGTTTCTCCTGAACTTGCTGACTTCACGGTCATTGTCTCTTCTGCTTTGCCCGCTGTTTGCCAGTGTGTAATTCTTCTAAATTAAGTTTTTCATTTATTTTCTAATTTCTACTTCACTTTGATTTCACTAATTTATTTACTTATCGTAAGTACCACTTGACATATGGTATCCCTTGTGTGATTGAAAAAAAAAGCGATCTATTCAATTACGTCTTTTCGATTTATTGTACAAGAACTGCATCTTCCAATATGGCGGAAACTAATGGGCAACATAAATACAACCCCTCCAAATTGAATTTTATAAATAAACAGTATATCCTCTGGTTTGTAATTGAATTTCTTGTTATGAGATCCTTCCTCCACAGCATGGACTCGTCAATTTCCAGGTGTGGGAGGGGAGGGGCCAGGGGGATTTGGCAAAGGGGGAGAGGTTAATTAATTTATTGATTTAATTGATTAGTCACTCAAACTAATGGAGTGGGAGGGGGATTTTCGAAATATTCAAGCCTGGAAATGTGCCTGTATTGGCGAGGGGGAGGGGGAGGGTTGAAGGTTTTCAGAGATGTGATAGAGGATAGGGGGATGATGGGTCAGAGAGGAGGGCTGGGGATTTATCAGTAGGGGAAAGGGTTCATTAATATATCGATTTAATTAATTAGTCAATTAATTTGTTATAAAAAGAGTACTTGTATCAGCGAGGGGTTTCCCAGAGCGGTAGGGGATGGGGAGGTGGAGGGCTGAGGGGGTTTGTCAGAAGGACGTATTATCCCCAGGTGGTAATACACCAATTAACAGAACAATGTGTTAAGGGCAAGGGGAGGGATCATAAATCAATCAAGTTTTTCCCAGAATGTTTGCAACCTGCACTAAAAAATTGTCTCAGAACACATGTTTTCCCTCTACTCAAAGTCAGTCCTATAAGACTGTGGCTACTAGAGCTTCCACACTATGTGACAGACGGAAAAATTACGTTCTTATTTTTTCCTGTCATTTCAGAAGTGCCAATTTTTCCTTACATCTTTCACCACCAGAGCATTCCTGAAGCATATTATTTTGTAAATATTGCTCAATATCATGCTAAGAGACACCAGAACACATTGGTTACTGAGCTCAATCTTTGTACAGTGGGAAAGTAAGCAGTGTGAAAATGACATACTTATAGGTAAATGAAGTGTCGGCAAAAGTGCCAACACCGTGTTTCTAGAGGAGGCCGAAATGCACGCGCTTAAACTCACGCAGGGTGGCGTGAGGTCTGAAACAGGATACGTATTGATTGCTATAAAGAAAAGTACGTAGCTTCTGGAATACTTAACTTTAATCCATAATTGTAGAACATCGGTCTGTCGGTACAGGCATGACAAGATAAATAACCAATGTTAATGGCGCCTTGCTAGGTCGTAGCAAATGACGTCGCTGAAGGTTATGCTAACTACCGTCTCGGCAAATGAGAGCGTATTTTGTCAGTGAACCATCGCTAGCAAAGTCGGTTGTACAACTGGGGCGAGTGCTAGGAAGTCTCTCTAGACCTGCCGTGTGGTGGCGCTCGGTCTGCTATCACTGACAGTGGCGACACGCGGGTCCGGCGTATACTAATGGACCGCGGCCGATTTAAAGGCTACCACCTAGCAAGTGTGGTGTCTGGCGGTGACACCACAGTAAAAGCATTCATGTTCTTAAAATGACGCACTGAGTATTAATTTGCTTAAAGTTTTGAGTTGTAACGAAAATCTGTTCAGTTGCAGGATGGACGGAAAACTAAAATTGTCAAACTTTATTGTATGTTTTCTGTTTGACTTTTATTATCTTTCTAAAATTAAGTACCAGTGTACTCTAACAACACCAAATACTTTTTATACCCACCTCTATACACTTTCCTGTTTCTTTCGTGTAGTAAGCTCTGAGTCATAAAAAGTCCCACTTATCCCTCGCAATACCAAGGTTGGAGGAGAGGGAGTACTTCATGCCCAACTTGCGAAAAAGCTGTAATTTAGTCAGTTAATTTTTTATTTTAAAATTCTGAAAAATGTTTGTTGTTTCTAATGAATTCTTCTGCCAGTCTTCATGTATCTTTTAAAATGTCCAGTTAAACACTACCCACAAATTTAAGTCTCCGTAACAGTTTTCACTTTCCCCAATAAGTGTGTTATTCAGTGGTTCGTGGTTCAGTGCCGTATTTACACACCAGTATTTCTTAAAAAGTATGTTGAAAATAAAAGTTTGCATTTTCCTAATTTTTTTGGGCGGTCATGAATTCAGTAGTATACATTATTGAAAGTGTGTTGATATTGCAAAGAACGCGATAAAACGTGATTTGAGCCTCTAGACCATTCTTACAAATCGACATCTCTTTAAAAAATGTGGTGTTGATATAATTCAACAACAATTAACGAATTTTGTTTCTTTTAAATTTTTTTCGGGTGGGCACAAAGTACGCTCCCCCCCCCCCCCCCCACCCTTTCCCTCTTGGTAACGTGTGTTAAAGTTGCGTAAAAATTATGTACATTCAGTTTCCACTCACGCACTGCATAGAATCCGAGAGAATATTACGGAATCTTGCACATGGATTTATGTTGATCAAAATACTGACAGTCTTGTCCGGTACACTGTAAATCTGATTGTTGGCACGTCGGACCCAGATGCCACTTCTAGGACTTACCTAGTTTGTTCAAAACAGCTCCCAAAGAGTAACTAGCAGACAATTGCACACTTTGAATGTGCTGTATCCAAAAGGCCTGGATAGAAACGAGGTGCTTCTGCCTTCCAGATGCCGCTGCATATATGATTGTATCGTTTCAGTTGCTTCAAATTTTCTACCCTTTGATACTGCATGTATATGGTAGCAACCGTACAGCAGAGAAAGTATGGCTAGAATTCCCTAACGTAAATAAATTAAACTCTATAGTAAAGAAATTTTTCCCCAGCCACAAGAACATGTTGTTAATTGCTGGAGCAGGTGGTTTGCAGCAGTGGACTACAATAAGCACCTCCCAGCACCGCAGAAGGTAACTGGAAATCTACTGTACGATGCCGCCTCTGTAACTTTTGCAGAACACGTACTCCAAAATTCTTCAATCCAGCGGGACTTGGCATATATTAGAGCTCACTACACATTTATAGGGAGGACCATTTCCGAATTAGAAGGCTCGGGAGACCGACCTACGAGAGCATATCCTTACTGAAGGAAGTGAAAAAGAAAGTTAATGAAGCGCCGAATGAAGAGGGAGGAAAAGTATGAGCAAAAACGGCTGAATTACTTGTATGCAACAGCATACATAAGTAACGAAAACTCATCGTCCCTTGATTGCAGCATTCGTGTACAACATGAGACGAAAGCAAAACTCACCCCTGTCACATTTGTTGAGGCAGAATTTTTTTTTTTCAGGCTTATAAATAAATACTTACTGACAAGCGCCTTAGTTTTACACTGTAAGCCGTAGATAAGGTTTTAGTTATTTAGCACGAGGCCAGCTATGGTCTGAGTGTTTGAAACCACTGGTTTATCAGCAATTAATTACATTACATATTACACTATTTCAACGTATGGCTCTATGTGTTTTATACTATTTTCTATCTTAGGAAAACTGAAGAGGTTGGAGATCAGTTTGAGCATGACAGTGGTATAGCGTCTGCTGTGTTGAGCAGTTGTGCATATTTATATTTTCCTTTTTTTAAATGAGTAAGAATATGCTCATATGTCAGCAATGTTTATTTTACATTTTAGTTAGTTCTACTACATAATACTTTTTAGGGCCTATTTCAGGTTTTATATAGACGAAATGAAGATCTAAAAGACCATATTTTAGGTTCCAAAAATACAATTTTTACGACCTAAAAAGTGCGTGGTCTTGTAATAACCAGTTGCACAAACGCGTATACATAACAACATAGAGTATGCCTTTTGGTTTATCATCTTGTAAGACGCTTTGTCATCGTATATAATGTGTGCCTTCAGTGACATATTATGATAACGAGTGGGACATAATAACTCATTTTTAACGGAATGAAGCGTAAGACAGACAACCAGCTACGTCCATGAAAAGAAATGCTAATGTAGACCAATTATCTACTAGAAGATAAACAAAATAAAGGTGACTGACACAGGTAACAGTTTTGATTTTTCTTTTATGTCATAAATGGTTTCAAATTACGCATTAAAATCGAACATGGAAGAAGTAACGTAACTACAGGGTAGAGTCGCGGACCTGAAATGCCATGTGACGTTTTAAAGAAGAGAAAGACAGGGAGTTGTAAGAATTTTTTATTTCCTTATGAGTTCGTATCTACTGCCAAATAACAAGTAACCAACAGATGAACAAGATCATATTAGACAGGCCTTACATACTGCTAAAACCACGATATGCTGAAAAGACAACTTGCAGAAACTGTAAATTATAGAGGAACCGCTGAATTACAGCCAAATTACAACAATATGTCAACAATAATCAGAAATGCCGAAATGTACGGATCTAAAGCAACCATGTTGGGCAAGGGAGTATGCGTGCATCTGGCGAATAAGGGTCTGAAAATTTGAAGAGACATTTGGCGATCGAAAAACAGGGTGAAATTTGGATACATTGATCAAGAAGAGGGTTGTTTTAAGCATGTTACGGAAGAGAAGATTGAGAGTTTCATCATGATTGTGAACGACAAGAATTTGACTCAAAAGATGTGGAACGAAACAGACTTAACCGGCAAGAACTGAGCGAAAGAAGTCGGAAAGGAATGGAAAGTAACAGCGATATTGGAAAAAATTGATGCACAGAAACACAAGATAGGTTCTGACACAGGAAAAAAGTGGGATATGCTAGCTGCACTAGTACCGGCCTCAAAAACAAGATGAAAATAGGGAGAAACAAGAGGTATTGTTTAGAAGGATGAAGTGATGAACAACTCATTCGAGAATCCAAACGATCGATACGAACTAAAGAAGTAAGTAAACTGCGACTAACAGACAGTTTATAGCAAAAAATATCTTATTTCATTCGGTAACGTTTTTAAAAATTTGTGTAAACTACTAGAATTTTTTCAAATTATTTACTTTTGCCTTGCTTTGCAGAAGATCCCTTGGTATTTCGCTTAAGCCGGGAAGAATGAAATTAGATCCAGAAACAAAAAAAACAAAAAAGGAATTAAAAACATAAAGAAAGAAATGTGACATAGCGATCATACATGTTTTTCCTCCAATCCCTTAACTGTATCACGTTCTATAGAGCGTGCACCACATGAACTGCATACGTAAACGTGGAAAAATAACCTGTCGAGACTGATGTAATGATATCAATAAAAACACGTTGCGTATCATTCCTAGCGCTAACGAGTTGATGAAGGAACACAATATCAAAGAAAGAAAAGTGAAGCTTGAGTTACAAAATTTTATTCAAGATGCAATAAAATTTTTTAGCCCTGTAAGTTGATCATTAAGTGCTTAACATGCGAGGTATTCCCAAATTCCCGTTACAGATTTCTAGGACTTGTAGAGTGGAGTGAACACATAATAATTTGTTTATAACCCATTTCCGGAAACGTCATCCAACGACGCTACAGACCGTCAAAGTCATATGCGCCGGTGTGTGTAAATATATGTATATGGAGGATGATTCCGTGATGATGTTACAACTTTCTAGGACGATGGAGAAGGATAAATGTATCAATTTGGAGTGAGGTCCTTATACGGCTACGAACAGTCGAATGTTATAAGCGAAAACCGTTTTGACACCTCTGACAGTGGAATACATGTACTGGTACTGTTGTTGCTAAGATTTTAGGGCAAGCAACTTCCGTATCTGCTAATAGGGACCAAAACAAGAAAAAACGCTCCGTAAACATGGGCTCTAAAACACATACCTGAGGCACTACGAGCACTTGTTTATCTATGCTGCCGTGAAACATCTCCTCTATTGAACAAGTGCTCCTAGCTCTTAAGGTATGCATTTTAGAGCCCACGTTTGCTACATGTTTTTTCTTGTTGTGGGTTCATACTTCTACCTCTGAAAGTTGCCTACCCTACAATTTTACCAACAACAGTAGCGGTACATGTATTCCGCTGCCAGAGATATAAGAACGATTTTCTCTTGCAACCTTCGAGTCCTTCGTTTCCGGACCAGGGACCCTTACCTAAGATTGATACATTTATCCTTTTGCTTTCATCCTATAAAGTTTGTAACATCATTACGGAATCATATGCACCGGCGCCTGTAAATGTATGCGTGTACAGTGTAACTTTGAGGCTCTGTAGCGTCGTTGGATGACGTTTCTAGACATGGGTTCCTGCTCAAAGTATTATGTACTCACTCCTCTCTAAAAGTCATAGAAGTTTGTAAAGGGAATTTACGAACACTCTGTATGTACCCTCATTGTTTCTACGTAGCAGTTTAGAACCTGTTCCTTCAGTAGAGGTTGTATAAGGTTGTAGCAGAGATCATTTACGTTTAGTAGCAGATTTCTTCACGTTACACTTTCCTTGATAATGACCACAATTCAGTTATCTACGTTATAAGAAACTAGTACGAACTTTCGATCGAGCGTCTACCAATGTAACGAGAGACAGGTTTCTACGCAACAGACAGTCCTGAGCAGACACCATATACGAATACATCATTATGTAAGCAAAGCCGCACATTTGACAGCTATGTGCGTGATCTACCAAATAACTTCAGAGCGTTCGGCAACTATGTCAGAAACCAAGAGAGCGAGCTTCGCCTTGGAGACCGGGGCTCTGTGTTAAAGGCACTCAGTACGTGTCAGTTATGTCATTGGCAGCTACATTAATAAGGTGAGGCTGTCACCGTTCCGGAGGCTGGTCTGAATACCCCAATGCGTTGCTGATCGTGGTCCTACAGAATGTGGTACGCCCTTGTCTTCCTCCGACCCTTGAACTTACCCACACAACCAACTTTAAGGGGACCAACAGGACAATAGGAACCAGAATCACGATGCAACAATACATTTTTACATTAAAAATTCAATGAGGGGGATGAAACAAGAAATTTATCGAGAAACTTTGTAGTACTAACTGGAGAGCATCAGTAGAAAGGCTTCGAACTTCCGCAGTTGAGTGTTGTACTCCGGTGTGCTTGGACAGCCCACACGTAAATAGGGCAGACACTCTGCTCAGTAAAACCACAAGGGTCATCTTTGGGTGGACGATAACTGCTCCCCTATACCGGCTTCCAATACTCAGCCATATAGTCCCTCCTATGGTAAGAAGACAAGAAGCACTGTTGAAAGAATATTCCAAAATGATGTATAGTCTTCAAGTTCCCACCGTGAAGATATTCCTGGGTTGACAACAAACCGAGTTGGTTACAAATTCTGATCCCTGCGACTGGCGAAACGACTTGCTGACAGCAGCTTCACCATTAACACGAATGGCGTGAGTCCAGGACTATGAGTGACGCACCCAAAGTGCGGCATATTCATTACCCTCTACAGAAACGAAGGGGTTTTGAACTCCCACAGCATTAGTGGACGTATATGAATCGCATCCGAACAAGACGCCGAGTGTGCGCATAGAACAGGCGCATGTGGGGTAAGCTGTCCAGCCCAAGCTGGTTGTGGAGCTTCGAACCGGCACATAGTCAAGGAGTGTAGACTGAGAGGCTGCCTGTGTGATCCAAACGTCTTTTTCGTGGCTGCACCATCAAGCCTCGAATAGATAAGAAGAATGGACATTAGCACGTAACATCTGATTGTTGGTTAAATGTGCCGTTTGTCTTTGTTCTCCAGTTTCTCTCGGTATGTCATGTGCAGTGTTATACATCATATAAATAAACTGTTAAAACTACTGCAAAGTTTATTACATGTGATATACTATTAATTACATAGATCCATAGTGAGGAGATACTCTAGGATGTAGAATGTCAAGAAAGAAAAATACATAATGAAGACAGAAAGACCTAGGCAACTGTTGCTTTCTTAGATCCTAGGTGGACGCTTCTCTGCACGCTAAGTTACTTAGGTGGAATATCGAGCTGATTAAATTTCTTTCGTAGGTTAACTGAAACTATTTTCCGCGACCCAGCGATTTAATACATGCCGACTACCTCAGTCATAAATTAATACGCTGTTAAGTACCAGAAACCAGGACTCTTCGTATTAAAATATACGCCCGATATCGACAATCGTTCCTGGGAAGCCTGTCGCGAGATTTCGCTTCTGATTTGTAGATTACGAGCATTGTGTGATATCGAGATGTGATGCTTGTCGATTCCTCGTATGGAGGGCGCTACAGTCGACAACGTGGTATCTCAGTATCTGTGGGCACTGTTACACCAGTTTGACTTCACTAGCGTTGACTGACGTAGTTTGTGGGGACTGTTGTGCGCCTTTCGCTCGTCGTGGAAACCTCATCTTGCGGTGGTGAGGAGGTTGGCTATATTACGCGAGCAGTGTGTCCTGGACTTCACCTCACTGCAGTTCACTGTTCATCGCTGCAGTCCTTGGTGAGTACGGAACATGTGCTGATGTGCTGTAGTTGTTAGAAAATATTGACGGTTTATGCACAGACCACGTATAAGCTGAGTCGTGATGCCGATATATGCTTTGTATACGGGGCTTTGGATAACTGTAATTACTTCCTGAAACAATTTTTACTTACGTATTCTGAAGAAAGTTGAAACGTTAGTTGTCGGTATACTGTTAGTAGTAAAAAACAAAAAACAAAATTTCTTAGTGCTAACGCTAATTCCTATTTTCTGACAGTAACTGCTGAGGGAGTTTTAGCATAGTAGCTGCGCTCTGTAGTCAAATGTAGAATTTTTCATGCGGGGAAGACTCAACTAGAAAATGAATCGCAGTTGGAAACGGTGTTGTAAGCCGGGAGCATTGGGAGGGTAACTAATGGATTGTAGAAAGAGATTTTTCTTGGAACATGTTTATTTTTAAAATGATGGAACGTGTATATTTACTGTGTGTGTGTGTGTGTGTGTGTGTGTGTGTGTGTGTGTGTTAGTTAGAATGAATGACAGAGCTCGTGGTGCATCGCAAGTGCTACTCACAACTGTTCCTCAGATAAAGTTAACTAACCACAGAGAGAGTAGACACTTCTTTCGCGTTCTTCCCCTCTATTAATCATCTCTATTACGGCACTTACTTGACTTGCACACTGCAGCCCCAATTAAAACCAAACCAGTTAATGTGTGCACTATACTTACTGTTTGTAAATCACTTGATTGCTGCACTACTCCCTTCTGGCCTGCCAGATATTGCTGTTAATACTTTGTCTGACCACTTTCATAGTAATCCAATGCTGTCTACAGCACTGTATTAGCTCTTACGTAGTTACTGCTGTATCGTGTTGTTCATTAATTCATTTGCTTCGAAGCAAGTAATGAGGCAATTTCTGGACTACTGCAGATACTATCTAATGCTTGAAGACATTTGTTTGAGATATTTAGTGTCTGTTACATATCTCGCTTTTATCATTGGTAATGTGCGGGACGAACTACATACGTGTGTAGTGGGTGGATTGAGAAACCTGTAACCTCCATCGCGTTAATGCTATTAAGAAAAAGTAATTATTGGTATCTTACATCAGAACGTCTTACAAAATTGAGGATAGTAACAATCTTGTTTCGTGACCGAAACAGAATTGATTCAGTTTTTATCCCTCAGAAACTTTAATTTTACCCCCAGGCTGGGAACGACTGGTTTAGACTTGGACTGTAGGAATAACTGTTTGGTGGCCACTAAAACTTGTAACAGTTTAAAGACCCCTGCTCACGCTTCAGCATTTGGGCCAACCGACCGCCCTATTTCGTGGCAGCCTTCAGGCACGTCTCGACAGACTGCACTCGGCGATTACAGCGCCGGTGTGTTGTGATTTGCTAACCTTGACTTCATTGAGTTTGTCCTGAAAGTTGCTCCTTGGTTTTGCACAGAAACAAGGGTTTTCGTTCGCTGTTCGAGACGTAACAAAGCCAAAAAATCAAAGCTGTAGGCAAAATAGCGAATAATGCAAGGAAAGAAATTTACGCAAGTTCCGCTACTTACGCAGCTGGGAGCCGATGGTTTTCGTAATTATGTAGGAATGGATCAATAGTGTTTCGGACCTGCTGAAATCAAATCATTCTTAACGAAAACGGGTAGTCATGAAAGGCTGTTGCCTACATTGATTTCTGCCCCATAGCAGGAGTTAGAGGATCTCAAATTCAGTGCTTTTGTATCCCCACAATTATTACTTACAATGATTCGTGAAACAGGCAGCGTGACTTCGTTTGCTAGAGAAATAAATCGTGGTAATGCAAAATTTGATTTATGTAACAAACTGACAAGTAAGTTCAAAAAACTCTAAATTCGAAGACAGTCTAAACATGGCGGTTGCGCACACTGCGTAATAAATGCCACAGGTACATAAGAAATGAACCATTTAGCAACTGTTCGAACAGTAAAAAATCACACTTCGCTTTTCTTATGTAAAATCTGGGAAGGTGCTATGGCATGGAAGGTAACTGGGAGCCGAATATGAATTTATGAAGTTTCAATGACAGAAGCTACTGACAGTGAGTGCTTGGATTTTCCTTGGAACTAACAAATTTGTGGAAAATTGTCACCTTACGTGCCGTTATGTTAGATTACTTGATATTCTAAGAAATTTAAACATTTCAATGATTGTAGTCTTACCAGTAAATCAGTCTGGACATGGCTTTCATGTACTGCTTGGGCGTTAGCTTATCAAAATAAAGATAACGTAAGTTGTTACTGATTCACTCTTAAATACTGTGGTATTTAATTTCGGTGCGAATGTTTACCTCACACTGAAACAAATAGCTTAAATAACGTTCATAGCTAGGTGCTGTGATTTTACGGTCTAAGGTCTGTTGCTTAACCTGACTTGCGTGCCGGCAGCATTTCCACAATCACCGTTTCCAGGCTGTTACCATTAGAACTTGCTATAAGCGCAAAGCCATTGGTATCGGGTTTTCTGTTCCAATGGTGAGAATCAACTTCACAGCTACGTATTTACCATTACAGTACAATTTGTCACTATCGCAACTTCGAAAAAGTTAGTGCAGCGCAGGTGAGATGATTTGCCTTTATTCTCGCATTGTGTATATTAAAGGAAGCGCCAATGAAATCTGTAGAATGTAGAAAATAAAACCCTAATTTGATGATACGTTAGCCCCTGAAGTTTGAGAAATTGTATTAAACTGATATCTTAGGAAGAATTATTCTAATCAACCTAAATGTTTCAGACAACAGCCAAAAAACTTCACGCGTGCTAGAGAATAGATTTACTCTGAAATCAAACGAGTAGGTGCTGTTGGTGCGTTGTATTTTATAGTAACCGAAAAAGTGCAGTGTTTTGCCAAAAGAGGAAATGCGTTACTATACGTCTTACGACTTCGACATTACTTACCTCCCATGTTCACTAACGTGCCGTACAGCGTGAGAGGAAATGAAGCCACCATTTCGTTTCTATCGTGAACATACTCTTTTGGTGCGAAACATATTACCAAATTTAGGTGGGATGTGGGTCTGTAGGGTATGCATGCACTTCATCTACAGAGGTTGTGAGAAACAGTCGTAATAGGTTGTAAGGGGTGTGCCACGGTAGGTTGTGTTGAAAAGACAAGAAAATATAACATACCTTGCACTGTTTCTGAGTTAATTAACATTAAAGTTAAGTCAGGCTGTTGCGTGCGCAAATTAAAAGTGCCCTCCCAATACGACTGTTATCATAGCGTAGATGATGGCGCACCAGGTTGCTCAGTGTTTGGCTCGGGTTCGATCCCAACTACCGTCACTCTCCAAAATTTTTAATCTCCTGTTTGATTTTAGGAAAAACCGAAGGACACGTTTGGTGAGTCTCTTTCCGACACTTGAATTTCCGCGCAGATCGAGCAGATAGGCTGACGTTAATGCTAATTAACTCGGAAACTCCGAAACTTATCGAATTGTTTCCTTACAGTGAATCGTCAGTACAACTTACCGTGCAACACCCTCAAAAGCCTTTCACACTGTTTTTAACCACCCTGTACGTCAGTCTGACAAAGTAATGACATAGATGTGCTTTTTATGAAAATTTTCAACATAATCTTTGATTTCGCAATACGATCTGTGACTTCCACTGAGGGCTGCTACTTACGCATCAATGTCGTTCAACCGACCAATTTCGTGGCAGCCGAAACACGTCCCGACCTTATCTACAGTTCATTGTTTGTCCTAAGATACCGATTTGTTTCACACGCAAACACAGGGTTTGCATAAACTATCTTAGAGGTAATAAGGCCAAAAAGCTGAGAGCTATGGACTAGTGACTATTGCGAGCAAAGAAATTCACCCACGTTCTGTTAAGTAGCTGGGCCCGATAATTTTCATAATTACGTGATAAGGGGCGAATTATTCATTTCAGAGTTGCTGAAAATCAAACCATTTTTAGCGAAAAAGAGTGACTGTCAGAAACTTCATGATTTCTAGCGACTGGCAGAAGTCAGGAATACCTCAAATTCAGTGCTGTTGTATCCCACGGTTATCGGTTAATATAATTCGTGAAACGCGCAACCTGATATATAGTTGCGAGGTAATAAATCACGATAAAGCAAAAGAGGTTTACATAAACATTATGTACGTAGCATAAAATGACTTCAAAATTTAAGAAACTTATTTTAAATCCGAACACGAAAGACACGTGCTGATGGTGTACATAAACTAATAAATACTACAGATACATCAGAAATGAAGTAAATGGCAACTGCAAGACCTGTAAAAAATTGTATCCTTCGCCCTTCGTAGCAGAACTTTGGATATAGGCTGGACTTTAAACGTTTATTGCCATGAAGCTATTCAAAAAGAAGGAAACTTCAATCCAACTCCAGTGTTCCTGGAAAGAGAAAAATTCAGATTTCTATGTCTTAAAGGAGAGCACAATGTGTTACACGACAAATCCCAGAATGGCAGCTCATTTCGTGCCACACACGAAGTAGCTGGTGTCTCATTATCTAACTCACAGCTTGAACAACGCACGCGGTGTCTGCCTCTTCAAAGAGTGTCAGGCTTTGGGGGGGGGGGGGGGGGGAGATTGATGCGGTCCTTTACGTGATCCCACAGTAAGTCGAAAGAGTCTGAAGACTTGGGAGGAGCTTTATCGCAGGTGGCCTTCCAGGTCTCAAGGCGTCACATACTATGACTTACTTTTGGGTTACGTAAAATACGGTATTTTCATCCCTCCACCATGCCTCACACTCATCGTATTGTTCAACCTGTGAGTAAGACGACGACACACCAGCTACTTCGTGTCTGGCACGAAGTGAGCCACCGTTCTGGTATTTGTGACACACAGGGCTCACGTTAAATGCATAAAAATTTGAACTGTTCTCTTCCCAGGAACGCTGGAATTGTTTTTGTAGGATGGAAGCAATAAATGTTGAAAATCTGTTCCATCTTGATGAGCGCTGTATATCTTACGAATTAACGACCACTATACATCGATATTCCAGTTTTTATATTAAATTTCCCATAAGTATTGAAAACAAGATCTAAAAACAGAAATTCGACGGACTTAGAGCCACGCGAAACCCTTACGCATTACTTAAAAGTAGTGCTTCATTTCGTGCATATATATTGCTATATTCGCATGACGTGTCGCAAGATGATTAGAAGTTTTTCAATTTCTCCACAGTGTCCTTCAGGTATCGACAGCCTCGCACGCTGTGTGTATTGAATCCCGCGCACAGTGACAAGACCAACTCTCCTCGGAAGGTTAGCACGACAGCGCTACACACGGCATAGTTTGTTGGGTGATGTGCGGCCTACTCGTCAGACATCCGAACAAGGAGTGTTTGTCGGTCGGTCGGTCAAAACGCCAACATATATTGTTTGTCGGTCCGTCAGCCGATAGCTCGGTTGGGTAGGGCCCTTAAAACGTGCAACACACTGAAGCCAACTGCGGGCAGTGTGAAATTGTATACAAACTAAGACTACTTTTGTCAGACAATTGACAATATGTGAAAGGCCTTGAACTTCCGTCAGAGGAGTTTCGTTCGTATGGTAGCGAGTCAAATAGTATCATTGATGAAACTGGGTAAGCGCGCTGCTGGTTGCAGTTCGTCCCTGTGCTGCCTACCTTGGCTTCTTTCATTCGTTACCATGGTTGTGGAGATGTTTGGGGGTTGTAACCATCGAAGAACATCCTTCGCAATTTTCAAAACTGATTAGTTGTGAGAAACACTGCGACGCAGCACGCTGATAATCAGAGCCCGTGTCAGTTATGGGCAGCAATAAGTACACCCAGGAAGCGGCCACTAAAACCGTGGCTGAAATTTACGTTTCATGAGCGGAAGTAATTTAGAATATGACGCGCTACTAAACCCATAAAGCTTTCGTAACATACTGGCTGTGGAGCTCTGGGCGATTATAACTTGACTACCTTTACCAAAAAATCGATTTTGATACAATTACGGAAATGCTGCCACACAATTGCAGTTTTTAAATCAAGAAGTTCTGAATTTTTCTGCTGTCTCTGTACTGGTACTACACTTTCAGATTTATAAAAAATTTTTGTTCAGCCGGACAGTTACCATTTTCACTTTTTTCTCTTGTGGGAGTGGACATGTACTTTTCCGATGATAATAGGTTATCTTGTTTCATGGCTTCTCATGACACAATAGGTTCAAACTCGGCTGCAATAGTTTTGCAGACACTGTACGAAGCTATGTGATTATTCAACGGAATTCTTCTGAAAACACGACTCACCGATTCTACAGAAAGTGGTACAAAAATTCCGAGCTCGTTGTTGTGGAACCACCACGTAGGCCTTCCCTGCCGTGTGGCAGCACAAGAGGTGAGCTGTTCTCGCGTCCGTCGGCCGTCGTAATTTAATATATATATATTATCGTTATTATTTGATTGTTGCCGACTTACGTGGTGGGGCTCAATAAAAATATTTCATTTAATTTTGATTTTACGATTAAATGCTTTCCTGAAGTTCTCCATTTTAGCAATATTAATCTTAAATTATTTGATACGTTAATGAATGTTAGACTCGCTGAATCTTAAAACATGAGCATATAAGTTGTACAATGTAATAAACTTTTTATATTAATTTCCTCGGCTAGTCAGTTCACTTTAAAGCATAAGATCTTTAGTTATTAATTAAAATTGCGGCCCACACACGCGCGAGAGTATTTTTCTTACCTCCGTTAACCATTGTATTGTAGTCAGTCCTGGCTCTGGGTCTCGGCTATGGTACTGAAAATAAGAATCTTAAAGCTAAGTATTTTCTGCAACGTCGTGCGGCTGTGGAGAAAAATTAATGTTAATAGCGGGCAAGTTTTCCGCTTCCGCTAATTTTTCATAAGTTAATATCGCCACGTAATGGCGTCGTTGGCTGCATCGGCCGCTGCGATTGTTGAACTGTAAATTACTTGAATGCAGGTTAATTCAAGAAAGGCGGTCATGAAATCGGGATCACCTCTTACAAATTAAAAGTGCACAATAATATTAAATCAGTGTATTATATGCTTAACTCCTACAAATATGCTTATATTTGCGAGCACTCGCAAGATTTCCCTCTATATACATTAAAGACAAAAGAGGAAGTAGTGAAGTCGACAAAAAATTAACAAAACAGCGTATCTTGTCGTCTCTTTAGATCATTTTGTCATAAATTTTCTTTGCATTTGAAACTTGGACAGAGAGATTATTACTTTACGGCTTCATGATAAAAATATATTATTCAATTTATAAATACTGTTTTTAAGTCTTTTAGTAATATAGCACTGGGGACGCTATACTGTGCACACGTCACTACGGCTGGAATTGCGCTGACGTTTGCTTGGTGACGGAGAACGCGTGCAGAGTGAACCATGGTTGCATCTGAAGCCGAGTCAAAAAGGGAACTGTTTCCAGCGATAGTTTGGTTGAGTAGTGAGATACTTGGCGAACCACAGCTACCGGTTATCAGTTACATTATCAGATCACGTAGCAGGCAATCTGTGCAACACTTGTCTAGGTCACTGATCGGCGCTGACAGGTTTCGGGTGGACCCACTTACGGTTATATGTAACCAAAATGTAAGAGTATGAAAAACTCAACGTGATTAGATACATGAACCTCTAAAAATGTTGGCAATCCTTTGAAGACCATAGCTGAAACTTGGAAACTAAGAGCGTGATGCCTCGAACTAGAAGTAATACAGGTGTATAGCTTCTCATATTTCCTGCTACTGTAAATACTTCACCTTTATTGTACTGGAACAAAGATAAATGAGCGCACTGCATGTGTAGACACAGACCCTTGACTCTGTGTTTAATCTGTGGTTGACTTTAGTTTTTCAGCTCTGAGAAATTGAGGCATAGTGGGGTGCAGTCCTTTCCTTAAAGAATGAGATCTATTTTCCGTGTATTTTGGAGAAGCTGTGTAGAATACATTATGGAGACTAAAACTGAGGGATAATACTTTCCTATTCTTATGTTGATTTTCAGGAATTTCGAAGGTATGTTTCCAATGAGACAATTTTGATTGTTAGCCTTCTGTTCTGCTGTCCTTTTGTCAGTTTATCAGTAACGACTGTCTGTAAAGTAAAACCCACATCCTATTCATAGTAAAGCTCTGAATTTTGTAGTATGTCCAATGCACCTGATGACGCACGAAGCAACAGATTTTCTAACAATAAGAATTTAGAGTAAATCATTTATTTTTAGCTTCTGCATCTCTTGATTTGTATTTGATTTGGAGAACGCGAGTACTGCAGACACAAAAAACAGCTTGCTGAGAGAGGTAAGTCAATTTTATTTCAAAGTGCACCTTGCATTGCGTCCTTCTGCAAGCTGTGTGTAGTCAGTATTGTGAGGTGTCTTGCTTGTCGTGTCAGCAAGCGAACTTTCAGTAAACACTGTTCCTAATTTCTAATATTTTCTTCAGAGTAGAGCAGTAATTCGGTTTTGTGGACCTTCTTAGTCTAACACGCATCGTTCATATTGTGCTTTGGTACTGAATGTCAGTTTCCATTGAGTACACATTTCATTTGGCTTTTAATGGGTTCAATTTTCTCTCTAATTTTGCGTTTGAAATCTAAAAGTTTATTTCAGAACACGGTTCACATGCTCAACATATGGCCAACAACCAGTCAGTTCGGCTCAGCAGTTGAATGTTACCTAATGTAAATGTTACATGATAGCAATGTTTTCGAAATCAGTGTCAAGTTTTCTGTTTCATAGAAAGCTTACCCACTGCTAAAACGTGTGTGCTAGTTGAGCGTCTGTGGTTGCCTCCGGTTACCACAGGAAATTCACAATTTATTCGTCCTTGCTACTGCTGTTTCATTCTAGTACTGGTTATAATCACATTTTTGGTAGAAGTGTAATATGATGCTAGTACGTAACATTGTTGCACATTTGTCATTAAAGAAACCTCAAAATACGTAACATTTATGACAGATGACTTCTACCTGAATCGTAATTTGACAAACCAGTTGCGGAATAGACTGATCAGTCGTTGGTGGGCAATGTTTATATACACGTACTCCTCAGCAACCGTGTAGCACCAATCTTATAGAAGGACTAACTGGTGTTCAGATGCGTGTGGTGCACACACAAAGCGGATTTCGTTGTTTAACACCTTTATTCAAATAACTTGTCAAATAAGCAAAATCCATTATCAAAAGTAAAAAAATCTTTAAGACAGTTATGTGCTCATGTTCCGTTGGCAATATATTCCTAGTTGGATTCGCATAGCAGGAAAGCTTCAACGTGCATGTGAAAGTGGTTAGTATGGCAGCATTAACTTCAAAATCTCAGTTGTACGAGCAGATGACCATTTCGTTCGACATTGGCTTCCAGTGTTCCAAGTCTTGTTCACCTGTTCAGTCGTTTAAACCGCTGAGGCAGTTCTGATGCATTGAAAGCTGGAGCTGGTTGACAGGTGAGGCAGTGGAGACGAGACGAACCAATCCCTTTACTTCAGGGGGTCAGATTACCACCTCCCACTCAATGAAATAGTCGGGATTTTTTCACGACTCACCATTCACTTAATAAAGTAAATGAAAGGCGTCGCCTTCAGCTTGTAATTCGAGCTAATTGTAACTGTTAGTTGACGTACTTTAACATCTACTAAAAATCAAAATTAGGGCTTCCCGCAATGGAATTAGCAATTTTACAACTTGAGTCCATTTCCTCTGTCTGAAAACTGAAATACTACAATGAATATTTTTTTTATAATTGTGTTAAAAATTCAAAAAGAAATCATCTACTTCCAGAAATTGCCAACGGTTGTACTTAAAATCAACGTGACAGTGTCCTGATAGGCAATTGCTGCAGCACCTGCCTGGATCATGGTTGATATCATCCAGCACCTTCAAAACTGACCAATTCTCGCCCATTATGGAGGTAACTTCTCGATTAGTCCTTTTCTAAAATGCCTTGTCTTTGAGTGTAGACTGTTTCTGAAACCACCACCTCACTTTTCAGCTGATCATTGTACTTCACACTGCGTAAAGAATTTTAAAGAATGTAAAAGATTTGACACGCGCAAGGCACACAAGCATAGCAGACTTCAATTTTTCTACATTGCTCTTCATTATGGCAGTGATACTAAATTTCATATTGTATTTGGTGTTAGCAACACTTGCTCAGAAGTATTACCTGCAATGTGCTTCAGATGGGAATCAATCCAGAACGTACTTCTCTGAATCGTGAGCAAAACCGAAATTTAAGGTTACACCTATGTTTCGACCCATGGCATGAAGACGGCCGACACGCATATTTCCAGAATATGCAATACGGTTATCGCAACTCCACGAAACGGACCCACGAACAAAAATGAACACCAAATACTCCACTAGTTATAAAATGAAAGCGGTTGGGCAAAGTACAGGAAGTACTGGCTTCAGAGTGGGGACAAGCTGAAACGTAACACCAATAACACCATACCAGAACTAAAATAACCAGTCACACAAAATGGCTAAACATTCAACAACACTACAAAAGATAGCCATAGGAATCGAAATCTTAATTTGACCTATGGCCCAAACGAGGCCCTCGATAATAATGAATCCATGTACCACTCGAAAACCCGAAACCTCAATTTTCACTTAAAAACACACGAAGAACTAAAATGCTAAAGCCAAACCATACTTAATGGATTAAAAACAAACCAAGAAGGAATATACCAACCAGTCACTGACAAACACATCTAATTTGGCGCACGCGCACAGTGAAAAGAAAGTCGCCTGCAGTCAACCAAACCAACTGGAGGGACATAATAGGAAGAAAATTTTCTAAAAAATTTCCGCTGTTTGCGTGTTAATTGTTGGTATATTGCACACGATTGATTTTGGCTATGTAGCCATTCTAAAGTGCATTTTGAAATGGCAAAATGTCTGACCTGTCCATGAAGGAAAGATCATGATTGTAAGCACCAATTCACCCATTGCATCAGCGCATGAGCTTCTCACAGACTTAACATCAATTACTAAGAAAAAGGAAAAGACTTTCAAACCACAAGAAACACATGCCTCGAATAATACCAGACACAAGAACAAATTCATAACCAACAATTTGCAAAATGAAAGTAACTCCCAGGGAACCTCGCCCACTCAGATAGCGTCGTCAAATGACTCGCAAAGATAACGAAAAAGTTCCAAACACACATCTAAAAAGTGTGCCACCAAATGCAACACTCCACCCATAACCATGACCAGAAGTAAACAATTGCGACACAATGGAAATACGGCGCCACCAACGTTATAAACGGACCCTAGGTGTACTTCAAAACACGTGGGAAGTGTTAGTGCTGGCGACTGTCTCCTGTGGAGAGCGAGTTCCAGGTAACTTAAGTATATATTCACTGCGGCGTTTAAATACACAGCTCCTTACAATACAATGTTAAGACCAGCAAGTACCTTTCCACTGGCATTGATTGCCCGTCAGCTTTGCGCGTAGCCGAGCATTTGCATGTTACGCGGGCAAGGCACGAGGCCCACGAGAAAAACAGGCAGCGGCGCTTTCGTCATGAAGGCTGGCCTTAACTCGCTAGCTCTGTTCAGCAGACAAAAGTTTCTAAACCAGTTAACTCGTAGTAACGGGAATTGCATCTTCTACTGGAATCTCCTATTATGAAGTCTTACTGATGGAAACGAAATTTATGATAAATACTCGATGTGAATGGTATAACGAATTGATTATAGCATTCTCATCTGCTTAAGTTCTTGTTTCAAACAAGTGGTGCCAATTGCAACTGATTATCATTTTGGCATGATTTTAATTTTTACAATCCCAGTACAGCCGTAACAAATAAGTAGGCCTGCTGACTTCCGATCATTGTAGGACTAACAGTAAGCCTCCATAATGGCATATTCCCGCAGAAGATGGAATTCTCGTTCGAACGTACAAACCTAGCTATGTGTTAACGCGTCTCTTTCTAGGCCTCGCTAGGTGATTAGTGACGTCACAAGCTCATTGCGGGGCACGCATTTCTCGTGGGGCCGCAGACCACACAGTTACGCCACTGGCCAAAGCAGATCGGTGAGATTTTTTGATAGTTTCCATGAGGCAAAAGTTCTTGTAAAAGTGGATTAAAATGCCTAGGATGGAAATGACCATCAGCAACATGTTCATTAGTTTGTACTAAAATTTATAATCACAACGTGGAGAGTACTATGTAGAGAATCTTTCATAAGATATTACTTCATCGCCACAGAAGATACTCAGCTTGTCAGGGAGTGATTTTTCGTACTTCGTGCACGAACCGGTATTTTGCCCCCTGAGGGTCTGGGGTAAGAATAGGCCCAAGGTATTCCTGCCTGTCGTAAGAGGCGACTAAAAGGAGTTTCAACCGTTTCGGCCTACCATGTGATGGTCCTCCTTGGGGTTTGACCTCCATTTTTCAAAATTCTACAGAAGTACGAGCCTTTTGGGGAAGGACGCCTTAGGTGGTGCACTAAGACCTTGACACTCAGCATTGTAACGGCATTGTAACCATACCCACTATTCCTCAAATTGGGCCTACATGCCTGATAGGTAATACAAGTTACACACATAGTGCGTCCCCATCTCCACCTACGATCATGGGCTTCCCATGGCATCCGAAATCCAGCACGGTAGCCAGCCCGTTGTGGTGGGGTCGTCATGTACCCTCTAGGTATTAGCCCCCTGACAACACAGGGATCGTACTGCCGATACCTGAGCTGCACCCTCCCCACGTCGGCCAAGGAGTAGATGCCAGACTCCTTGGGGCATCAGGACTCCCGGCAACAGTCATCCTGCCAGGTGGCCTTTGTTGAGGCTGGGTGGCGCCCGTGGGGAGAGCCCCTGGTCGAAGTGGGTGGTATGGGGGGGACGTTTCGCAGATGAAAGGTCAACAGGTCAGGTCGCTCTGCGGCCGAGTCTTTTAAAAAGAAAGGTACTGTCTATGGTTCTGGTTCTCCTGCCCTTTCCCCCTTGGCCACTCCCTGGGAGGAAGGACAGGCCTGCCGGCTTGCGGCGAAGTACTTCCCCCGCTATTTGGTCTGTTCTCGAACCGATGGGGGGACGTTCGCCACCTCCAAGCCCATGTTCTTTGTTGAGCACATCGAGGACATCATCGGGGAAATCGAGGCTCTTAGTAAAATGCGTTCGGGGTACGTTCTTGTAAAGACCACCTCCGCCACACAGTCGGCGGCGCTCCAGGCGTGCGACCGACTAGGGGACATCCCAGTGTCCATTGTCCCGCATCTGGCACTGAATAGGACGCAGGGGGTTACTTTTCATCGCGACCTCCTGCTGCAGTCTGATGATGAGCTTAGGGCCAACCTGGAGCGCCGAGGCGTGCATTTCGTCCGGCGAGTCCAGCGCAGCCCCAAAGACCGTCACATCGACACCGGGGCCTTTATCCTCGCCTCCGAGAGGCTGAGCCCCTTTGTGGCGATTGTGGACGTCCTCTTCGTGAGGAACACACATGCACCCCACCACCTCGGTGTGTTAATTGTCCTGGCATCCACTCGCCTAGATCCTTAGCCTGCCCAGCGTATCAGAAGGAGAAGAAGATTCAAGAACTCAAAACTTTGGATCGTCTCTCTTATTCTGAGGCCAGGAAGAAGTATGACCACCTCCATCATGTGACGTTGACCACTTCGTTTGCCTCAGTCGTGTCCACTCCTTCCACAGTATCCTCGCCCCTACCCTGTCCCCCCTCCACCTCCTCCCCCTATCCGGTGTCTATGCCTCCGCCTCCCAAATCCCTCCCTTCCAAATCCTCCTCCCCCGCCCCCTCTGCCCCAGGAACCACCCTTCCTCCTCCCCCCCGTCGCCTGAGAAGCGATCCTCTTCTCAGGCGTCCATCAGGGAAACGTTCCGGACCCCAGCTTCCGAGATCTGGCGTTCCAAAACGGACCCCAAACGTGAGGTCCTTCTTTGGGTCCAGCACACCATCCCTGTGCCTAGTAGGACTTCCAAGAAGGCCTCCAAGAAGAAATCTCTATCCCCTCTCCACTACGGCGCGTTTCGTCTGACGGTCCATCCGTGAGTCGCTGCTCCTGGCCGTCCTCAGTTTCGCCAGGACGCTCTGCTGCCAGGCGCTCAGCTGGCCTCTCGTCGGCAAATGATGCTGCCCTCCTACACAACCCGGGACAGCGGCCGCAGCTGGCGACGACTCGATGGAACAGGATCCGCCTCCCGCTGGTGGTAGCGTTGTTCCCTCGAAACCTGGCCCTCCGCCGCCGTTGAGGTGACGAGCTCTTCCCCCGTCTCGTTCCCCTCTTTTTTGACTAGCGGTGGCCTTGTTACATTGGAACATAAGAGGTATTTGATCTAATCGGGAGGAATTAAAACTGCTCCTCCGCCTGCACTGTCCACTTGTCCTTGGTCTCCAGGAAACCAAGTTGCGCCCAATTGACCGTATTGCCTTTACCCACTATACCTCGGAGCGGTATGACCTCACCCCTGTGGATGGTATCCCAGCTCATAGTGGGGTCATGTTGCTCGTTCGGGACGATGTCTACTACCATCCCATCGACCACCCCACTCCAAGCAATAGCTGTCCGTATTACTCTTTCTGCTTTTACTATTTCAGTTCGTACCATCTACACTCCATCGTCATCTGCAGTTAGTCGGGCAGACATGATGCACCTGATTCTTCAGCTTCCTCCGCCGTTTTTATTGTTTGGCGACTTCTATGCCCATCATCCCCTTTGGGGCTCTCCTGCATCCTGTCAAAGAGGCTCACTGTTCGCGGATGTCTTCAACCATATCAATCTGTCTGCCTCAATACTGGCGCCCCGACTTTCCTCTCAGACTCTACTCATACCTACTCCCACTTGGACCTTCCGATCTGTTCTACCACTCTTGCCTGTCGGTTCGAGTGGTATGTCCTTTCTGACACCTATTCGAGCGACCACTTCCCCTGTGTCGTTCGTCTCCTGCACCACACCCCATCCCCATGTCCTTCGAGCTGGAACATACAGAAAGCTGACTGGAGACTTTACTCCTCCCTGGCGACCTTTCCGGACCACGATTTTCTCAGTTGACAGTCAGGTCGAATACCTCACGGCTGTTATCGTCAATGCTGCCGAACGTTCCATTCCTCATACTACCTCTTCACGTCGCGTTTCCGTCCCCTGGTGGAATGAGGCTTGTAGAGACGCTGTCCGTGCTCGACGACGTGCTTTACACACCTTTCGCCGCCATCCTACGTTGGCGAATTGTATTGGATACAAACGACTCCGAGCGCAATGCCGTAGAGTCGTCAAAGACAGCAAAAAAGCTTGTTGGGCCTCTTTCACCAGCTCCTTTAACAGTTTTACTCCCTCTTCCGTCGTTTGGGGTGGCCTGCGCCGGTTGTCGGGCATTAAGGCCCACTCCTCGGTACCTGGCCTGACCTCTGGTAATGAGGTTCTTGTTGATCCTGTGGCTGTCTAAAACGCCTTCGGCCGGTTTTTCACGGAGGTTTCAAGCTCCGCCCATAACCACCCTGCCTTCCTTCCCAGGAAAGAGGCAGAAGAGGCTCGGCGACCTTCCTTCCACTCACTGAATCTGGAAACTTACAATGCCCCCTTTACTATGCGGGAACTCGAACGAGCGCTTGCACTGTCCTGGTCCTCTGCTCCGGGGCCAGATGCCATTCACGTTCAGATGCTGGCACACCTTTCTCCGGCAGGCAAAAGCTTCCTTCTTCGTACCTACAGTCGCGTCTGGACCGAAGGTCAGTTCCCCATGCATTGGCGTGACGCCGACGTTGTTCCTATACCCAAACCCGAGAAGGATGGACACCTTCCTTCTAGTTATTGCCCCATTTCTCTTACAAACTGTGTCTGTAAGGTGATGGAGCGCCTGGTTAATGCTCGGTTAGTCTGGAGTCTTGAATCTCGACGGCTACTTACCAATGTTCAATGCGGCTTCCGTCGCCGCCGCTCCGCTGTTGACCACCTTGTGACCTTGTCGACATTCATCATGAACAACTTTTTGTGAAGGCGCCAAACGGTAGCCATGTTCTTCGATTTGGAGAATGCTTATGATACCTGTTGGAGAGGAGGTATCCTCCGCACTATGCACAGGTGGGGCCTAAACGGTCGCCTGCCCGTTTTGATTCCTTTTTAACGGATCGAAAGTTTAGGGTACGTGTGGGTTGCGTATTGTCCGACGTCTTCCTCCAGGAGAACGAAGTGCCTCAGGGCTCCGTCTTGAGCGTAGCCCTTTTTGCCATCGCGATAAATCCAATTATGGATTGCATTCCACCTAATGTCTCAGGCTCTCTTTGTCAATGACTTCGCGATCTACTGCAGTGCCCAGAGAACATGCCTCCTGGAGCGCTGCATTCAGCGTTGTCTAGACAGCCTATACTCATGGAGCGTGGCAAATGGCTTCTGGTTCTCTGAAGAGATGACTGTTTGTATCAACTTTTGGCGATATAAAGCGTTCCTTCCGCCATCCTTACATCTCGGTCCCGTTGTTCTCCCTTTCGTGGAAACAACTAAGTTTCTAGGGTTCACATTGGACAGGAAACTTTGTTGGTCTCCACACATCTCTTATTTGGCTGCCCATTGTACACGTTCCCTTAATGTCCTCAGAGTGCTTAGTGGTTCATCTTGGGGAGTGGATCGCACTGTCCTGCTTCACTTGTATCGGTCCATAGTCCGATCGAAGCTGGATTATGGGAGCTTCGTCTACTCGTCTGCTCGGCCATCCCTCTTATGCCGTCTCAACTCCATCCACCATCGGGGGATACGTCTTGCGACCGGAGCCTTCTACACTAGTCCCGTCAAGAGTCTTTATGCTGAAGCTGCCAAATTACCATTGACCTAATGGCGCGACGTACTGCTGTCGGTATGCCTGCCGGCTGTTGTCAATGCCCAACCAGCCCTCTTATCAGTCCTCCTTCGCCGATTCTCTCGACCGTCAGTACGGGTTGTATCTGTCTGCCCTGCTGCCCCCTGGAGTCCGCTTCCGTCGCCTGCTTCGACAATTGGGTTTTGCCCTCCCTACCACCTTCAGAGAGGGTGAGAGCCCGACACCACCTTGGCTCCAGGCTCTGGTTCATATTTATCTCGACATCAGCTCAGTCCCGAAGGAGGGTACTCCGGCTGATATGTATTGCTCACGGTTTGTCGAACTTCGTGTTCGACTTGCCGGTCACACCTTTATTTACACCGATGGCTCCAAAACTGACGATTGTGTCGGCGGTGCCTTTGTCGTTGGGGCCGCCACCTTTAAATACCGGCTCCTCGACCAATGTTCCAGCTTTACAGCCGAGCTTTTTGCTCTCCATCAGGCCGTTCAGTATGCCCGCCGCCACCGCCATTGATCGTATGTACTCTGCTCTGATTCCCTCAGTGCTCTTCAGAGCCTTGGAGCTCCCTATCCGGTCGATCCCTTGGTGCAACGGATCCAGCAGTCCCTCCATTCTTTCGCTGATAATGGTTCTCCTGTCAGCTTTCTGTGGGTTCCCGGACATGTAGGAGTGCCTGGGAATGAGGCTGCAGATGCTGCAGCCAAGGCTGCAGTCCTCCTGCCTCGGCCAGCCTCCCATTGTGTCCCGTCGTCTGACGTTCGTGGGGTTGTTTGTAAGAGGCTTGTGTCATTGTGGTGGGATGCTTGGTCATCCCTCCAAGGAAACAAGCTCTGGGCAGTAAAACCGCTCCCAACTGCTTGGACATCCTCCTCCCGACCATCTCGGCAAGAAGAGGTCCTTCTGACCAGGTTGCGGATTGGGCATTGCCGGTTTAGCCACCGCTACCTGCTCTCCGGTGACCCAGCCCCGCAGTGCCCTTGTGGTCAAGCATTAACAGTGCGCCATGTTTTATTGCCGTGTCCCCGCTTTAGTCAATCTCGTGTTGTTCTGTACCTGCCATCTACTTTTACAGATATTTTAGCTGATGACGCTCGAGCAGCTGCTCGTGCTCTGCGTTTTATAGCTTTGACTGGATTGTCCAAAGACATGTAACCTTTTTACTTATTTTATCTGCATCTTTGTCAGGACTTACTGGTGTCCCTCCCTCCCCTTGAGTTTTACTAGATTCCATGTGCTCTAACAACTGTGACTGGGCGCTAATGACCTCAGTAGTTGAGCGCCCTTAAACCCCACAAAAAAAAATCTCATCAGATTATCACCACCATTTTTCTCCTCGTCACCTCTATAGAATGTAATTCTCTCACCCCATCTGCCACCTATTGCCCTGACTACATGCCCACATACCTCCTCTTCCTTCCCCACACCTCTTGACCATATTCTGTTTCCCTGTCAACACAAATAATTCTCAGCATGCATTTCTCCACTGCTATCTACGCCAACTTTTGATTCTTGTAAGTCTGTGTCTACCTGTCCCACATCAATCCTCTCAATACTCAAAAACGTAATTGTAATGAATGAGAATCCACAAATCACAATATATTTTGAATATGGCCAAATGACTATACTATCGGATTGAAGTACTTGGACGCCATTATGTAACACAGAATTGACTACTAAACTTCCCAAGGAGGGCATCTATCATTACTGCTTCTCTGCTGATAAAGCAGTACCACCTGCCACCTTCTGTAATGTCAGAATGGGTCAGGAGGGCTCAGCACATTTAACACGGCCTTCTCTCTGTTGTCTCCTGAATATTTAACATACTTAGGCGTTTCAACCCTCCCAAATTTGCCAAAGTCAGCTGTCAGTGATGTGACAGTAAAACTGAAATATTAAAGAACAACCAAAGCTAAATGACGTCCACAGAGGAATTAGTTGATGGACAGGGCATCTAGCATTGTGGTAGGTAGTGGTAAAATAAAGCTGCTGTGGTCTCTCCTTCAGTTTTGATGTGCTGCTGGTAGTCCCCCTAAGGAAATGTCTGTGCACAGGGAGTTACAAAAGGCTGGTTAGAATGGCTGAGCAGCTTCTCGAAACCACACGCTTCTGTTATCAACATTAAGCCAAGCTCAAGGTAGTGTAAACAGCGATGACCACAGTACAGTGGACGTTTGGAAACAAAGGATTTCGAGAGATCAATCACACTATACCTCACATCAATCGATTGGAAGAATTTGGGTTTAATGAATCCCATGTGAACATTACCTGCTATCATCTCTGGTTCCAACAATGAAGTGCACAGAAGGCACTGTTGCAGCATGCAATTTCTCCTCATTAATTTGTTCTCCCCTTATTACGCTTTAGGAAATGTCAAACACATAAGAGTATGTATATATTTGACAGTACTGCGTACTATATTCAGTATAACAATTAAGAAGAAATGAAGCATTGAATCAGCTGAACAATGCCACCTGTCACGACAAAGCATTATGAGGTGATGGTTTATGGAAGATGGCACTCCGGAAGTGAGCTTTCCTGCCCCATGTTCCATCCTGATTTGAATGTTGGGATGAGTTAGAAAGGTGACTTCACTCCAAACCCAGCACCAGACATCTGTATCGTCTCTTGTTTCAGCTCTCAAGAAAAAATGAGCTGCCATTCCTTCTAAGACAGAGACATCCCACTAAAAGCATCTCCAGAAGAGTTAAAGCTATTGTAAAGGGGAAGGGTGGACACCTTTTAGTGGACATTAAGGTGGTGTGTTTCTGTTACCCTGTACATCTGTAGGTGCCCCCACTCCAGCCACAGTACTGCTTCGAGCATCTTCTGAGGTAGGCTGCTGTAGTATGGAGTACATTTTGATTGGTTGTGGATGAACACAAGTCTACTATATACATATGCTGCTTTGAATTATTGTTTCCGGTCAGGAACCACACACTTAAAGCAACATATTTGCTAGAAAACTGACAATGACACAGCTGTTTCAGGGATACTGGCAATAAGAACTCTATGTACTGCTTTATTGACATGCTCCTCCTACTATTGCCAAACGGTTGCAATGACAGCTATGTACCTTATTTTAACGTACAGTGCTGTACTGAGCCTCTGTCAGAAGCCATTACTAAGAAACAGAAATCAACATCATGCCAAGTGGATGAACACAGCAAGTGTACTATGTACATATACTGCTTTGTATTATTGTTTCCTGTCAGGAAGCACACATTCTAAGCAACATATTTGCTAGAAAACTATTGTTTAACAGGGAAATGTGTTGCAACGTGTTAGAGATGCTAGTCCTCGTAATAGCATTTCTGGTGAAGATTTCAAAGAATTTCACCAATTATTAATAGATCTAGTTGCACATTACAGAAAAATCAGCGTTGTGGATGTCGTGCTGCATGCCGTCTCTCGTGAATAGGGTTTTCTTTAGAAATAAACTTCTGGATGTTAGGAAGATGGCGGTAAATATTATAAATATCGGAGGAAAGAATACTGTTTCAAACATTTTACTGGACATGCTACATAATATTCTTCTAGTTTCCAAACAGGGTCCCAAAATTACATTACCTTTGCAGAATCACACAAGGGTTTCTTGCATTGTTCTTATTTCTGTGTTATTAGTTCTAAATTAAAATTAATCACTGAGTACAATAAGGTTCTCATTATTTTACATTTATTAGCCTTTAAAATTAGCAGTGTTCCATCAAAGTAGAGTGCTCTATCAGAGTAGTTGTTTTGGAACCCCTGCTGTAAAAAATAAAATACGGAACAGGAAAGAGCGTTAAGTTTTCCTCTCCTCCTAGAACATGGAAAGTTTATTACAATTGCCATAAACAGCTCTCCACTAGAATGATGACACCATATCCTTCCCCCATTCCCCCTGTTGCACTGAACTTGCAGATAATTTGTTTCAAGACTTCATGTTAGCAAGTAACATCAAACAAAATGATCATGTACACTGAATATCAGATAATGTTATTCACCTGCGGAGTGTACCATCGTGTACATGGGGACGAAAGACTGCATCACGATGGAGCAGTTGCTGCAGTATTTTTTCTCGACTTCTTTATTTCGCTTTCATTCTTATCGATGGTGTTAAGTCTGCACCAGCAGTCATTGCAGACTACTCCATTGTGATTTATCAATGTCCAAAATTTCATCTATAAGTGACTCCAACTTCCTATACAGTTTAGTGTTGCTAGTTTGTGTCCGTGACGAGAGGGGTGATCTAGTCGTTCCGCCTCTTTGGCCGCACACGAAGCACAAAGCAGGCAAAGGCGATGACTGTTCTAACGGCAACAACGAGCAAATAAATACCTGTAATAAGTGCTCATTAATATTCACTTACGCTAGACTGGGTTAAGATACTGTATATTCTAGAAGGAGCAACTTCTATTGCTACCAGTTAGAAGTAGTACAAAATCATAAAATTAACTCTCCCACACTATTTGTGGCTGACAACCATTACTTTCAACACTCACTCTAGCTCATCAATCTTTATTTTAAAACACACTTCAGTAGGCTGAACCAAACATTCATTTTCTTCAGTTTCTATTTTATCACGCTACAAAAATAATCTCATTTTTGAATATCATTTAATTGGATCATGTGGAACTGCACAGTCTCTCAGAAATTATAGGGGATCACAAACAGAAATAACTTAAGAAAACAGGAAGCAGCTGATGCAAATGTTTATACTTCCACTAGAGTAGAGAAATCCAGCCACAATGTCATCTGCTTACAGTACACAGCTAAAACAGTTAACTGTGTTTAAGAGTAGGAATCTATTTGGTGCTATCAGAGTACACAAACATAGAACAAAAGCAACTCTGACGAATGGCATCGATGTCTTTCACCAAATGGACTACAATGAATGTTCATTGGCAATGGGAAGGCAGTCAGTTCATGTATACTAACATTGGAAGTACCTCCACTCTGAAGCCTAAACCTGAACAAACGTGATTTTGAACCCTAGTCTGAATCTGTGCTACCACCTGTCAAGATAGTTCAGCTATAAAGCTCAGAATTTGTGTAATTTAATTTTGACAGGCATGACAACAACTACCGAAATAAGTCGGTGAAGAAACGTAGCACATAGTAATAAGTACCAGAAGATTCAAGAGTTACAGACGTGGTACTATTTGGCAAAAAGCTAAACATCTGTATGAATAATACATGCTCACTGATTCATTGTATATGTAGTACAGAAGATTCAAGAGTTACAGACGTGGTACTATTTGGCAAAAAGCTAAACATCTGTATGAATAATACATGCTCACTGATTCATTGTATATGTAGTACTATTTCCCAAAAGAAATGTTTGTGTTACCTTATGTTCTTCAAATCTTCAGCATTCAAATGTAAGTGTGGTGTTCCAGGGAAGTAATTAAAGTACAGTAGAACTTAACAGTATGCACACTTGGTGAGCACAACTTGTGATCATGCTACAAAATTTTAGGTGTATCTGCAACACGGTATTCAAATATCGAAAGCCACAGTGAACTACTTATCCAGTTATTTAGCATGAGCTCTTGTATCCTACTGTTTTAATCACTCCGTTGAAACTCTGCGTTTAGGAAGGCACTACAGTCCTCCTCAAAGGTTACACTGGAGCACCAGGTGATTTCATCCTTCACCATGGCAAAATTCAACTATACGCATTTCACATGGCAATTTAGCACATCGTCTGTTAGCTTAAGAACCAATATGACTTGCAAATAAGTTTTACCTGTTGCTGGAAGGTGTGTTTCAGTTCATAGTGTTCCTCACGCACTAACCACACTGAGAACAGCATTTAAAAAAACTCCCTCCCACTTTACAGGTCATTGAGGAACAGCACCAACCACACTCTCCGGCTAGGCTGAACCATTATATTTAAGTAAAATACTAGCGCCATCTTTAAAAAGTCAATGCCAGTGACGAATTCAAATAGGCACTGCAAAGCTATCAGAACAAGAAGCCAGGAGACAGACATAAGGACAATTCGAAGTAGTAAAGGAAGAAACTACAGAATGTGCAATCTGACATGAAGCAATACCTAAACCCTGTCAATCATACTGATTTTATATGATGGCACTTGCTGTCTTTCAGTGCACAACATTGGATTGATGCAGCTCTCCACACCAGTCCATCCGATGCAAATTTCCACTTGTGACACAGCCAGGGAATTTCATGTCCCAACTCAATATTTTTTGGAAAATAATTTCAATTTTATGAGCCCTAGTTTTCTAAAAATTACACCACTGAATTGATATATCCAAGCTTAAAAAAGTACACACACTGAAAGCACTTCTGCAGCAAGGATTAATGGTTCGTGGCACCAAATAAAATAATCTTACATGGTTCATTAAAAATAAAATATTACACATTAATATGGATTGGATTGGTACGAGTGGTGAGGGACTGTAGGCACGAAATCGCCTGGTTTTGCTGTAAATTCGTAGGGGTTGTGGCTAGGAGGCAGACGGCAAACAATCCAATGCCATTCAACAATCACAGTACTATGTTGATAAAATGACCTTTCGTTGGTTGGCTGTTTCGGAGGCAGGAGAAGCGATCAAACTAAGAGGTCATTGGTCCCTTGGTCCTAATAAAACAATGCCACAAGTGTCAGAATAAAACGGATGAAGGGAAGGCAACGAACACTAAAAGGAACAAAAGGACAAGAAAACAGACGCTAGAAACAGAAGAGAATAAACCATGAAAGCAGATTAGTGGCTGGCCAACCACAAGAATAAAAAGGGGAAAGCCAACCACTCTGCAATTCATTAAAATCTCCACCCTAAAAGCACTAGGCTGGAGGAAAGAGAAAGACAACGGACATCCGCTAAAACCTAGATAGAAGTATAAGACCCACTCCCACAGATAAAATGTAAAACTAAAGCTGCTGTGGAGGCATTGTCGTCCAACACCGAAGGCAGGGTGCTGGGAAAGTTAAAGGCCTGCCTCAGAGCAGCTAAAAGTGGACAGTCCAGCAAGAGGTGGACGACTGTCATTTGGGAGCCACAGTTACAGTGAGGTGGGTCCTCATAGCAGAGTAGGTAATCATGTGTTAGCCATGTATAGCCAATGCGGAAACTAGGTTCACACCCCAGTATTTCATTTGTTAAAATTCAAATCACCCTCATTTCTTTTCTACTCGCGCCATTAGTCATTTGAGCCCCGCTGTTCGACAAAGCCTACCCCCAGACTTCTGGTATTCCAGTCTCGAGCTACAGGCATGTCCACTTCCCATCTCTCATCAGATTATCACCTCCATTTTTCTCCTCTCCACCTCTATAGAATGTAATTCTCTCACCCCATCTGCCACCCTTTCCCCTGGCTACATGCCCACCTACCTCCACTCCCTTCTCCCATCTCTCGAACTAAAGTCTGTCCTGTGACCATTTTCTGTTTCCCTGTCTCTACAAATAATTCTCAGCGTGCTTGTAAGTCGGTATCTACCTGCCCCACATCAATCCTCTCAATACTCAAACATAATTCTAATAAGATATATTCTAATTTGTGGATCCTCATTCATTTGAGTATGGCCAAATGACTACACTATCTGATCGAAGTACCTGGACACCATTATGTAATGGAGTGGATCTAACATTACAGAAGGTGGCAGGTGGTACTGCTTTATCAGCAGAGAAGTAATGTCAGAATGGGCCAGTCAGGAGAGCTCAACACATTTAACACGGTCTTGTCTTTGTTGTCTCCTGAATCTCCTGAATATTTAAGACTTTGGCATTTCAACCCTCCTAAATTTGCCAAAGTCAGCTGTCAGTGATGTGACAGTAAAATTGAAATATTAAGGAACAACCAAAGCTAAATGACGTCCACAGAGCTCTAATGTGCTGGTGGACAGGGCATCTAGCATTGTGGTGGGTAGTGGTAAGATACAGCTGCTGTGGCCTCTCCTTCAGTTTTGATGTGCTGCTGGTAGTCCCCCTAAGGAAATGTCTGTGCACAGGGAGTTAAAAGACTGTTTAGAATGGCTGAGCAGCTTCTCAAAACCACACATTCTGTTCTCAACATGAAGAGCGATGACCACAGTACAATGGACGTTTGGAAACAAAGGACTTGGAGTGATGAATCACACTATACCCCACATCAGTACAATGGAAGAATTTGGGTTTAATGAATCCCATGTGAACATTACATGCTATAATCTCTGGTGCCAACAATGAAGTGCGCAGAAGGCACTGTTACAGCTTGCAATTTCTCTTCATTAATTTGTTCTCCACTTATTCTTATGCATTTGACATTTCCTGAAGCGTAATAAGTACGTATTTGACAGTACTGTGTACTATATTCAGCAGAACTATAATTCAGGGGCAATGATTCACGCAATCAGCTGAACAATGCCACCTGTCATCACACAACATTGTGAGGTGATGGTTTGTGGACGATGGTACTCCTGAAGTGAGCTTTCCTGCCCCATGTTCTCATCCTGAATGGAATGTTGGGATGAGGTAGAAAGGTGTTTTCACTCCAAACCCAGCACAGTACTGCTTTGAGCCTCTTCTGTGGTAAGCTGCTGTGGTTCAGCTCTTCCTACAGGTGTGTGTGTGTGTGTGTGTGTGTGTGTGTGTGTGTGTGTGTGTGTGTGTGTGTGTGTGTGTGTGCGCGTGCGCTGTACTGAGCCTCTGTCAGAAGCCATTACAAGAAACAGAAATCATGCCAAGTGGATGAACACAGCAAGTGTACTGTGTACATATACTGCTTTGTATTATTGTTTCCTGTCAGGAAGCACACACTCAAAGCAACATATTTGCTAGAAAACTGACTATTGTTTAACAGGGAAATCTGTTGCAACGTGTCACAGATGCGAGTCCTCGTTATGCCATTTCTGGTGAAGATTTCAAAGAATTGCACTATTGATTAATATGTCTAGTTGCACATTATGAAAAATGAGCATTTTGGATGTCATGCTGCATGCTGTCTCTCGTGAATAGGGTTCTCTTTAAAACAGTATTCCTTACCTCCTATATTTATAATATTTACTGCAATCTTCCTAAGATCCAGAAATTTAGTTATAAACATTTTACTGGTAAGGATACATAATTTTCTTCTAGTCTCCAAACAGGGTCTCAAAATAATAACCTTTGGAAAATCACACAAGGGTTTCTTGCATTGTTCTTGTTTCAGTGTTACTACTTCCAATTTAAAACTAATCACTGAATAAAATAAGGTTCTCATTCCTTTACATTTATTAACCTTTAAACTAAGCAAAGTGTTCCATCAAAGTAGCGAAATTATCAGTGCTCTAACAGAGAAGCAGTTTTGGAACCCCTGTCGTAACAAATTAAAATAAGGTACAGGAAAGAGAGCATTAGAAGTTTCCCTCTCCAACTATAACATGGAAAGTTCATTACAATACTCATAAACAGCTTTCCACTAGAATGATCACACCATATCCTCCCCCCATTCCCCGTGTTGCCCTGAGCTCTCAGAAAATTAGTTTCAAGACTTCATGTTGGCAAGTAACATAAAAAAATGATTCTATACACTCAAAATCAGATAATGTTACTCACCTGCAGAGTGTGTGCCATCATCCACATGGGGACGAAAGACTGCATCACGATGGAGCAGTTTCTGCAGTAATTTTTTCGTGTACTTCATTTCTCTTTCATGGTTGTCAATGATGTTCAGTATGCAGGAGCAGTCATTGCAGACTACTCCATCGTGATTTATCTCTAATATGTCCTCTGTAAGAAGTAGGAGACGCTTATAAAGTTTTATTTTTCTTGTTTCTCTTCGTGATGACTGTGGTGATGTATTTGATGCAGCTGTTTTCCCACACACGAAGCACAATGCACCCAAGCGTGATAACTGTTGTAACTGCAAGTACGAGTAAATAAATATCTGTAATGAAGTGCTCATTAATATTCACTTAGACTGGGTTACAACTACTATTACCACTAGTCAGAAGCACTACAAAATGATACAATGACCTCTCCCACACTATTTGTGGCTGACAACCATTACTTTAAATTTATTAAGTTTCTATTGTATTAAGCTGTAAAACAAATATTTCATTTTTGAATATGAATTAATTGGAACATGTGCAACTGCACAGTCTGTCAGAAATTATAGGGGATCACAAACAGAATTAACTTAGGAAAACAGGGAGCAACTGATACAAATGTTTATACTAAAGCAGTTAACTGTGTGTTTGAGAGTTAGATTCTATTTGGTGCTGTGAGAGGACACACAAGTGGAACAAATAGCAACTCTGACGAATGGCATCAATATGTCTTTCACCAAATGGACAATGAATGTTCATTGGCAACAAGAAGGCAATCAGTTAATGTATACTAACATAGGAAGTACCTCCACTCTAAAGTCTAAACCTGAATGAATGTGATTTTAAACACTAGTCTGCACCTGTCAAAATCATTTAGCTGTAAAACTCAGAATTTGAGTCTAATTTGTGTTAGACAGGCATGACTTGAACTACAGAAGTTGTCATTGAAGAAACACAGCACACAGCAAGTAATTAGTACCAGAAGATTCAAGAGTTTTAGATGTGGTACTATTTGGCAAAAAGCTAAACATAATGTATGAATAATACATGCTCACTGATTCATTATATATGTAGTGGTATTTCCCAAAACAAATGTCTGTGTTGTCCTATGTTCTTCCAATATTCCGCATTAAAATGTAAGTATGGCGTTTCAAGGAAGTAATTAAAATGCAGTAGAATGTAACCAGTATGCACACTTCGTGAGCACAACTTGTGGGCGTGCTACATAATTTTAGGTGTATCTGCAACACGGTATTCAAATATCGAAAGCCATATTGAACTACTTACCCAGTTCTTTCACGGGAGCTCTTACATCCTGCCGTGTTATGTCTTCATAAATGCAGAGCTTGAAACAGTCCTCCTCAAAGGTTACACTGGAGCACCAGGTGACTTCATTCTTAAGCATGACAAAATTCAACTATACGCATTTCACATGACAATTTATCACATAGTCTGTTAGCTTAAACACCAATATGACTTGCAGGAAAGAGCAAGTTTTACCTGCTGCTGGAAGATGTTTCAGTTCATAGTGTTCATCCTCACACACTAACCATAGTGAGAACAGTCTCTTCAAAGAAGCACTCGGTCCCACTTCAGAGGTCAGTAATGGAACAGCACAGCACTGCACTCTCCAACTAGGCTGAATCACCATATTTAAATAAAATACTAGCGCCATCTTTAAAAATACAGTCAATGCCTGTGATGAACTAAGACAGGCACTACAAAGCTATCTGAACAAGAAGGCAGGAAACAGACATAAGGCCAATTGAAGTAGTAAAGGAAGAAACTACAGAATGAGCAATCTGACATGAAACAATACCTAAACCCTGTCAATCATACTGATTTTATATGATGGCACTTGCTCTCTTTCAGTGTACAGCAACTCAAATTACAAATGTTCTCCTCTTCTGTCAGAACATTGGATTGGTGTAGAACTTCACACCAATATATCCAATGCAAATCTCCATATATGACACAGCCAGGGAATTACCTGTCCCCACTCCTCTCCCCACTCAATAATTTTTGGAAAATAATTTCAATTTTTTGAGACCTAGTTTCCTAAAAATTACGCCACTGAATGAATATTTCCAAGCTTAACAAACTACACATACTGAAAGCACTTGTGCAGCAAGGATTAATGGTCCGTGGCACCAAACAAAATAATCTTACATGGTTCACTAAAAATACAGTATTACATGAAAATAGATTGCATTGATAAAAGTGGTGAGGGACTGTAAGCATGAATCTGCCTGGTTTCGCTGTAAATTTGTAGGTGTGGCTAGGAGGCAGACGGCAAACAACCCAGTGCCATTCAACAATCACAGTACTATGTTGATAAAATGACCTTTCGTTGGTTGGCTGTTTTGGAGGCAGGAGAAGGGATCAAACTAAGACGTCATTGGTCCCTTGGCCCTAATAAAACAATGCCACAAGTGTCAGAATAAATTGGATGAAACATAAAACACAAAACGCAAAGAAAGCAAAATCCACAAGAATGAAGGGAAGGCAACGAACACTAAAAGGAACAAAAGGCGACAAGAAAACGGACGCTAGAAACAGAAGAGAGTAAACCATGAAAGCAGATTAAAGTGGCTGGCTAACCACAAGAATAAAAAGGGGAAAGCCAACCAATTTGTAATTCATTAAAATCTCCACCTTGATAGAAGTATAAGACCACACCCACAGATAAAACGTAAAAGTAAATCTGCTGTTGAGGCATTGTCGCCCAACACCGAAGGCAGGGTGATAGGAAAGTTAAAAGGCTGCCGTAGAGCGACTAAAAGTGGGAAGTCCAGCAAGAGGTGGAAGACTGTCATTTGGGACCCACAGTGACACTGAGGTGGGTCCTCACAACGGAGTAGGTAACCATGTGTTAGCCATGTATAGCCAATGTGGAGTCAGCAGAGGACAACTGATTACCTGCGGGAGGCCTACATAGAAGTCTTCACACATTGTCTCATTGCAGTTCGTTGTGCATACAGTTATGCCATTCCGTCTCCCAAAGCAGGAAAACAATATGGTGTAAGAACACAGCTCACCTTCGGAGACGCCTATCTCCTGAAGCAGTTTCCACTTCGCCTCTTTGGCCAGCCTGTCGGCAAGTTCGTGTCCTCGAGTCCACACAAACATGGGATGGCGGGACTGTTCCAGGAGATAAATGGACTCCGGAATGGACGCTACCAGTGGGTGGTGAGGTTACACTGGTCGATAGCTTGTAGGCTACCCAATGAGTCAGTACACAGGATAAGTGACTTGCCACGTCATGAGCAGATGTACTCAAGAGCACGAGATATGGCTACCAGCTCAGCAGTGAAAACAGTGCTGCCAACTGGCAAGGAGTGCTGCTCAATATGTCCTCCATGAACATATGCGAAGCCTACATGACCATCAGCCATTGAGCCGTCGGTGTAAACCACTTGAGAGCCCTGGAACACGTCAAGAATCGAGAGGAAGTGACAGCGGAGAGCGGCGGAGTTAACGGAGTTCTTTGAGCCATGCAAAAGGTCCAGACAAAGCTGCGGCCAGGGCGTACACCATGGAGGGGTATGTGAACGAACCAAAAGTAGAGGTGGGAAGGACGACAGTTTGGAGAGAAGGGACCACACACGAACCGCAATCGTTAGCCCCGATCTGTGCCACTGATGTGGGAGACGGACTGCCGCAGGCTGGAAAAGGAGACGGTAATTCGGATGTTCAGGGGATCTATGAATGTGTGCTGTGTAACTGGCGAGCAGTTGTGCACGTCCGATCTGCAGTAGAGACACCAGCCTCCACCAGTACGCTGGTAACTGGACTCGTCCGAAATGGCCACGTCACTAATGAAACCCCACAGTGGAGCAAAGAGACGAGTAAATGCAATGCTGAAGGCGCTGCTGAACCATAAACCACACTCCCATAGTCAGTTCGGAATTGGACAAGGGCTCTGTAGAGGTGCAGCAGCGTTGGGCTATCTGCACCCCAATTGGTGTTGCTCAGGCAATGGAGGGCTTTGAGGTGCTGCCAGCACTTTTGCTGAAGCTGACTAAGAGCAGGAAGCAAAGTCAATCGAGCGTCGAAAATCAGTTCTAAGAGTTAATGATGATCCACTCACTGTTGTGGAGACTTAAGGTAGTGTGGATTCCGGATGAATGGTATGACGCCGACAGAAGTGCATGACACAAGACTTTGCGGCTGAAAACTGGAAGCTGTAGCTCCCTGGAGGCGCCGCTCAGCAACAGTACTGGAGCAGCAGTACGAAATGCTGAAGTGGTCTGCATGCAGAGGTGAGACAGAGGGCCTGATACTTGCTGCTAGACCGTTTGACAGTTAAAAACAGACTCGATACAGAGCCCTGCAGGACTACATTCTGGATATGGGTGGAACTATGGGAGACATCAACTTGGACACAGAAAGTACGGAGCGACAGGAAGTTTCGGATAAAAATCGGTAGTGGTCCCCAGAGACCACACTCATACAATGTGGCAAGGATATGATGTTGCCTAGTCGTGTCGTATGCTATACACAAGTCAAAAAAGATGGCAATCAAGTGATGCCATCTGGAAAAAGCTTTTCGGATGGAAGACTCGATGCACACACGATTATCCATCGTAGAGACCCTGGCGGAAGCCGCCCTGACACGGAGCCAGCAAACCACGAGACTCCTGAACCCAACCCAACCGCCAACATACCATACGTTCCAGCAGCTTACAAAGAATGTTGGTGAGGCTGATGGGCCGATAGCTATCCACATCAAGCGGGTTTTTACCGGGTTTGAACACCAGAATAATGGTGTGCTACCGCCATTGCAATGGAAAGACGCCATCGCACCAGATCTGGTTGAAGATGACGGGAAGATGTCGCTTGTCAGATGAAAGATGTTTCATCATCTGGCTGTGGATGTGATCAGACTGAGGAGCTGTGTCAGGGCAACATGCTAGAGCACTAAGGAGCTCCCACTCTGTAAATGGGGCGTTGTACGATTCACTGCAACGTGTAGTGAATGAGAGGACGTTCCCTTCCAGCCACTGTGAGTGTGCAAAAGCCTGGGAGGGGTGGGGGGAGATTCACCGACGCAGAGGCTCGGGCAAAGTGGTAGCGTCGGTACATAGCTTGCCATTTATAGTAACACTGTGGATAGCTGTTGGGACCTAGTACCCGAAAAGACGTTTCATCTTTGCCCAGACTTGCGAAGGCGACATACGGCACCAAATGGTCTCAACATATCTCTCCCGTAACTCCTTCTTCCATCGTTCGGTAAGTTGGCAAACGCGGGCACGGAGCTGTTCAAACGCTATGAGGTGCTACAAGGAAGGGTGCCACTTATGTCGCTGTAGAGCTCGTCGACGCTCCTTGATTGCTTCAGCGACTTCAGGCGACCACCAAGGGACTACCTTACGCCTCGGTCACCCTAAAGAGCGAGGGATCGCATTTTCTACCACAGAAACAATTGTGCTAGTCACCTGCTCAACCATCACATCGATGTTACCGTGTGGGGGAAATTCAGCGGTGGCAGCAGAGGTGAACGTTGCCCAGTCTCCCTTCTTCAAAACCAATCTAAGCAGATGTCCGTGTGCTTGACGCTGGGGCAGTGACAGGAAGATGGGGAAGTGGTCACTACCACACAGGTCATGTGCTCTCCAGTGGATAGGTGGAAGTCCAGGACTGCAAATTGATAAATCAATGGCAGAGTAACTACCATGAGCCACACTGCCTCTTGAGTACTGGGACCGCCAAACATTTCAGAGGTTGAATTGCGACAGTGAAGTTTCAACATCTATGCCTTGGTCAGTAAGTTTGGTACTACCCCACAAGGGGGTTATGGGCATTAAAATCTCCCAGAAGTAGGAAAGGTTTAGGGAGTTGATCAATCGGAGCAGCAAATACATTCAGGGGTACTGCACTATCTAGAGGAAGATTTACATTGCGGACAGATAATTCTTGCGTTGTACTTACTGACAGTCACAGCTTAAAGAGGGGTTGGAAGGAGCACATGTCCATTAAGGACTAGTTTAGGACATAAACGCAAACTCCACCTGACACTAGATTATAGTGTATATATGGGTCCTGTAATATCACTTGCAGCTGTGGAGGGCAGGGGTCGGCGTTGCTGGGAATCAGGTTTCCTGGAGGGCAAAGCAGATAGCAGGTGTAAAGCATAACATTTGTCTTAGCTCTACCAGGTTATGGAAGAAACCACTGCACTTCCACTGGAGGATGACATGAGATTGGGAAGGCATGGAACATCTATGAGGCAGTTCACGCCTGTCACCTGCTGCCACTGATTCATTGCCTGAGCAGTCTATATCCATTGTGTCTGAGGATCTGGCGAGATCAGGTAAACTAGAATCTCCACCCCACCCTCAGCCACAGAGCTTCAAGGTAGCGGTGTTGTGGGTGCCACCGCAATTTCCTTGGTCTTAGGGTTTTCTTTCTGGCTTTATCTCGCTTCCCATTGGGTTTCCCTGGCTGGGAAGCTTCCTTGGCTCAGTCTCCAAGGATGAGAGTGAAGCCCTACGACCAGCTGCTTTTGGGCTCTTCAGCCACTGGCGAGTTCCATCTTTCCCACTAGAAGAAACCTGGGAAGGGAGTGACCAAGGGACCCCTTCCTAGCGAGAGAAGCTGAGGATGACCTACGCTTTTCTGGCTTAGAAGCCCCCACCATCAAAGGGGCATGTGTCGTCTTCTGGCTCGGAAAGGTGACATGGGTTGGCGGAGCTGATGGTGCCAGAACTGTAGAGGCGGCGTAAGGATGTCATACGTGCAGGGTGCAGGCGTTCAAATTTTCTTAGTCTCAGTGTAGGTCAGTCTGCCCAGAGTTTTTCACTCCATAATTTTCCTTTCTTTCTGGAGAATCCTACAGTCAAGCAAGCAAGGCGAATGGTGCTCTGTGTAGTTGACACAGATGGGAGGCGGGGCACGTGGAGTATTGGGATGTGATGATGGCCGTCCACAATTTCGATATGTGACGCTGGAAGTACAGCAGGAAAACATACGGCTGATTTCAGCCACTTAAAGCACTATCAGGGGAGGGATATAGGGCTTTTCATTACACCGGCAAACCATCAAATTGTCATTCTAGGGCAATGTATCACGCTCAAAAGCAAAGATGAAGGCACCAGTGGCAACCAGATTATCCCTCAGTCCCCAGTGGACACTTTGGATGAAATATACTCGCCGCTCTAAATTGGCGTGCAGCTCACGTCGGGCTGGAAAAGAAGAGCTCTGAAATGATACCCTGGACCATATTTAAGCTCTTATGGGGCGTGTTACAGAAAGATGCCCCAGGTTGTCAGAAACGAGTAACTCCCATGACTGGGCAGAGGATGCTGTTTTGATTAAGATTGACGCAGATCTCATTTTGGACAAGCCCTCCACTTCCCTGAACTTGTCCTCTAAATGCTAAAAAAAAGGGGATTCATCGTCATGACTACGCTTCATCACATGTAATCGGCCCTGTTGCCGCCCACCCTGACAGGGGCCCTCCCTTCAGGCGCCACCCAGCTGCAGCAAAGGCCACCAGGCAGGATAGCCATTGCTGGGAGTACCAATGCTCCAGCGGGATGGGCATTTAACCCTTGGAATTCATGGGTAGTAAACGGTGCAGGAATCAGCAGAGCAAGTCCTGTGTGGTCAGGGGGCTACTACCATCAGGGTACATGGCCCCACCAGAACGGGTTGGCTACCACGCTGTGTATCAGGTGCAAAGTAGTTCAGTCATAGTCAGCGCAAAAATACACTGAATAGTTCCTGGTGGAAAATGCGCCTAGGAAGGTGTCCTTGCCCAAGAGCAGGACTGCAGTGCAACGACGAGGAAGTGGGCTAAAGATATCAATGCACGATGGACACGATGCACCTTGTAAAGTGCCCTTCCCCATTTGGCTTGCTCTTCGATAAAATTTTGAAGAATGGAGGTCAAACCCTACAGGGGACCATGACATAAAGGCCAAAATGTGTGAAACTCCTTTTAGTCGCCTTGTACGACAGGCACGAATACCTCAGACCTAACCCCCAGACCCGCATGGGGGTAATGACATTTTTGTTAGTGCATGTGTCAAGAGGAATTGCTGTGAAAATAGTCGGTTCAGCAATATAGTCTGTTGTCAAAAGGGGAAGGTATGATGAATATTTATTGCAAAATGTATTCTAGTTTACCAAATTTTAACTCCACGATGCAATGCAACCAATACTTCATAGGAATTGTCAATTGCTTTCTAATATAAAATGTCATAAGACATTTTGTCATGTACTTTTCCTTTATTCGCCCCTAAAAATGGGTTACAATAAATAGAGGATTTTTAGCAACAAATTATGGCCACAAACGGACAAGGTCCTAAAAATACATACCAAAAGTTGGTGACTAAATTACATCATTTGATTATAAATGGAAAAAAATTTAATTTAGGTGATTAAAGGATTCTGCTATATTGGATTACACACACAATTTTAATATTTTTCATGTTACGTCAGACACTTACAGCTCAATAGTTCCTTATATATATGGCGAATCCCTGCCAATAGTCCATTTCTTGTCAGTACCCATAAAGGCAGTCCAGTAAAAGTCGTGAAGAGCTGTACATCTGTAAGGTTCTTCAAACTCAATTTGAATTGCTTTTGACAAATCCCCAAAAGATATTCTTAATACTAATTGTTTTGTTCTGTGGCACAAAATCTAATAACGTCATATATGCCCATGTAAGAACCTACGAACAGAAAGGCGGAGGAGGAGTTAAAAATGACCACACATTAAGCCAAATTGACACACAAAGACGGCTAAAACTGACTTCCCCACTTAGAAACGTCCATAAAATACTCCACAGAGAGGACGGAGGTCCTGAACTGAAGATTCCACCACATTCCTACGATGGATAAGAGAAACGCAGTTGACGATCTGCACGTCGTTTGCTGTGAGTTACTGGCCATTTTAGCGAACATAAATTGGACTAGGTGGTTAAAAATGGGCGTTTGGTGAGGAAATGGTGATGACAATGAACACAAAATGGTAAAGGATTACCACTTAACATATGATATGGCTAAAATTACAGTGGCCAATATGCGACCTAGGGTGAAAGGGTCGAGAGGAGGTTGGCCAAACAGCTGAGAGGTTTAATTCCCATGAAAGGAAGATCAGTGGTGTTGCCAAAGGGATGCAATCTGCTGACAGATGGCAACACAGAGATTGGAAGCAATGGGAGACAGTAGGCTGTGGTAGGATTGCAACAATGGCAACAGTATTGTTTCAGACCAGACCAATGTGATGAGGGACACACAAGCGTCATAGTAGCTCAATCGAGAGTGAGGAAGAGGAGCTTTCTGACACATTTCACTAAAGGATGGATGGTGTGTAGCACAGGGAGGCTTGGAAAGGCACCGATTCGATGAGTCAATTAAAAAGCCTGTCACACTAGATGTACTGCAAGGCCTGATACAGGTCAGAGCAGTGCTGTAAATACTACGCAGTGTAAAATACCGAAAATCATTGATGATGGTGTTAGGTATGCTTCCGTCATTGGCACCAGTCTGAGAGACACCGGTGTACAGAAAGTTACTGTCGCTAAGTTCGGTGCGAAGATCGAGAAATTTACAGCGATAGATAGAATCTGAAGTAGTATCCTTAGGAAGTGAATGAAGTCAAAGGTGAACATGGGCTGCTTGCACGAAGCCAAGGTGGTTAAGGGTTCACACCCATTTGGAATGTGGCAGGTAGTGACACACTGAAACTGTAAAGTGAACTCCAGGAAGTAACAGATGAATGACACATTCCATACTGGCAATCGAGGGAGTCATTAAAGGAGGCGGCACAGGATGGGGTCCAGGCATTGCAGACAAATGGCATGTCCATCTGCTGAGGAGAGCATCACATCAGTATGACGGGGGTAGTTTGACCGCTTCTGTACACAGACTGGACTAGTGTAGAATGCACAAGTGTTGAAATAGGTACTACGATCGTGGAATGTATTTAGGTGGCATAAAATGGAGACATGCAGAGGAATAAATGAAACGCCACTCTCATCTGTTTGTATCAATCCCTTCTCTGTTTGAAACTACACTGTGGGTGTGATCCACTTCTTACAAAGTATCGCAGAGCACACACAGGACATTGTGACCTAGTACTGCATGTGGCCAGGTAAGACACATGGGAAGATTAAGAAAGTATTGTCAAACATGAGCCCCAGTAATTTCGTAGTTTCAGCAAACTGAAGAGCAGCAGGCCAAAGAGGTGAAGACTATTTGTGGAGGAGACCCAATGAGCTGCCAGATATTCATAGTTTTATCAGTGGAAAAGCAAAAGCCAATGTCAATGCTCCATGAGTGAAGACAGTTGAGACAATGCTGAAGATGCTGATCAAGGAGAAAAGTCTGTGGAGAACTGAAATAGGTTGCAGAATCATGTACAAAAAGAGCTGGAGATGGAAAGCATGAGACAAACCATAGTAGGGTTAACGACGATAACAAAGATGACGCTCAGGACGGAACTCAGAGGCACACTGTTTTCCTGGATTAAGCTGACTGACAGGGAAGAACCCACACATACTTCAAAACTCTGTATTTAAGAAATTCTTGAAGGAAACGGGGCAATCGGCCTCGGCGGCTCGACGTGTAGTGAGTACAGAGGATACCAGCCCCCAGAAAGTCATTGGTTTTCTCCAATCTCACCATAGTCTTTCATTTCCACAAAAATCGTTTACATAATGCACTGAAGTCACAAGATGGTCAACTGCAGACCAGCATGCTTTAAATCCACTTAGATTTATGCCTTTCTGCTGTGGTGGTTTTAGTCTCACAATCTACTAACCACTGTACAAACTTTCCATCACCTTGTGAACACAGCTAGTGAGAGAGAAACGGAGATAGCCTATCAGGCTTATATATGGGTATGACAGTGGCTTCACGCCAGTGTCTGGTAAATGTCCCATCTGTCCAGATGTGATTGTACATATGATGGAGAAAGTCTTGACCACAAAAGAAAGGTTCTGCAACATCTGAATGTGAACTTAATCCGGCCCAATGTGAAAAACGAGGATGAGATGAGAGCATAATCTACCTTTCCCTACATAAAAGCAGCATTATAGCAGTCACGATTCTGAGAGAAGGGATTCACCAGAGCCTACTCCACTTTTTTCTGACAGAAGAAGGGAGGGTGATAGTGGGAGTAGCTTGGGATCTCCGCAAAAAGCGGCCCCAGGTACTGGAGACAGCGAGAGTCCACAATGATCTACTATGGTCTGGCTGGAAATAGGAGTGGACCTAGGTCCCAGAGAGCTATCTGAGGTTTGCCCACACGATGGAAGAGGGAGTGGAACTGTTGAAGGACATAATAAATAAAATCCAGCTAGCTCCTTTGCTATCTCTAAAAATGTGATGGCACTGCAGTCACAACTATTTACAGCAAATAGAGTTCGCCATAGTAGGATGACAGTTAAAAATGTGGAGAGCACATTTCTGGATACGAATTGCATTGTACTATCTCAGTCCATGAAGGGACCAGGACATGGCACAGTAAAGGTGACGTGTAAGGAATGGAATTGAATGTTCTGTGGCAGTAAGGATAACGTTTGTAAGGTATTCTACCTGGTCAGCACAACTGGGGAAATTATGTTCATTGGACGTCACCAAGGAGGATTAAAGGCTCCCTAGCTGACTTGTTCGCCACGCTCCCCCTGCCACTCCTCCTCTTGGGGGACTTTAATGCCCACCACCCTTTATGGGATGGGACCCATATCTCGGGCCAGGGTAGGAACGTTGGGCTATCTTGGCACAGCAGATATTTGCCTCCTTAACACTGGTGCTCCCACATTTTAGCTTGACTCATGGCACATGCTCGGCCATTGACCTCTCTTAGTAGCCCAGGTCTTCTTCCATACCACAGTTGGAGGGTCCACGATGACCTCTGTGGTAGCGAATACTTTCCTATCCTCGTTTCTCTTCTTCAATCCCAACCCGCTGATGAGCTGTTACGATGGTCCCTTCATGGAGGTGATTGGGCAGCCTGCAACTCAGCTACTATTGTCATTACTCTGATTGCTGGTGACATTGAGTTGGCAGTGGACAAGGTCACTATGGCCATTGTTTCTGCTGCTGAGGCCACTGTCCCCTGCTCTTAAAGTACCATACGGCGTAAGTCAGTCCCTTGGTGGACACCAGAGATTGCAGGAGCTATCCGGGACCGCCGGCGAGCCCTGCAACAACACCGGCGTCATCCTTCCCTAAAGAATCTGGTTGCCTTTAAACGGCTGCTGGCCTGGGCTCGGCGGTTAATCTGGCGGAACAAGCAGGCCTACTGGGAACGATATGTTGCCACCATAGGTTCTCACACCTACCCATCTCAGGTGTGGTCGCGGGTATAGCAGATTGTTGTCTTTCGCCCTCATGCGTCTGTCCCTTGCCTTTCTCATCGAGGTGCACTTTGTACTGACCCAATCGCCATCGCCGAACATCTGGCAGAGTACTTCGATCGAAGTTCCACGACAGCAGGCTACAGCACAGAATTCAGAGCCATTATAGAGCAGGCTGAGCGTACGCAGTTGTCACTTCGCACGCACCGTTGGAAACGATACAACGCCCAGTTTAATGAACGGGAGTTCCAAAGTGTCCTTACAGCTTCCCCAATACCTCTCGAGGTCCAGACCAAATTAACAACCAGTTTCTTCTCCATCTCTCGGCGCACTGTCAGGGTGAATTACTAGCCCTGTTTAACCGCTTCTGGATGGAGGACGTTTTCCCAACTCTTAGGCAGGATAGCGTTGCCATCCCAGTGCTGAATCCTGCTGCAGACCCGCTGGTGGTTGATAGCTATCGCCCTAGCAGCCTTACCAACGTTATGTGCGAACTCCTGGAACGGATGGTGAGTCGGCATGTCATCTGGATACTCGAAGATTAGGGCCTCCTAACCCAGCAACAAGGGGGCTTCCGTCAGGGCTGCTCAGCGATCGACAATTTAGTCTCGCTAGAGTCGGCTATTCGTACAGCTTTTACTCGGCGAGAACGTCTAGTTGCTGTTTTCTTTGATCTTCGGAAGGCGTACGATACCACCTGGCGCCTTCATATCCTTGGCACGCTGCACAAATTTGGCTTAGTCGACTACAGACTTTTCTACGGAATTCTCTCTCCAATCGCTCCTTTCGAGCTAGTTTGTACTTATTTTAGCTCTGCACATATTCAGGAGAACGGTGTCCCGCAGGGCTCAGTTCTCAGTGTTCCTCTCTTTTTTGGGGGCAATTAATGGTGTTGCGGCTGCAGTGGGCTCGTCGGTCTGTTCCTCTCTATATGCCAATGACTTCTGTCTTTATTAAAGTTCCCCAAGCATCAGTGTCGCTGAACGGCGGCTGCAGGGAGCTATCTGTAAGGAACATTTTTGGGCATCCAACCATGGTTTTCAGTTCTCAGCCTCTAAGACCCGAGTGATGCATTTCTGTCGTCGAATGGTCCACCTCAATCCAGAGCTCGACCTTGCCAATGAACTCCTTCGTATTGAGGAGAGGCATCACTTCTTTGGCATGCTGTTTGATGCTCAGCTCACTTGGACACCTTATCTTCGCGAGCTTAAACAACGGTGCTGGCGGCACCTCAACATCATTCGCTGACTAAACCAAGTAGTTTGGGGGCCCCACGAGCAACCTACAGCTCTATATGGCCTTGCTGCAGTCCAGTCCCGTCTCGACTACGGAACTGTAGTGTAAGCAGCACCTTCAACTATGCAGGTCGTCCACCCAATTCTCCATTGTGGCGTCAGACTGGCGACAGGTGCCTTCCGCATTAGTCCGGTCACTAGCCTTCTTCTAGAAGCTGGAATCCCTCCACTACGATTCAGCTGACAACAGTTGCTTGCGTCATACGTCGCCAGGATCCATGCCTCACCCGACCACCCAAACTGCAGGCTCCTTTTTCCTTCTTTTGCACTCCCCTCCCCACGAATGCGGCCTAGGTCGGATCTCCCGATCGCGGTCCGCGTTCGTTCCCTTCTCTCGTCACTCGAGTCCTTTCCCCTTCTTCCATCCTACCGGCCATCTTATTCTACCCCTCCTTGGTCCCTACCTCGCTTGCAGCTTTGCTTGGATTTGTCGTGCCACTCAGTCCTCCGTTCCACCTGCCAGTCTTCAACAATTCCTGGCTCTTCTTGCTTCGTTTCGCGATGTAGATGTAGTCTTCACCTATGGTTCTGTGGTCGATGGACGCACTGGGTTTGCTTTCATGCAAGGCGTGTACGTTGAGCAGCATTCCCTGCCTTGTGGGAGCAGTGTTTTCACTGTGGAGCTGGTTGCTCTTTATCGTGCACTCGCTCACCTTTTCTCCTGCCGTGGGGAGTTGTCATATGCAGTGACTCAGAGTGCTTTGTAAGCACTCAACTAGCGTTTTTCTCGGGACCCTTTCCTGCGCGGTATTCAAGATGGTGTTTTTGCTCTCGCCGAGTTTGTGTGGTCCCCGGGCCACATCGGCGTTCCAGGAAACGAATGTGTCGATCGGTTGGCCAAGCAGGCCACCACTTCGCCACCTCTGGAGCTTGGTCTGGTGGAAAGAGACCTCCGGTCAGCCCTACATCGCAAGGTCCGCGATGTCTGGAGCTCTGGATGGTCTGTCTTAAACACGCCAAATAAGCTCCCCACGGTCAAGTCGTCCACGGCCGTATGGAACTCATCCTTGAGGGGCACGCGTAGGGACTCAGTTCTGTCGTCTCTGAACTGGACATATGCGGTTGACCCACAGGTCTCCCCTTCGCCGTGTGAACCCGCCAAAGTGTCGCTGTGATGCAGGGCTGACAGTGCTCCATCTTCTGAGGGATTGCCCCATTTAGCCCCCTTGCAGCAGTCCTTTAATTTACCAGCTGCACTTTAATTCTAGGTGACGATGCCACTATAGCTGACTCAGTTTTACGTTTTATCTGTGCAGCTGGGTTTTATCACTCGCTCTAGTGTGGGCGCTCTAGCTTGGTTTCTCAGGCTACACCCACTCCAGCGACTTCTTATTGTTACATGGATACCAAAATAGTGCCTTTTATGTTAACAAGTTGTGTTAGTACTTCTATCAACGCTTTCCAGCTGGAGGTTCTTCGTTTGTAGTTGAGTGGTTGACCTTCTACCTGATGCATCAACCACTTAGTCTGTTTTACTCGAGTCAACTATTTGCTCTGCTCCTTTTCAGTGTCCTCTATTTTTTGTTATTGCGGTGTTCATTTTAGCTCTGTACCCCTTGGTGTTCTCCCCCTCTGGGTGCAGAGGTTACGCTTTTACTATATAGGCCTTTTACAAGTATGTCTGTTTCAAACAGGGGACTGATGACCTCGATGTTTAGCCTCCATCAAACCCCAAAACCAACCAACTACTAAATGGTGTGCGCTCCACCTCACATCGGCCTTTGATTGATGGGCCATGACCCGCCATAAACTGCAGCTACAAACGGTTGCTCACAAGCCTGACATGCTATGTATGCACATGCGTAAGACAAGGGAAGTTACTTAACTGCGCATGCGCATACGAATACGAGAAAGTTTATACATGGGTCGGGGCTAAATAGCCCATATATTCCCAACCGCGGATCAACGTATATCAAAAAATGAAATGCATAGAAAAAGAGACGAGCTAAATTGGAGATTAAACCTAAAAATAACAGCACACGGTTTCTTATGCTAGTAAAGAAACTTACATATGAAGCTACCTATGACAACAGGAGGAACTCTTAAAAACTTTACCTAAAGCCAGTAGTTAGCGTGGGGGGGGGGGGGGGGTGTGAGGTGTTCAACGGGCCAAAATCACCATCGTAAAAGAAAAATGAGGATAAAAGGAAAGATGAACAGCTTGACCAACCGCGCTCGCCAACCGGCGCGCGCGTGTTATAATCCCCAGATCATCAGATTTACATCTATGAGGAACAAAGTAAAGCCGCGAAACCTTCAAATATTTTCTATTTCTTAGTAGGAGTTGGTAATTGAGGATATTGTCCTTAACATGTTGCAGATGCTTAAAGATCTGTATGTCTTCCAAAACATCCAGTTTTAAGCCCTTAACTTCAGCATGAAGTAACTCGATATTAACAGGGCCGTTCGGCGCATGAATCGTTTTCACAAGGTGTTCGGCATAAGTAGAGCCCTTAGTACCGTCACCACTTCCAGTAGGAGTATGCTCTTTATACCTGAGACCAAGAGCTCGCCCCGTTTACCCGATGTAACATTCTGGATAATCCACGCACGTTATTTTATATACTCCTGATTGGGAAAGTTTGTCGCTCTTACTATGCAAGGAGTGAATTAAATTCCTATGTAAACTATTATTAGTAGAATAGGCGACTCTGAAATTATGGGCTCTCAGTAAACGCCTCAATTTGTAACTTATATTGCCTATGTAAGGGATAGATATCGTTGCCACCTGTTTGTCATCTATCGCATCCCCTAGGTTGGAAGACTTGTTGTTGTTATTTTCTTGTTATACATCTCTTATCAACTGAGGCCTATAGCCATTATTTATAGCAGTGTTCTCAAGTGTGGCCAGTTCTGTTTCTACCGCATCTGGTGTAAGAGGGATAACTGTAACTCGATGGATATTAGAATGAAAAAGGCGATCTTATGGGCGTACGGATGGGCCGAGTCTGCACGTATAATATTATCGGAAAACGCGTTTTTCCGAAAAATATTAAATTCAGTGCGGTTGTCAACTACAGTTAGAGGTCCAAAAAATTTAAGGGCCTAGTATCGGATTCTCACTCAATTGTAAAACTGGTATTATGGTGAAACTCATTGAAAATCGAAATAGTATGGTCTACATTATTTTGAGAACCGTCAGTGACTAACAGAATGTCGTCAACGTATCTTTTGTAAAATTTTATTCTCCTAAGAATCTATCACTGGCAAAAAATAACTCTAAGTAGTTCATAAAAATTTCTGATAAAATCCCAGCTAGGGTGCTTCCCATAGACAAATCTGCTGGTTGTAAGTAAAGTCTCCCATTAAATGTAAAGTAGTTGTTTTAAAACGATCCGTAGCAGCATCAACTCATTGACCTCTTTATCCAAAAGTTTATGGTGACGTAAATTGCACTCTAGTATTTGTAGTGTTTGGTCGACCGGTACATTAGTATATAAACTTATTACGTCATATGGTATTAGTTTAGAATCTTCAGAACAAGATACCCCGCGTAAGCTGGTAGCTAAATGAATGGAATTTTTAACGGAATAGTTTTTACTAAAGAAATTTTCTTTAATCCTACTGTGCAAGTATTTCGCCAGCTTATGATAGCCACTCCCGTACTGTGAACAATATGGCGAAGTGGTTGATTTAACTTATGAACTTTAAACTGGCTTCTCAATTTAGGGGCTTGTGATTCATGTTTATCAACCACTTTTTTCGGAACTCTGTCAAATTTTTAGTATTTTGGATCCCAGTTCTAATTTCATTTTGGAGAGTAATAGTGGATCTTTGTTAAGCATAACTATCCCGCTGTCATTGAAAAATCCTTCGCTCTTGTCTACACATTCTTGCTTTGTGGATGTAACTACGAAGTTTCCCTT